>NW_006159870.1:481863-517327 GCF_000334495.1 Tupaia belangeri chinensis | reverse complement strand
TACCCATGAATTGTTTCTTTTCCTAGGAGGGAAAATGGTACTTTCCAACCCCTGAGATGAGGAAGTTTGTGATTGTAGTATGGTCTACTCTCTGCACCCTAGCATTATAAACATTAGCACGCGGCTATATCTCAGTTACCATACTAAATTTGTAAATATTCTATCAATATATATCTATTAAACATATCATGCTCCCATTCAACTGGCATTTGAATACCAGTTGTAAGGACTATCCAATCCTAGGAACTAAGCCAATAGGCCAACAGGCAAGAAAAAGTGCTTTCTTTTAACTAATCACTGATAGAGAAGTGATTAGTTATTTACAGAAGATTAGTGATTAAATTAGTTAGAAGATCAGCTAGATAGAAGATTAGTTAGCAATAAAAGAGTGATCATTTTCATTCTTCTCTATCCTCCTTTCTCTCCCTCTCTCTGGTTTTCTATCTCTTGTGTTCTCTCAAAAAAAAAAAAAAAAAGATTAGTTCGTGATAAAAGTAAGTACCTACTTTCTAGTGGAAAGTATAATATAAATTCAGAGCCTCACAAAACTTACTCAGAGACCCTGAGAGCCTCACCGCTCTCTTCCCCTTGGAATTTGTCGAGTCAGGGTCCCCTTGAGTTAACAATTAAAGCTAAGACAATAGTGTTCACAAGAAAACCGTCTGAGCAGTTCTAAGTTAACTAAGTAGCTTATTCACATACTGTGGATATAGAGGCAGCAACTAAATATTTGGTATAGTTGAGGATCAGGAATAGCCACAAAGACTTAATAAAGGAGTGTAATAAAAGCAAGTCTCAACCCAGATCCATGTTCTTGTGGTAGGAACAGTTGGATCCTACAGAGACAATCTTTCAGTGCAAGTCACATGCTAGGTGCATGTGCATGGATGCCCCAAATCTTGAATGATGGAAAACTGAAGAAGGGATTGGAGCATAATCATTCCCCACAAGGAGTGCTTCTTCCTATCTCTCTCTCTATCTCTGTTTCTCTCTGGTGAGCGCACACACCTTCTAGAAAAAAATAATAAAAAGCTTGACTCAGATGAATTCTACCAGGCATACAGTTATTAAATTCCACCAGTTAGAGAAAGGAATAATTTATACAACATGTTCTGTAATCTGTGATGAAGTGCCAGCTTTCTATCCTTGTATGTGACCCAAACTCACTTGGCATAAAATATCATTGGAAGCTGGTGGTTTTTATTTGTTTGTTTGTTTTTAAGAGAGATTTTTGCTATAGGGCACATGCACTCTCTGGAGAGACAGAAAGCGAGAAATCAGCCCCTGGGAGGATGGCCATGCTGCAATCCCTTCTTCTTCACTCTCTTCTCGGAATCTTGGATATGCACATAAACACTCCAGATGTGAGTTTGAAGTCACTGAGTTCAGGACTTGAACAACGGTCAATTATGTGGGAGTCCAGCATCATAACCTTATGCCATCTGCTGGTCCCCTGGAAGCTGATTGTAATATTCAAGATGCAGAATTCTGTGACCATCCCCATAGTCAGAATTGTCTGATTAGTGGCCCAATGCAAAAACCACTTCACGAACATGCCTTGATTCCCTAATTCGTGATTATATATTACAAGACTTACTGAAGTTTCAGGCTGTTCCTATAGGGTAGGTATTTTCTTAACTATTTCAGGCAATCTACAAATACTGACTGCTAGTTACACCAAAAGAGAACACAGCTATAACTATGTTAATAAATAGACACTAATTTCACACATTAAGAAACATTTTTTGTGTGTGCTAGAGGGTGTGTGTGCTCACCAGAGAGTGAAAGACAAAGAGAAATGAAGAGAAGAAAGCATTCTCTGCCCCACAATGGGGAATGGTCACACTGCACTCCCTTTTCCTCTCTCTCTCCTTTCAGGATTTTGGGCACACACGTGCACACGCTTGGGGCATTTCTGAAGCCACCCAGTCCAAGATTTGAACATGCAGTGATCCATATCAGATCCAGCTGCTTTAATCACCAGGTCACAGGCTAGCCCAAAAAAAAGACATTTACAAAATTTGTTAACATAATTAGTAAAGCCTTTGGTATTGATTAGAGCTAAAACTAGTGGAGAGATTTATAGTTGTCTTAGCTGAAGTTTAGGCTTTCCACTAGAACGTTAGAAGTTCTACATTCTCGTAGGGCTATTGACCTACTCATTTCTTTCTTTTTTTTTTAATGAGAAAGCACAGGCGAGAGAAAGAAAACCAGAGAAGAGAGAAGAATGAGGTCAGAATGAGAGAGAGATTTTTGACAAGGTCTCAACATGTCATGATCCTCCTGCCTCAGCCTCCCAGTTAATGAAAAACACTGGTGTGCTCTGCATTGGCCTGTTTAGGTTGTGCTGGAAACCACAGACAGGTCTCCCATGCTTCTCTGCCACTGTGTAGCTGCATCTTCCACTTGCACCACTGCAGCTGGGCCATATGAATTTCTGCATGAAGTAATTAACTGTACCCAGGACCTAATTCTATCTCTCTCATACATAGTATACCCTCTGGACAGAATATTTTAAAGTAAGTTCACCCATCTTATTTAGATGTTTCCGTACCTCGTGGTCAAGTAACCACAGAATTACCTTTGAAATGGCTCAAAAGCCTAGTGCCTAGGGTCCAGTTTTCCAGAGTGTACTCTAGGATAACTCTCTTCAATTATATTTCTATCTCCCATTTTTCATCTGCCATGGATCTACAGGGTAGTCCTATTCACTTCAGACTTCCTCAGTGTTTAGGCTTGCCCTCTTCCCTCCAGCTGTTTGCAAGGTTTTGTTTTGTTTTGTTTTGTTTTTTTTCCTATGCTTCCCTACTCTTCTGGGAGAACTTATGTGGGAGAAAAAATGGCTTCTAAGGCAAGGAAATAAAAGGATCTTAGATATTTTAATATATTTGAGAAGGAAATAAAGACAAATTAAAAATTAGTATATTAATTTATCATATCAAAAATAATTTTGTATTGAGAAGGAAGTTGAAGTCGTTTTGGTTTTGTTAACTAGGACATGTTGACCCAGGGCTAAAAAGAGGAATACTAGTAGGGACTTGGCTTTTGTGCATCTGTACTGCAGATAGCCCTCAGTGGACACTGTGACTAAAAGGGAGTTGGGAAGTAACAATATTTTAAGCATAATGGATATTTTAGAAGCAGAAGCTGCATACTAGTATGTTCTCACAAGGAAGCTTAGGAGCCTGGAGCTAACCCAACAGGGACATAATCCCCCCATGAGTCCTCTCTATCGACTAATCAGTAATACATGAAAGGACTGTGTGATCAAATAAAGTTGAAAAATGTTTAGTTAAAAATATTGCTGGGGCCAGGCAGTGGTGCAGTGGTAACACAACCAGATCCACATGGGAAAGGTCCTGGGTTCATATCCCAAGGTCTCCATGTACATGACAGTAGTTTACATGCCCACGTGTGATATGAGCCGGCTAAGATTGGGGTTAGCTTTTACCTGTCGAACAGGCAAATTCTTTATTTCTTAGAGGCTTTTGGTATAGGGCACATGCGCTCACCAGAAAGACAGACAGAGACAAAGAGACTGAAAGCAAGAACTCACCCCTGGGACCAGAAGTTGGCATTATGACATGTCACTGGACTCCCATATAGTCGACCGTGGTTCGAGTCTCGGACCTGGTGGCTTAAACTGACACCAGGCGCATGTGTGTGCATGCCCAAGATCCTGAGAGGAGCATGGAGGAGAAGGGATTGTGGTGCGGCCATCCTCCCTGGGAGGTGATTTCTCACTTTCTGTCTCTCTGTCTCTCTGGTGAGCACACGCACCCTATAGCAAAAACCTCTAAAAAACAAAATCACCCCCCAAGGGGAATGGCCATACTGCAATCCCTTCTTGATGGCCACACCACAATCCCTTCTCCTCCATTCTCCTCTCTGTATCTTGGGCATGCATGCACATGCACCTGGTGTGAGTTTAAGCCACCATGTCTGGGACTCGAACCGCGGTCGACTACATGGGAGTCCAGCAACATAGCCATTATGCCAACTTCTGGTCCCATCAAACAGGTGAATTCTTACAGACTTTTAAAGTCTCAACTTATGTACTAAGTCCTTCATAAAGCTTTCTAGTCTTGAAAGAAACCTTTCTGTATCCTATGCTACTGCTATAGCTTATACATATTTCTCTGCATAGAAGTTAATGAAATTCTTACTAATGAATCATTAGTTAATCTATTTTCCAGCCAAATTATTTTCATCATTGTAATCATAATCTCTGGTTCAATATACACACAATAGACACTGGAAATATGTGTTTAATGAATAATTATTGCTTGACCAGTTGACAAGGTCCATGACTACATGGGAAGAGATGAATAAATAGGTAGATACATATTCTCTTGGGGGATAGAGGAGTTGCATCTCTTTAAAAGTGGTAATAAGAAAGTAAGAGTATGGGAACCAGCAGTTAGCGTAATGGCTATGTCGCTGGATTCCCACATAGTCGACCGCGGTTTGCGTCCCAGACCCGGTGGCTTAGAACTCATGCCGGGTGCATGTGTGTGCATGTCCAAGATCCCAAGAGGAGAATGGAGAAGGGATTGCAGCGTGACCATTACCCCTGGGGGGTGATTTCTCGCTTTCTGTCTCTATGTCTCTGTCTGTCTGGCGAGTGCATGTGCCCTATAGTGAGGGGGCGGGCAGTGTCCCAATAGTGAAAACCCCCCCCAAAAAAAAAAAAAAAAAAAAAAAGAAGAAGAAGAAGAAGAAAGTAAGAGTATAAAGTAAATATAAATAAGATTGTAGGTGTGGGTATAGAAAATTAAAGAAGTTTATACCTGTTTTTTATTTCTTGCAAAATAGGAGACACAATATGTGAAGGAGAATATAAGAAATGAGTAGAAATTCTTAAAAGTATAGTTTAGTTTTAAAATAGTTATGAGAAATGAAAAAAAAGATATCTATAAACACAGAAAAGCAATTTACTGACATCAAGAACCTAACTACAGCTGGATACCATTAATTAAAGAAACAATACAACAGTACTCAACCACCTGGGTCAAGTATAAAGACACTCACCACTCAGTAAAATGAAAACTGTCCCAAATAGAAAAATGGTCACAGCCTACACACTTTCAAATATATTCATCGCAGGATAATTTTCTATGATTTACTCACAGTTCATTGAGAGCTTATAAGAGAATGTAAATAATTAATCTTTGATTTTTCCCACTAATAGGCATCTGCCACTCAGCTAGAAATCATGAGTTTTGAAAACTATGAGAGTATGAGGCAATTCTAACAAAATGGGAGATTATGCATGATAGTGTAGAGGGTCCAACTCCTAGAGGGAAGCGCCTCCAAAGGATGGTATAAACAGTTTCTTTGGGCCTAAAAGTGTGACATGAGTTAAAATTTTACACCAAACACTGGAGCTAGATCAACATTACATTTTTAAGATAAATTAGATAAATACAGTATTATTTTTCATAATTTTGAATAATAATGTGCTGAACAACTGTGAAATTTTTATCAGCAAATAAATGTTTTTCACACCTCTTCATGCTAGGAAAAATAGATTGATGAGAGTTACTAAATACTTTTGTTTCCCTTTTAAGTGGAAAGTAACTAAGGAGACTCATTTTTAGAATTGCAAACAGCTGGATAATCAACACCAAGTTCCTATCTTTTGCGTAGGTTGCAAGTTGAAAAATGAAATCTTGTTGACTTGTTTGCACATTTCGAAAAGTGAGTCTGAAAGTGATTTATAGCTTCATCACTAGACATTCACGAAAATTGATTAAATTCTATCAGGAAATTACAAAGATATTAGTAACCCCCAAAGCAAAAAAACAAGATCTTTTTTTTTCCATTGCTGTGTTACAGAAGATTTTAAAATATGCTAGAATCCACACTTTTTTTTAAATGGAACATTCCTATTTGAAAAGGAAATCACTCGATGAATTGAAATGATTTCCATTACCCATCTTTGATTTTATTTTAGCCTCACATTACTGAGTTACATTTACAATATATGCTCTAGAGGCTATTTCATTCTGGCTGATGCATAATATGTTTTCATTTCCTTAGAAAGGTATTATGAAGGGAAAAAAACCACATTAAAGCTCCTTTGTTATTCATTATAAATGTGTTTTTTTCCATTTGCATGTTTTACTATGATTAAGGACTTAATAAAAGGTGACGCCTAAGTTCATGTTTCGATTTATTGTAGAAAGTGATTTTCTGACCTCATAGCTTCACCTGTGGGAGATAAAAAAAAAGAATCTGTACTATTATACAGATTCTTAATGCTGTGGTTTTGGGATCAGTGATAAACTTTTATCCACACAAAATCTCTTTTTCTCTTTCTAAATTTATTTTCCAGAGGTAGTGTGTGCTTGCCTGAGAGAGACCAAGAATCAGAAAGAGATGGAAAAAGAGAAAGACAGAGAGAGAGGGAAAAAGCACCCCGCAATGTGACACAGCCATGCCACAATCCCTTCTCTTCCATTTCTCAATCCTGTTGGGATTTTGGGCATGCATGCATGCACATGTTCCCACCATGTTTTTCAGGTTTCCAAGGAACAAGATTCAAACTGCACTGTTGGCCATGTAGGATCCAGCTCCCTTAACCACCAATCACAGGGCTGGCTCTCCACACAGAACTTCAAATTCATTCATATATAATAGTATGAAAGAAGTGTGAGAAAACACTTCAATCAAATTCTATTAAAAGGAACATTGTACTCACCTCACTTGCCCAGTATAAAACATGTCCTTCCAAATTAGAAAATGCTTCACTGTAGAATTAACAGAGGTTGGCCCATTTCCAGGCATCAACAGCAGTCTTCTACAACTATTCACACTCAAGTTTGACATGGGAAGCATCTCTTTCCCGAATGTCACTCACAGTAAAGCTATTTCTTTTTCATATCCCTTCTCTAATCTTCCCCAGCTTCTGATAAAATAATTCCTACTACTTAGGGGGTATATGTTCAGGGTCTAAAAGGAATAAACAGATGGCAAGACCAAAGAGCTTACTCTTCCTCTTTTCACACCCTTGGTTAGTGGTCTACCTCCAAGATTCTAAACATGAGAACATGTCCCATCAAAGAGGATTGTGTGAGGGTACAGTCTGCCAACTTTACAACAGACCACCATAAAACAAGTAAGTCCTCAATCAATCATTTAAAACGTAATATGTTCTGTAGTTTCCTTTTTCCCCCTACAAATGGCAGTCTGTCCCATTAGCCCACATAAATATATCCACATAGTAAATGGATCATAATATTTCTGCACTATGAACAGAGTAAGCAGTGAGCTGATAATCCTCTCAGGACAGAATACATGAATTATGAACAATGGTCCCTTTTACCAAAAGAAATGATCACCCAGATGGAAAATTTTCATTTATCCTCAAGTAATTACACAGTAACTTGTAGTCAGAAAGCACAATAGGTATAGAGAAATAATCTAGATAGGGGTATGGTGATAATTAAACATAATACGATTTTATGTATTAGGAATGGGCTAGGCTGTTTATAATACCTAATCAATAACTTAACCCAGATTAATAGTCTAATAATTAAGGTTAATTGTCTAGTAAGTGGCCTGAGTTGTCTCTATGATTCTAAAACATAAATGCTCATTGCAGTAGACCAACAATCTTCTCTCAGGTTCCCATTATGCTTTTACAAATTATGGATTATTCTAAGAATTTTTATTTATATGGGGTATATCTATTAATATTTTTCATATTAGGACTGAAAAGAATTTTAGATGTTTTGTATGTTAAATAATTTTAAAATGAAAATATCGGCTCCATTGCATCATAACATAAATAAAATGTTTTATTAAAAATTTACACTTTCCAAAACAGCAAAATGAAAATATGGTTTTATATTTTTGCAAATCTCTTTTAATGGAAGACAGATGTACTTTTTCTTTTCTTTTCTTTCTTTCTTTTTTTTTTTTTTTTTTTTTGAGACGTTTTTGCTATAGGGCACATGCATTTGACCAGAAAGGTAGACAGAGACAGAGAGACAGAAAGTGAGAAATCACCCCCCCAGGGGGGATGACCATGCCACAATCCTTTCTTCTCCGTTCTCCTTTGGTATATTGGGCATGCAGCCCAGTGTGAGTTTAAGCCTCTGGGTCCGGGACTCTAACTGCAGTCAATTGCATGGGAGTCCAGTGACATAGCCATTATGCCAACTGTTGGTAGCTATGTACTTTCAAATATCTCCTGTATTCAGTCTGTTGTAATGTGTTGTTTGTGTTGACATGTATGAAAAATATATGTCTTCACACAAATACATATTAGGAAGTGAAAGAGCATTTTAGTGACTTTTTAGATAATTATATTCTTCTTAGATATCATCCCAAACTCTATAAATGGTAGGTTCTTATAGATTCATTTTAATGTAATCTCTAAATTATATCAATAAATGTAGTGTTCTATGTTATATCAAAATCCCTTGGACTTTTGCTTTGATAAATTACTGACCCAAAATTATTATTTTTTTAAATCATGCATTGATCATTGGGAAATTGTTAGTTCAGTGCATTATGCAGATCCTCAAAATGTTGACACATTTTTTTTTTTGGAGAGGTTTTTGCTTTAGGGTGCATGCGCTCGCCAGACAGACAGAGAGAGACATAGAGACAGAAAGTGAGAAATCACCCCCCAGGGGGAATGGTCATGCCGCAATCCCTTCTCTTCCATTCTCCTCTCAGGATCTTGGGCACACACGCACACGCGCCTGGCGTGAGTTTTAAGCCACCATGTCTGAGATGTGAACCGCGGTCAACTATGTGGGATTCCAGTGACATAGCCATTACGCTAACTGCTGGTTCCTGACACATTTCTTTATATAATATTAAAAGTAGCATGTTTTGATTCTTTGTTTTCATCTTTTGCGTATATACTATTGGGCTGCCAAGAAAGTCATGATGCATTTTTTGCATAGAAAAACAGAAAATTATGTCATGACTTTATCAATGACCTAACAGAAATTTTATCCACGTGGTTTTCATAGGCTTACAAGAAACATCTTTTAGTTATATCACTCTATTTTAAGCTGATAACTTAAATCACATAAGAAAAAAAGTTTTACTTATCCTGCCCTCTACATTTTATGTTAGTGTTACACTTTACATGTTTTCATATTTTGTGTCCATTTACAAATTATTATAACTATTGTTTTTCTTACCACTTTTTTTCTTATTTTCTATTCTTTGCACTTACTACAGTTAAAAGTGATGTACATAGCACCCTTACAGTGTTACACTGTTCTGATTTTGACTATATATCTACCTTTACCAGTGAGTTTTATACTTTCATGTTTTCATGTTGTTAGTGTTCTTCCATTTCAACTCAGAGATCTTCCTTTAGCACTTTTTTGTAAGGTATGTCTCAGGATGAACTCCCTGACCTTTAGTTTTCTGGGACTATGATCTCTCTTTTGCTGAATGACAGCTTCATTGGATTTAATATTCTTGGTTTGTAGTTTGTTTTGTTTTGTTCCAGTTTAGCACTTTGAGTATCTTATCCTAATCCTTCCCAACTTGTAATGTTTCTGTTGAGAATTTCTTTCATGTAGCCTAATGAAGCGGGGGGGGGGGGGGGGGGTTTTATGTGACCAGTTTCTTTTCTCTTGCTGTTTTAAGATTCCCTCTTTGATTTTTGACAATTTGATAATTATATGTTTCTGAGTATTCTTTGACCTGACTTGCTTGGAATCTTTTGAGCTACATTAATCAGGATACTCACATCCATCCCAATATTTTGGAAGTTTTCAGCCAGCTTTTATTTAAATAATCTTTCTAGATGTTTCCCTTTCAAGACTTTTTCCACGACTTCCATTATTCATGTATTTATATATTTAATGGTGTCCTATGGGTTCCTTAAATAATTTTCTTTACTTTTTTTTTCATTCTTCTTCTTTTTTTTTTTTTCTCTATCTGGTCAATTTCAAATACCTTGTCTTCAAATATGCTAGTTCTTTCTTCTATATGATTGAGACTACTATTGTAATTCTCAATTGAAATTTTCAGTTCCATCATTTCATTCACTTCCAAGATATTTCTCCTTCTCTCTCTCTCTCTCTCTCTCTGTGTGTGTGTGTGTGTTTTATAGTTCCTACTTCTTGTTTTGCTAATTTTGTTTTGTTTTATATTCTATTTGTGTTTTCTTGCATTTCATTGAGCTGCTTTGAGATAATTATTTTTTATTCTTTTTCAGATAATTCATAGATACCCATTTCTTTGTGGTTGGTTACTGGAGCTTTATTAGTTTACTTTGGTTGTGTTATCTTGCCCTATTTTTCATTATTCATGTAGCCTTGTGGTTGTGTCTTTGTATAAATGAGCAAATTTTTTTCATGGTTTTTACAGAGTGTATTAGGCAGGTAAAGACTTCTCCTGTTAGATCTCAAGCTGATCAAATTGCATCTAGAATTACCATTGAGTGAAGCCGGAGCTGAGTTCACATGGCTCCAAGTGCACAGTGGAATACAAGGTTGGCAAACTTGTTATCAAGGGCTTGAGTGGGTGAGGATCCTGTCTCCTTCCTGGATCTGTTCTCTAGTACTTTGGTCAGTAGTTTTGACACTTAGATGAAGGTCCACTTCAGGGTATATGGACAATGGGCCTGTTACCAGGTGTGGCTTCCTTTGGGTCTTAGGGAGGGATATCCCCATAGGACTGGCTGGGTACCTGAGAGGACAGTATTGGCCTTTTGGACTTCAGCTGAAAAAGACTGAAACCAAGTCAGAGCCAACAGCTGAAACCAAGATCTGCAGGCCTGCCTTTGGGGGCATGGAATGATATATATCCTGCCAGCTCTCTAGACAGGGAGGACTGCTCTCAGACAATAGGTGAGAATGGTTAGAGATGAGATATAAAGCTATTTTAAGATCTACAGAGGCACTAAGTTCAGCAGTTCTGCCTGCATAGGCATGAGGGGGTATGTCTCATTCTAGGTCCTCGTTCAGGCAAGACAGCTTTCGTTTGCAGATAAGACCAACTGGAGCTAAATTACAGGGCTGTTTCAGGATCTTTGGTGAGATTGAAGTGGCTTGGCATGCCTGTGGAGTTATGAATGAGTGTGTCTCCCAGTGGTTTCCCTGGGGACGAAAGACTGTCTTAAGACTACATCTGAGAGGGGCTGGAGCTGTGTTCAAGGGTCCTTTTATAATCCATAGCCAGGAACAAGGATGACTGACTGTCACCTAAGGCATGAGTGGGCATTTTATCTCTCAGGTCCCTTAGGGGATGGTTCTTACAGTAGGATCAAGACCAAATAGAGCTGTAGCTAAGGCCACATGAAAATGGGGCCATTTCTGAGTCTGGAGTCAAGGCCATGGTTGACAATCTTGTCAGCTAGATGTAGGTCTGCTTTCTCAAAACTACCCTCCTATTTCTTAGGCTTCACTATTACTCTCTACCTAAATCCCAAAACTCTTAAAATGAAACTTTTCTTGGTAGATGACTGCAAAAGTATCATTGCCATGGTGAAACAGGAACACAGGACCTCCTGTGATTTTGCTTACATGACTCTCTCTCTTCTTTTTAAAGTCCAGATTATTTTCATTTGAATTACACGTGGCAAAATTCCTGGTGGTGTTAGGCAGAAGACATTATATATTTGATATTTGCTATGTGTATGGTCTCAGTTGGTATAATAAAAGAGGTGAACAGCAGTAAAAAGTTGGTGCTTGGGACCAGCAGTTGGCATAGGGGATATGTTGCTGGACTCCCATGTAGTCAACCACGGTTCAAGCCCTGGACCCAGTGGCTTAAACTCATGTCAGGCACATGTGATGTGTGCCCAAGATCCCAAGAGGAGAATGGAGAAGAAGGGATTTAGCATAGCTATTACCCCGGGGGGTGATTTCTCACTTTCTGTCTCTCTGTCTCTCTCTGTCTTTCTGCTGAGCACACACGCTCTATAGCAAAAACCCCTCAAAAAAAACAAACAAAAAAAAAATTGGTGCTCTAGGGGCCAGCAGATAGTGTGGCAGTTACATTGCTGGACTCACACCATGGTTTGAGTCCTAGATCTGGTGGTTCAAAATCATGCCAGGCACACGTGTGTGTGTGCCCAAGATCCTGAGAAGAGAATGGAGAAGAAGGGATTGTGATGTGGCCATGCCCCCTGTGGGGTGAATTTTCACTTTCACTCTCACTGTCTCTTTCTTTCTCTGGCAAGCACACATACCCTAACGAAAAACCTCTTTAAAAAAAGTTGGTGCTCTATTCTTTTGGTACATCAAGATGCATTGGTCTCTCAATACCCAGGTTTATACAAAGGTTACAATTTTAGACAGAGCTGTGCTATCCAACATGGTAGCTACTATCTTACTATCCACAGGGCTCTTGAGCACTTGAAGTGTGGCTAGTCAGACTTGAGATGTGCTATAGGTATAAAATACACACCAGAGGGCCAGCCCATGGCCTGGTGGTTAAGGTCGCTGGATTTTACATGGCCAAATGAGTGTCTGGGACTTGAAAAACATACTGGATGCCTATATGTGAAATCCAAAGTCCTGAAAGGAGGGAGAAACTAAGGTGAATGGATTGCGGCATGACCATGTCTCATCATAATTAATACTATAATTTTTACTAACTCATGGTAAAGCCCTGTCACTTCACTTTCTATGAGAAACTTTTGTCATTGGTCACTATGCATAGTGACTATGGCTACATTTATTCTATTAGTGTGATTTATTTTTCTTAAAATATACACTAACACACTCTCATATACTCATCTTTCTTCATAAATTATAGGAGGGAGGGAGAAAAAAATACAAAGAAAAAATACAAAGTATAAAGACGTATGTCAGAATTTTCTGATTATAAATTCTTTCTTTAGTCAACTCATTCTTATTGGTTATGGATAGTTATTTCATTTTTTTCAAGAGATTGATTTAATTCTGACCCAAACTCATTTCATTGCAAAAATTAGTAGAAAGTACATATTTAGAAAATACCTTTTCCTTCATAATATGATTTTCCCTGAGAAATGTTTGACTAGGACATAGATTCAAAATGTGTACTGTTTCTGCATAGTGAAATCTAAAAAAAAAAGTACTTGGAAATACATACACATTTTAGAAATTCCTAAGAGATGGATTTTTTTTTTAATGTGTGCAATATAGTCTATCTTGCAAGATTTTTGAGATTGTGTGAACATAATGGAATTACCTACAGAAAGCCTCTAGCATAGTGTGCAAAGTGCCTGCAGACTTGGAAGGCTCTTAGAAAAATTTACTTTCTGGGACACCCTGTGGCCTAGTGGTTAAGCGAGCTGGATCTCACATGGTCCACAAGGGGTCTGAGTCCTGGACCCTGCGATTTAAGTGACCAAAATCTCAAAAGGAGGGAAAAATGTTGACTGCAGATGCCCAATAATGGGTGCTTTTTTTGCTTTCCTTCTCTAAAACAAATAAAATACATATCTTTTTTGACTATTTTTTTTTTATTTCTACATTTACCTATATCTGCCCTTTTTAGGTCAATAATAATTTCCTCAATTTTCTCTCACTCTGCTTGTTTTCTGATTAAAGATGTTTGTTTATTTGTTTCTTTTCTTTCACACTGAAGTATAAGCATACCTTTTGTTCTTTGTAATAAACAGTTCTTTTAAATTCTAGCCCTCAGCTTAGTTTAGTGTTCCTGCTCTCTGATGTGAATTATCTCTTAATAGTATGTCTTCATAATCAAGAATATTTGTGAAATTAGCTTTCCAGAAGGAACATAAAAATCAAAGATGATCTAGAAATTTAGTCTTATTATTCTTTGTAATCACTAGAAAATGTTGTTTGGATGGCTGCAAATGGTACGATAAACTTTCAATTACTTTCTAATTGTTTTAAAGAAACATGTGGCAAGTCTTAGGATTTTGTCATTTTTGAGCAGGATGTAAATTACATCAGCCACATTAACAAATGACCATATGGTCAAGGCTTCAGAAGACTCGGATAGGAGCCAAAGACATCCAGGCAGGGCAGATATAAAGAAAATCAGAGATTCAAAGTCTCAGAGAATTTCAATGACTTCTCTACCTTATTTTATTGTAAATTTGATGAGACACATTAACTTTCCTACATACGTGAGAACTAAGGCCAGGCAAATGCAAATACGCAGTGGTACGGCTGAGGTTAAGGCCAGGTTGAACTGAATAAGATGGGCCACAGAAAACGCGGGTGAGGCCAATACAAAAAAAGCGTGAGAGAAAGTATCTGTGGAATCTGAAAATAAGTTTATGAGTACATTGCATAATATGACATCTTAAATTTTACCTTTGCTCTTTTTTGGGGTTTCTCAACACATATTTCTAACATGTTCAACTTCAAAATGATAACGTGTATTTGTTTTTGTGTATTCCACACAACACACATTCCCAGCTTTCTATATTAATCCCAGTTAGTGCTCAAAATAGTGCCAACCTGACATGACTAGACATATTACTCTTTTTCCCAATTGTATACCATAAATACATGCATTCTTATCTGCTCCAAGTTATGGGAACTTTCTACGAGGACTCTACTCTGTAAAGTTTCTCAAAGCATTCCATTGGATGAGAAACTGTCCATGTCAGTATTAGAAGACTATATTTCAAACTAATTAATATTTATCAAGTGCTCACAGGATGCCTGGCTTTGTATGAGAACATATTGCAAATGCCCCTGTTCAGCTGTGTATTATGTATCTTTACAAAGCTTCAGGCTCTGTGTGCTAAATTGCTTTATAAATGGTTCCTCATCAACTAGTAAAAGTGACGGCGAGAGCAAATTCTGAACTTTTGGTTCCTTATGATTTGATTCTCATAATGCTAAGCCTTAAATTTAAAATTACTTTTTTAGATGATAAACATTTAAGTTTTGATCTAGACTATATTTTAATATGCTTTCATATGTTCTAAATTATACTAGCTTAATTTTCTATCAACCATTGGTTTCTAAAATAATTTTTATTTAATTTTTGACATAGCATGTGGCCAGACAGTGACATAGTAGTATAGTAAAATGTCTTTTAGTATCTCAAAATCCACAAGTACAGAACGAAACTCATCGTTGCCTATTTCCCTCTCTTGAAGAGCTATTTTTGCTTTTGTAATTTCCCTGACTAGATTATCAGCATACCTATATCCATTTATATTTCCTAGTGGAAGAAATAGTATTGTGTGCTTTCTTTTTCTTCTTTGTGCATTTATATTCAACTATTACCTAAGTTTAATCATATACATTTACATTCAATTATTAACTAAATTTAGTAATTTACCTCAAAAATTATCTCAGGCTTGATCCTCCTCCAATTGCTGTGTAGCTCTAAACTTCAGCTCTCATGCTTGGCCCATTACAGTATCTTCAATTACATCTACTCGCTCCTGACCTTTCTAATCCATCCTCAACACCAGAAGTGGCGTTATGTTACTCGTGTACTCATCTGATTATATCAATCCCTTTTCTTAAAATTCTTTCCTGTAAGTTGAATAGCCTTCGGGTACTAAGTTCAGCTCTGATCTGGCCCCAGACACCTTTCAACTTCATCATCATCTTGTTCTTCCCTTCTCCAAATCTCTGGCCAAAACAGTCAAATCTCAGCTCTCCTAAACATGCATAAACTTTCATAATTCGGACTTCACACACTTCATGTTCTCTTTCATGTTATTCCTTTCTCTCTGCCAACTCTGAAAAAAAATCCCCTCTCATCCCTAAAGACCAAACTCAAAATATCACAGACTTTATGAACCATGACCTGTCAGACAGAATTAATTATTCTCTGTTCTTGTTCCCATGATACTAAATAGCTCCACGATGGCACTAAATAATAGTTTCCATATATAAGTTTCCCCCACTAGATTAGACAAAGATGATGTTTATTAATTTCTATATTCTTATTTCATCATCCAAGAGCTGACATACGGTACACTGATTGTTCATTAAACAAGCTAGAAAATAATTCAGAGATCATTTAGTCTAATCTCTTTCCCAAAGTTTAAAAATATTTTCCACTATAACCCTGAGAGATGCTTCATCAGTCATCACACTGACAACATCAGGGTCAGATAGACTACTGGTTAAAGAGATGTACCAATTCATTATCAGACACCCTAACATTTAGATTGTTTCTTTTGTTGGGCTTAAATATTGTGCCTGAATCTTTCCCTCCATTACAGAGGCTAGTCCTATTTCTACTTCTGAAACAACCCATAATAAAACAAATTCTGTTTTGATATGGCAACATTTCAATATTTGAAGATATCTGCTAAACCTCCCTTTGCTTTCTCTTCATTACTTTAAGCAGTCTTTTTTTTTTTTTTTGCGGGGGGAGAGATTTTCGCTATAGGGCGCATGCGCTCGCCAGCCAGCCAGAGAGAGAGACATAGAGACAGAAAGCGAGAAATCACCCCCCAGGGGGGATGGTCACGCCGCAATCCCTTCTCCTCCATTCTCCTCTTGGGATCTTGGGCACACACGCACATGCGCCCGGCGTGAGTTTAAGCCACTGGGTCTGGGACGCGAACCACGGTTGACTACGTGGGAGTCCAGCAACATAGCCATTACGCTAACTGCTGGTTCCCGTTACTTTAAGCAGTCTTAACCCCCTTCAAGAATTCTCATAATTTTTTTTTACTTGATTCTATGTATTTCAGTTTGTTGATGTTCTCTTTAAAATGCAATGCCAGAAATAGACCCTCTCCCAGTTACATTTATACCAAGACATACGCAGTAGAACTAAGTAACATAGAACAAGAATGTTGCCATTCTTTGTAGTTGCTGGTGATTTTAAATTTGCAACAAAATTTCTTGTCTCTCTCTTTCTATCTCAGTCTCCTCCAGCTTTCCATAGTTACTGTCCAGTCACAAATTGTTTGATCTTGCCTTAATCTTTAAGGAATTATGGTTTGCTCATGAAGCATATTGCTCATGCAAAAATTAAAGCCAAATTTCCTATTTACCTAGCCTCACTTGCAACTTACATCATACTTGTT
Organism: Tupaia belangeri chinensis; assembly: GCF_000334495.1. Classification (NCBI taxonomy): domain Eukaryota; kingdom Metazoa; phylum Chordata; class Mammalia; order Scandentia; family Tupaiidae; genus Tupaia; species Tupaia belangeri. The sequence continues at coordinate 500,376 of NW_006159870.1, read as the reverse complement.
CTCATCTTCTTAGTAAGTTTTCCCCTAGGTTTTTATACCACTTTCCATATCTACATCAAATCATATTTCATTTGATGACCACTTTTCTAATTAACTGAAAATAAATACCCTATGACTGATACCAAGACCATTACCTACCCATAATAGCTAATGGACTTTGTATACTTTCTTTTTTTAAATTTTTTCATTTCATTTTCTTTTATATATTCAATCACATTATTTAGCTTACAAAGTAAATAATTCAACAGGTGAACATTTCTCCCTAGTCCAGTTGATAAAACTATAAAATATCTTTGACAAGTAATATCACATTTCTTTGGCCCATTAATGCTTTGCCTCTCTATTTTTCTTCTAAATGTCCTTCTTCAGACCCTACTTTCATAGACGCTATATCTGGTATTTACATCCATTTACTGTGTCTCTATATCCTTTAGTCATGGGCCATAGCTTATGCCAGGTGCTTTAAATAATTATCTGGATTTGAAAAGGAAACTTTACAGAAGATATTTCATCAGAATTGAGGTGAACACCCTACTTAAGGTGTGGAAGGCTGGAGTCATGTCTTTCTAAACAAATACTTGTCTATTTGTCACTGTTCTCCAGGATTAGGAATTAACAACTTCTTATTTTTTTAATTTATACACCCTATAATTTAAACCCTGCCATCTAAAGGGTTTTTTTTTTCATTACATCCTTCCTCGTTAGATAAAATTTATGTAATTTCAATATTTCCAGGTCTATTGATGCTGAACATGGGTGGGCCCCAACATGGGTGCCAGATGGTTGGAAGTTCCTGCATTAAGTAACTATAAACTGTAGTGATCACCAGAAGATTGGTCTTGTGTGTCACAGTACAAGAATTCATCTAAAGAAAAGAGCTGCATAAGAGCAGTCTGCACATAGCTATCCAAATTTGGACAACAAATGCACTGAGCCATTTATTTTCTTTTTTATTTATTTTCAATGTACTCACTTCTTGTATTGAAATTTGATTAATATTGGATGAAGTATTAAGCTAAAAACCATAATGTTGTAGTGCAAAAAGTATTCATTTAAAAATTATCTTTTATTTAAAATTTTTCACTTATATTTATTCTTCCATTTTTCATTTATATTTTCATTTTATTTATGTTTCCTTGTCAACGTCATTCAGTCAAACAGACTTAAGACACTCTCTTGCTTATTTTGAAAAGAAGTTACACATTACTACATGGCAGTATTTAATTCCAAGATTAATCAAATAGAACTGAAACAAAATTTGAAAATTGGCAAAGAACATTTAACCAAGCATTTTGTGTCATACAGGGGAGATTTGAGACTACATGTCGGGAAGTAGAAAGTTAATGAAGGCTTTAAGCAGGGATAATAAATTTCTTTTTTTAAATTATTTATTCTTATTTATTCATTCATTTATTTTAATTTGATCAGTGGCAGACAGAGAGAGAGAGAGAAAGAGAGAGAAGGAAAGTGAGAAAGCAAGCCACCAGGTCCAGGACTTGAACCATGGTCAGCCATTTAGGAGTGTCCAGCACCTTAACCACCACACCACCCGCTGGTCCCCTGGGATAATAAATTTCTTTTTAGAAAGATGACTCTCACTGCAGTGAGAAAAAAGTATCAGAGACAGGATCCAATGTGGGTTTTTTCAGGATAGAATTTTTTGTAGTAATGTAGGTAGGTGGAAGACAATATCTTCTGAACTAAAGTGGCAGTGGAGCTAGAAGTGGATATATCAGAGGGTATCAGAGAAATGTGTTTTATAGATCTTTGAATCAACTAGATCTATAGAGCAAGGGCAAAAGTAGAAAATGGACTCTTGGCTTTCTACCTTGGGCAAGCAATGCAGTGAGAAATAGGATATTAAGTGGGAAGAAGTTTGGAAATACTAATAATTCATGTTCATAACTGACATTCAAAGGAGACTCTCAAAGTCACTCTCTAGGGGTAGAAATCAAAGCAATTCAACAGTTAATCTCTGTTCAAAAACAGAATGCAAATAAAGATATAGATTTATAGTGATTTATAAAACATTTTATAAGTGTGCACAAATTTTGCATTAGCCACTCTTGAGAAGTAGAGACAATGTTATCTATGGAAAGCCAGAAGCATTTCTGGTTGAGTGGGGACAGAAGCAGAGCCACCAATCGTGTCAGCAACTGGGCCTTTGTGCAACTTTTTTCTCTAATAGAACTTGTACAGTTTCGGAGAATGTGGACTGTTACATTAAACTCAAGGTGGGGTTTAAAGACAGAAGCACATGGGAGTTGAGATTCTGAGAAGATACTGGAAGTGATAGTTCATGGGGAAGTAGAAGGATGAGGTAAAACAGAGACAGGAGGGATTGGACAAATAAAGATAGAAATCTCTAGAGAATGGAAATCTCATGAAATATGTGAATTGAACTAAGAATATGAAGTTGTAATAAAATAATATGAAGTTGGAACTTGGAATTTCAGGAGTGGAATTGTTCTTGGTGATGACAGGTCAGCATTGATGAAGGACAGACTTCTGACACAAAAGACAGGTGACACAGAAATAATTAGAACCCAGATAAAGGCACCAAAAGGTTATGGATATTATTCCAAGACCTATGTTTTCAGCAACCGAGACTATTTGTTGAGAAAACAGTGGGTGGAAATTATAGAATGAGAGCAAAAATATTATGAGGAGCAGTTTCAGGGAGTGGAGGAAGGAAGCTCGCATGTTCTTGTTAATCTGGAAAAAGGATTGTTACTTGTCAAAAAGCTGCACTAAGGAGAGAGGAGATTGCTAGGCACATCAGTGGTTCTAATCTTGTCTCCTGGTCTTGAGATTTGTGGCCTATGGGGAATAAGCAGCAAACACTTACAAAGAAAACAGGGGAAATTGTATCTGTGGAGTCAGCCAGATTTCACTTAGTGCCAAGAAGTGGATGATATGTTCAGTTCTGAGAGGAAGAATGTTAAAAATTTTGTGTGCCATTGGATTGCCTTGGGGTCCCAGTGGACAAAGGGGAAAATCTGGGAGAGAAGGGAGTGGAGGAGATTTGGTCAAGGGAAAGCACATTGCAGGAAAAAGATGAAAATAAAGGTAATCACAGGAGTCTATATGTTTGTTTTGAAGAAAATTATCTTGAATATGTTGATATCTTGAACATCCTGGTGTAATTAGCTGTCTTCAGGGTTTCTTTTACTCAAAATGGATGGTTTGGGTGGATCATGTTTCCAGGAGTAATCAAGGGCTAAATATAAGAGCAGCCTCTGGTGAATGAGGCATAGTGGTGAGAAAGGAAGGCACGGAGCTCCCTGGAGGAAGACAGTCAGAGCCTGAATGTATTATGCTTCTAAGGCAGCTGCTAAACAGTGGGACTTCAAATTCATTTCAATTGAAAGCTGAAAGCATGCTATTCCCTTTGTTTCACTACACTGTCTTTTTGTAATTTTAAAGATAAGAAATGTATATACCACAGCTCTATTTAGTTTGGGGAAAATATGAATTCGTTATAAGCAATGAGAAACTAGACACACTACAATAACAGCAAACATGGCTAGGTCTGGCAGTAAGAATCAGCAGCTTAATTATGGGAAACTAAGATGCAGGAAAAGACAAATGTAACTCAAGGTTGTTTCTTGAAGGAAATATTAGATTTCAAAGATCAGAAAATACAGGCCAGCAGGTGGCACGTAGGTTAAGGTGGCTGAATTCCAAATGATCAACTGCACAGTTCAAGGCCAGGATCCAGTGTCCTGAAAAACACACGAGGTGAATGTGCATGTGTGCCCAAAATCCCAAGAGGAGAACAGAGGAGAAGGGATTGCAGCATAGCCATTCCTCCCTGGGATTGTTTTCTCACTTTCCCTCTCTCTCTCTCTCTTTCTGTCTTTAGTGAGCACACATGCCCCATAGTGAAAAACAAGTTAACATTCAGAAAATCAGGAGCAGCAGATGACATAATGGTTACATCGCTGGACTCCCATGTAGTTGACTGCAATTTGAGTCTTGGACCCAGTGGCTTAAACTCACACCGGGCGCATGTGCATGCATGCTTAAGATCCCAAGAGGAAAATGGAAAAAGGATTGTAGCATGGCCATCCCTCCTGGGGGGTGATTTCTCACTTTCTGTCTCTCTGTTTTTCTCTGTCTTTCTAAGTGCATGTGCCCTATAGCAAAAAATCTCTCAAAAAAAAAAAATTAACAATCAGAAAATAAATCATTCATTTGAATCAGAACTTGACCTTGAAGCTATAGGATGTTGGGTCAGTGAGCCAAATATGTCTTTATTTATATTATAACTAGTATTTTACTTGGTATGTAAAATTAGAAGTTCACCTTGCTCTTCTTGCTAGTAGCTGTGTGATTCTGGATGAATGGTCTTACCTCTTTCAGGTTTCTCTAAGCTGTTGTTTGCATCACTATTTTTATTTTTAAGAATGATTTATTTTATTTTATTTATTATTATTAATTTGACCAGAGAGAGAAAAATTGAAAGATGCCAGGTCCAGGACTTGAACCATGGTCAGCCATGTGGGAGTCCAGCACCTTAACCACAATGCCTTCTGCTGGCCCCAGTTTGCTTAACTATTCAATAAGGGTAATATATGTTACTAAAATGCACCATGAAGAAGAAATGAGAAACTGCTTTTCTCATTGCAAGTGTCAAATTTATAAAATTTGACAAATTGGAGACCTTTCTGGACAATGATGTTCTCTTCATCTCGTACTATTTTATTTTTCATGTTACCAAGTTAATCACTTAGTTGAGCGCACATCTATCCTTATACATTCATCTAGACTTGAGTCTCATTTGGTCTGATTCTCAAGGAGTCTCTAGCCTAAGTTAGAACCTATCTCTCTAGCATAATTTCCTACTGTTTCTCAATATAAGCCCTCTGTTCCAGCTACGTTGGTTTATTTGCCATCCGTGAAGCACACTTAACCTTCATCTCCAACTTTTTTCCTCACATCAGTTTTGTAGCGGGTCCAAATCTCAGATTAAAAACTTAACTTTCGGTAATTTTAACTCAGTTATACCCAGATTTACTTTGGTCAAAATGCCTTATTCAGGCAAAGAATTAAGAACATGAATCTCACTCAAGTTGACCTCCTCTCCTGTCCCAAAAGTCTTAACTTGTTCCTTATTCCCATCTGCAAAAGTTTTCTTATGGAAATTAGTCTTACCCTGAAGATGTGCTTGAAATATTGCATAGGGACAATTGGAAAATTATCAGCACCTCTCACAAGGGACTATTTTCCCATTTGTTCTAAGGAAGATTGTGGGGATGGAGTTAGTCTATTGAAGCTAGGAAAAATGGGTGAAGTACAGATACCTGATACTGCAAAGGACAGGTCACAGGCTCAGAAACTAAGACTAAATTCAATCTCTAGTTCTATATACTAATTCATAGAATTTATCGAAAGAAATAGACTGAAGCAGACTACATTATTTTTTTAAGAGGTTTTAGCCTTAGGGAATATGCACTTGCCAGAGACAGTGAGAGACAGTGAGAGGCAAAGTGATAAATCACCCCTCAGGGGGATGGCCACACCTAAATACCTTCTCCTTGATTCTCCTCTCAGGATTTTGGGCGCGCACACACACACACACACACGCACTCAGCGTTAGTTTTAAATCACCTGGTCTGGGACTCGAACCATGTTTGACTACGTGGGAGTCCAGTGACATAATCATTATGCCATCTGTTGGTACCCCCCCACTACATTTTTAAGTGAGCTGGATTACTACAGAAACCTCAACTTGGCTGAAATCAGTTAGTGGTTTCTTTATTCCCTTGGTCTATCCTCGGACTCCCAAACTTGTTCTGAGGGGACTAGGAGATGATACGTTGTCTACAAAAAAAATTGTCCCCTCATGTGCCCATGTAGGGCAATGGGCTAGGGAGATATTTCTAGGAAGTGGCCTCCTGAGCACTTAAGTCTGCTCAGAGGACTGATACTATTCCAAGAACAGGGGGATCCTAGCTTTTTCTAAACAAATGTGTATGTTTTATGCTATGGAACATTACCAACTACACATTGTTTCTCATTCTTTGCAAATGCAGAGGTGACTATGCTGCAATCCCTTCTCCTCTCAGGATTTCAAGCACACATGCATATGTACCTAACATGATGTCCTTTTTCTTTTCTTTTTCTTTTTTTTTTAGCAAAATTTTTGCTATAGGTGCAAAAATTGAACCTGTGCTGGGAACCAGCAGTTAGCGTAATGGCTATGTCGCTGGAGCCCCACGCAGTCGACCACAGTTCGCGTCCCGGATCCAGTGGCTTAGAACTCATGCCGGGCGCAAGTGCGTGTGTGCCCAAGATCCCGAGTGGAGAATGGAGGAGAAGGGATTGCTGTGTGACCATCTCCCCTGTGTAGTGATTTCTCACTTTCTGTCTCTATGTCTCTCTCTGTCTGTCTGGTGAGCGCACGCACCCTATAGCAAAAACCTCTCAAAAAAAAAAAAAGGAAAGAAAAAGAAAATTGAACCTGTGCTTACCAGAGAGAAAGAGAGAGACAAGAGAGAGAAAGTGAGAAATCACACCCCCACCCCCCCGAGAGAGATGGCCACACCACAATCCCTTCTCCTCCATTCTCCTCTTGGAACTCTGGGCATGGATAAACATGCAACCAGTGTGAACTTCAAGCCTTTGGGTCTGGGACTCAAACTATGTTAAGTCATATGGGAATCCAGCAGCCCTAACCACTACACCACCTGTTGGCCCCCCGGTGCGATTTTCAAGCCAATGGTCCAGACTCAACCTGTGGTTGCTTATGTAAGAATCCGGCACCTTTACCACCAAACTTAACCACCTGCTAGCCCTAAACATTTTTATTTATCTTTTCATGTTCTTTCTTTTTCAGTCAACTATTTTCTTTTTCTTGGAGAGGTTTTTGCTATAAGGTGTGTGCACTCACCAGAAAGACAGAGAGAAACAGAGAGACTGAAAAAGAGAAATTACCGCCCAGGGGAGATGGCCATGCTGCAATCTCTTCTCCTCCATTCTCCTCTAGGAATCTTGAGCATGCACGCACATGGGCCTGGCATGAGTTTAAGCCACCAGGTCCAGAACTCGAACCGTGGTTGACTATATGGGAGTCCAGAAACGTAACCATTACACTCTCTGCTGGTTCCACCAGTATTTCTTAACTGGATCATCAAGGTGTCTAACATGACAAGGGAAGTTTGACTTCTGATCCAGCCTGATTTTAGGTGTCCTGAATTCTTCCCAAAACAATACATCTGAAAACAACCATTTCTTTCAGTTAAATGATCATTTATATATGACTCTAATCTAATCTATCTGGTGAACTTAAAAATACATGGTTTCCTGGCTGTTGTTTTTGTTTGGTTTGGTTTGGTTTTAAGGTGGTCTATTTCTCTACAGATCTCATCTTCAGACAACTTAAGGATTTGATTCACTACTGTGCTAAATCTCCCAGATGAATAGAATTCAGAATATTAATTTATTGGCAATGATGCACTATGAAATCTGTACCATAAAAATCAGTCATTTAAGATAAAGATTGTTTTAACTTGACTTATTTCTTTAAAGTTATCCAGGGATACCTACATTTTCATTTTAGGATTGCAGAATGTGAAAAATGCATTGTGTGGTCAAATTAGCCATTGCAAAAAGTCCCCAAATATTTGGGAAATTTTCTCAATGTGTAAATATTCATCTCAAAATTGCTTTGCTTCTTCCAGTGAAGCAAGAGTATATAGTGTCACGAACTAATTACATATATTTGATTGTCTCAGCTCAACCTCAGAACTGCTCAACAGAAATCCCTGAAGTAAAATTCATCATTATTTTCTGAAAGTTGTTTGAAAAGAAAAAGTCAAATGAAATAGTTTCATCATATTCTACAGCTTGCCCCAAAATACAAATATTATACCATAAACCCAGCCAAATAAAGTACTGAAATAGGCCAAGGCTAGTGGCACACTCTGTAGCATACTGGACTGCCATGCTGGAAGTCACAGTCTCACTATGGATTCCAACCCCTGGGTCAGCCTGAAAAACACACTAGGCACTCATGCAGACACCCAAGATCCTGACAAGCTGGAAGGCTGGAGAAAGGGGATGATAGCATGATGAGACCCCTGCTAGAGTGCTTTTCTTGAGACCAGCAGTTGGGACCAGCAGTTGGCGTAATGGCTGTGTCACTGGACTCCCATGTAGTCAACTGTGATTCGAGTCCCAGACCTGGTGGCTTAAACTCACACCGGGTGTGTGCATGCCCAATATCCCGAGAGGAGAATGGAGGAGAAGGGATTGTGGCATGGCCATCGTCCCTGGCAAGGTGATTTCTTGCTTTCTGTCTCTCTGTCTGTCTCTGTCTTTCTGGCGAGCGCACATGCCCTATAGCAAAAACCTCTCAAAAATTTTTTTCTTTCTGGGGAGCCCACATGCCCTTAAGCAAAAACCCCTCAAAAAAAAAAAAAAAAGAGGCTTTTATTATTTTCTCTCTCTCTTTTGTGACTGTGCACACACTTTCTACCATAAAAATAAAATAAAATAAAACTTTAAAGTATACAGTTTAAAATCTGAGGGTTGCCAATTTACCTTGAACTTTTTCAAGGTTATTTTGTCTTTCCAATTTTTAGTGCACAATTTCATGGGGAGTTAGCATCTGTTATATTACAATGCTGGATCATTATAGGTTTTCAATATAACCTGTTTTCTACAAGTTTTGATATCAGCTGTTTTGCATAAATCTGTTGTTAATATCATGACAGCTGACTCCTCATCTAGAAGCTGATATTTGAAGGGCAGCAAATGGAGGAACGTGAATGACCTCAAATTTTAAGTGTTCTGTTTCTTGTGTTTATTTTTAGTTTCAGAATATTATAAAATTTTCTATAAAATTTCATAAATGGCTACAATTTATTGATGTAAAAAAATGGTTAACAACAATATATATTTTTAAAATTCTCGCTGGAACTTTTGATCAATGGATTTTAAACCATCAATAAGTATGCTTGCTTTTTATAGTTTGTTATTTATTTGTAATTTATTGGATGTTTTTCCATATTCTTCTGCTACAATAGAAGCATGATCAACAATCATATACTGATTTTTCAAAAGACATTATCCCTCTGAGTATATTATTTTTTTCTTCCCTATTATCTTAATATCTTTATTTCACTCTCTCTTGTTTTTCACCTATAGTAACAAATAAAAACTTCTTCCAACAGTCTCTTTACTAAAAATAAGATCTCATAATACCATATCGTCCTCTTTGAATAGTTGATTACAGAAATCCCACTTGAGTAAGAAGTCAAGGAAATAAGAGGGACATAGTAAGTCCAGAAAATTAGGTTATGATTTTGTCAATATAAGTTGTGATATTAAAGAAGTGTGTGATATCTACTCATTTTTTCTAGTTTTACTAAGTGCTGTGATTAAGTATTACTGCAACTACTTGCAAGGTAGACTAGAAGGTTGTAATGACTCTGGTCATGTTGTTTACACTGTTTTGGGGAAAATACACAAGTACAGAAACAGTTACATTGAATCATGAGGAAATATTTAGCTAGGTAAATATGGGCAGAGAAAGAGTACTCTGAAAGCAAGAGGGCAGGGTTTTGAAGAAATAGGAAGGCAGTCAATATGGAAATATCACAAAGCAAGTATTTAGCATGAGTTTGGGTGAGCAAAGGAACAAAAGAGCAGAGACTGGATAAATCTGATAAGGCTGGATAAGTACACATAGGCAAGAAGGGAATGCCACAAAGGAGGAAAGAGGATGATAACGGAAATCGGTGCTGTGGAAACAGACCACAGAAAGTAAAAACAATGGGTACCATTTTTGAGCATTTGTATCAAGTAAAAGGATCACATCCAAGAAAACATGTGGCATGCTTCCTGATCTCTGTGGCAACTTCTGTTTCTCTTTAACTTCACCAGGGTAGAAAGGAGCCAGAAACAACACTTAAAAACAACAGCAGGGCTGGCCTTGTAAGGCAGGGTAAGTTGTGCATAGAAAAGCAGATCCTTTGTGGTTGACCATGACTTATGTCCTGGACTCTGAGACTTGAAAAACACCTGGGGTGTATTTGCCTACGTGTCCCAAATCATGATAGGATGGAGATATGGAAGAGAAGGCACTGCAATGTGCTTTCTCTCTCTAACACTGTTCAAAAAGTTCATGAAAAATGCATATTATGAAAAAAAACTATGTATGGATTTCACAACTTTTTCCATGAAAATAAATTGTACTTTAATTCCACTGTCCATGAACTTTTGAAGTCTCCTTTGATTTTCCTTAATTTTAAAAAATATTTTAATTTAATTGTAGCTATCATTATTATTATTTTTAAACTTGCTACAGGGCACATGCACTCACCAGAGAAAGGCAGAGACAAAGAAAGAGAGAGAGAAAGTAAGGAAGCAAACCGCCAGGTCTGGGACTCAAGTCGCAGTCAGCCATATCAGAGTCCGACACCTCAACAACCATGCTACGTGCTTTCTCTGAATTTCCCTTAATAATACATTATACATAATGTTCCATGGTGTAACAATATTTTTATATCTTAATCACTGTGTAAAATACCATTAACTTTGAAAGATTTCAGTTAATATTACTTAATTGGTTTATTGTTTACTTATTAAAGCTAAAACTGCCAGTTGGTCCGAGGATTGTGGGTTATTGTTAAGCTGATTAACATTGTCTCCCTCCCACATCCATACTTGACTAGCTATGCGCTTGGGACCAGCAGTTGGCGTAGTTGCTATGTCTCTGGACTCCCATGTAGTCGACTGCAGTTCACATCCTGGACCCGTTGGCTTAAAACTCATACCGGGCGCATGTGCGTGCGTGCCCAAGATCCCGAGAGGAGAATGGAGGGGAAGGGATTGCAGAGTGGCCATCCCCCTGGGGGATGATTTCTCACTTTCTGTCTCTCTGTCTCTCTCATTTCTTTCCGCTAAGCACATGTGCCCTATAGCAAAAAAACTCTCAAAAAATAAATAAATAAAATAAAATAAAAGAGCTAAAACTGCCTTTCTTGATATAAAAAATATATTAAAAATACCTATTTAATGACCATAGTGAACTATATAGCCTCAGCCAGGTGCTGATTTGTAGTATACCCATTCTACTCAGAGTTTCATGTGTAAAGTCAGACTTGTGTCCACAGACATCTATATATCAGCTGAACTTGCTACTGAAAGTAGTTAGCTTAATTAAGATATTTTGTGTATCAATAAAATGTAGGGGAAAAAAGGAATGGAAAGCAACTGTACATATAAGAGACAGGGTGGGACAAGGGTGGGAAACAGCAGAGGGTGAGAAATAGGGGAATATATATATATTCAACAAGAAATGGAAAATTATTTATTGACAATAGCATATATGATTAAGCCACTATACAGTGCATTCTGGATGGAAAATCACATTTTGTATGCTGTAATGATGTTTAGTGAATTAATTTAAAATAAATAAATTTAAATTTAAAAATTGGCTTATTGATTTAATGAGTAATTTTTGTTATTTAATTTGCTCTAGTATGTGTGTGCTCACCACAGAGAGACAGAGAGTGAGCAAGAGAGAAAAAGTGAAAAGCACCTTCCAGAGGAGATGTCCACACTGTAGTGATTCCTTCTCCATTCTCCTCTTAGAATTTTGGGCACACACACACATGTAGCTGGCATGTTTTTCAAGTCACCAGGTTGACTCAAACTGTGCAGTTGGCCATGTGGGATCCAGCAGCCTTGACCATACACCATGGGCTGGCTCCACTTAATAAGTAATCTATGTCAAACATGGTGCTAAGTGCTACATACACAATGGTAGATAAGAAACAATGATTGTTATAAAAGAGTTTTCTGTCCCTTTGGTCATAAAGTGTTTTCCATATTTAGGATAATTATTTGGGATGGATTTCCAAATGTGACAAGTATGAACATAGTAAAGGCTCTTGGTAGTTATTACCAAATATATTTCTTAAAAAAGGTCTACCAGTTCACAGTTCTTTTAGGAATATATGAAAAAAAATTATTCCTTGCCATTATTTAATTCACATTACTTAACTATTTAACTGTGGCTAACATAAAACTAGTTCAAATTGGGATAAGTTTTTAAAAAAAAAGTGGGGGTAGAGGATTAATGCATTGATTTAAGGTCAAGTAACCGAATAATAAAATGATATTGTTGGCCTCAAGTGAGAGATCAAACAAAAGCCTCTGGTCTGTCTCCTTCTATTTCACAGCTCCAAATTTTTCCTAGGATTATTCAATTAGGAATATTTATATTTGGCTATATTTAGGCTCTGTCTATATGTGGGGATAAAGATACTCCAGATTTCACCCTCCTTATATCTGGTCTACCAAAAAAAAAAAAAAATAGCAAATTTCTCATTTCAATAGTTTTAGTAAATGTCCCAGAATTGATGGTTATTGGCTTGGTTTGGGCCTTGTTAATTCTGGAACAAATCATTGTGCCATTAAATGAAATATGCTGATCTACACAGCCTAGATATAATGCTTCACTCAAAAGTCAAGACCAAGAGCCCGAAAGGCATTGTTTCACAAAGGGTATAAAGCTATTCACACCAGAAGAAAGGGCAATGGATACTGAGAGGGCAAAGTCACTCAATATTCACCTAAATTGGTTAAGCAGATAAGAAACTTAAACTCAATAACTCATTGTCATCCTGTTCATTTAGGCACAGAACCCAGAATAGGACCTGAATCCATATACTGACAGTTTAATCTATTCATGTACACATACTGTGTATGAGCAGTTGGGAGGAAATCAGACTCTACATTTTCACTATTTTTCTAGCAAACTTGGTTTATGGATCAAATAGATTTAAATAAATATCAGAGGCTGGAGGGTGGTAACAGCAGTAACCTGATACTCTGTGAGACTGATCTACGCGGGAAGGTTCCACCACTGCTTCTGTTGACTTCTCTGATTATGCCAGGCATAAATAGGCCCATGATCCAGGGCTGGTTAAAACTGAGGATGGATCATGGCCTAAAGAACTTGCTGGAGGTGCTGTCCCTCTGTCTCTGTCCTTGCCCCCCAACACACACACATCCCTGTCTATCTCTCTCACTCATGGAAGAAAGAAATACACTTTAAACAAACAAATAAATAAATAGCAAAAGGAGCCCCAGTAAGCAAAAACAGTTACAGAAAAGGAAGCCACATGGATGTAAAGGATGTGGGAAAAGCGTCAGCAAGTCTTTACCATGGCCACTAAAATAAAGACAGGTTGTGGGACTACTGCATACATGGAAGAAAGCAGTAACCTCTTTTTCCAGTGCCCACCTAGTCCCCCAGTAGGTAATAAAAAAGAGAATTTTAAAAATTGGTTTATCAGAAAAGTCATGACATATTTTTCTGTTTTTCCATGCAAAAATGTGTCATGACTTTCCCAGTGGCCCAATTTACCTATTCATTAAGTAAATATTTATTAAGTAAATATTATATGTCAGATGTAATACTAGGCAAATGTGACTGCAGCCGTAGAGGGAAAAAACGATTCCTTGATTTCATGAAACGTGTATTCTAGAAGGAAATGTGAATACATAGAGAGTGAATAATGATACGGTGGTATAACTGCAGTGAAAGGGAAAGTGTCCTGGAGACATGAGAAAGACCATATAACCCGGAACACAGGTCTTTTCCTTAGAAAGTAATATCCTTGTTGAATACTCAGGTGAGGAAGGTGGAGTGAGATGAAGAATAGCATAAGCAAAAGACCCTGGATTCCCAACAGCCCAGAGACCAGAGCTAGATCTAGGAAGGGGAGTGGGTCTGAAAGTTATCCATGGCAGAACTAAAGGGTGAGGTGAGAAATCTCAAGAAATGAGGCTGCCAAGGAAAGCTGTAACAAAATAACAAAGGGAAGTGAAGAGTGTTCTAAGCCATATTAGCAAGACTGACTTTATAGAAGATTTAAGGAGGGCAGTGACATAGCCTGTATTTTAGAAAGATTATTCTCATAGTAGATTAGAAAAGATATTGTGATGGAGAAAATATCTCAAGGTGCAGGAACTAGAGACTAGTTAAAATATTACACACATTAATCCAGGCTAAAATCTAGAGAGCCCTGAATAAGACTCAGTGGAGATAAAGCTCAGTGGACAATGGAGGCACTTAATGCAAGTGAAGTGTGAGCCCTCTGAGCAATCCACCAAAAGATTATTATACTCATCTTTCAGCATCTTTACTTTGGGTCATTTCAAATGGGAAACTATGTCACTAAGGTATAAGAGTCATGTTTTCTTTTTTCTTAAGGTGTCTAGCTAGAATACAAGTTTCTGATAGTCGGTTCTATTCTCTCTTCTTCCTCACGAGAAGAACCATGATTTGTTCAGAGAGGTGCCCAAAAAGCTGTTTCAGGTTTCCTTACAGTCATTGAGGCCAATGATAGGAAAAGCCCACTAGAAAGCTAAAAGCTGTGTGCTTTCTTTCCTTTGCCCTTACTTCTTTCTGTCTGTACCGTAGACATGATGCCTGGAGTGAGAGCAGCCACCTTATGACCATGGAAACCAAAAAAACAAATGCCAAGAATAGTGCAGACAGAAGAAAAGGAAACTGAGTCATTGATAACTTAGTGGGATCACTGCACTAGTTCTAAGCTGCATCCCTCTAAGGTCTCTATTGTGTGAGAAAAATAGGTCTTTGTTTGATTAGGCCCTCACAGTTGGTTTCTTACACGTTCAACTGAAAGCAGTCATAACTAAACCAGCAGGGATTTTTTGCCATTTGACAAAGCTCTCTGGTATTTCTTCTTTATTTTCTTTTTTATTGAAGTAGTAAAATGAGTGCTTTTTAAAGGAATGATCAAGATATCCACCTCAATCTTACAGGCTGGCTTTTCTAGGTAGAGTTTTGTGAGGTAAACATTCAGAGTGATATGTTCAAGGTCCTCTAAGAAGGGGGATAATAGAGTGCCAAAAGTATTTGTGGGAATACTTGGTTCTCTTTCTAGCCATTTACAAATTTCACAATCACAAAGAGAGAATCAAAGTTATTTGATTTATTCAAGGGAACAGATTCTTTCATTTCTACAGCATAATATCAGAGGAAAAAGGAAGATAAGATTTAACTCATCAATTAGATTTGACATTGTTCAGTTGCCTACACAGGCTGTCTGTATCAAAGACCTTGTGTTATCCTTGTTGTATTACAAATCATTCCTGAAGCATTTGGCCTCTCACCTACCTTGTCCCAGCACAAAACAGTGTGCTAGTCACTCATTTATTTACTCTTTCAGTAAACACTTACGTAGTGCCCGTACTAATTGTTAGGATTGCACTGTTTGTCAGAAATCGGAGACAAACAAAATTCTCATTCCTGACTTCATGGAACGTACGGCATGCCAGGAGGACAGCATTTAAGAAGACATAGTAATGCTGTGATATAGGCCTTCACAGTGTAGAGAGGAAGAGAGGAGATATAGGTAGTTTTAATGAGAGATTAACAAAGTGTCCACAGAGGATGTGGCACTTGAGTGAGTCTTCAGACTGAGCTGGCATTTGTCAGGGGAATAAGGGAAGTGTTCATGCCAGGCCTAAAAAGTGGGGTCATAAAGGCACATAGTGGGAAATAGAAGATGGTGCCTAAGGTTATAAAAAGTTAAAAAAGAAAAATTCCAGAAGCCAAGGCTTAGTTAGGCATAAGGAACCATGAACATATAGGAAACAGTATTATAATTACCTATAAATTAGTTTTAAAAGATCATTCTGGAAGCATTAACCTAAATAAAGACATGGGATAGCTGACTGGACTCAGAAAAATGATTTGGTCTTGCCAAGTTGAAGATAATGAGACCCTTAATCTCCTAGGGTAGAATTTATGTGCCTGAGGAAAAAATTACCAATTTTACAAAGATGAAGAGTTTAAAGAAACCTTAGTGACTGGAGATGGAAGATGAGAAAAACACAGTTCCAAGGACAATTCCCAAATTTCCTTCTTGAGTGACTAGGTGCATTATGACTCGATTCTCCAAAATAAGAAACAGAAAAAGCATTAGGTTTGAGAGAGATACATTGGGTCATCAGAAAAGTCAGGACACCTTTTTGCACAGTATATGTCATGACTTTTCTGATGACCTAGTATTTTCAGTCTGGCTTTGCACTGGGCAAATGTGGTCTAGTGGAAATCTAATACATTTTAAAATAAGATAGAGTTCTGACTCCAGATCTTCAGTGTAGATTTTGTTCTCTTACTTATGTCTCTGTGTCATGATTCTATCTCTAAAATAAGGATTGTGATTTCTTTCTTATGGAACCACTTTGTCTAACACTATTTGCAAGACGCCTAAGAGTGCCTCATGGAATTGTAACTGTTACCATTACCAACTTGACAGGGAACCTCTATGTGAAATGTAGGAGAAATTCTTCAGTGGTAGTCTGAGAACTGAGACATAGCAGACAATGGTGCACATACACTTATTTACAGTAAGTACTGAAAAGTATTTGTCACATTTAAATTAATCTAACAATAAGAGGGATGCAGTGAAGGCAGAAGAGAATGAATGGCTTCAGCAAGGAGGAGAAGAAAGGAAATATCTATTTATGATCTGCTTTGTGCCAGACAAACTTGTACAAATTGTCTTCTCATTTCATTCTCACTTTAACCCAGTGAAGTAAGCAATTTTATCCTGAATTTAACTAATAAGGAAGCTGAAATTTAGGAATATTAAATGGCTTTTCCAAGGTCACAGAGCCTATAAGCCACCATTAGGAATTGAGCCCTGCTTGGCAGCAAAGCAAAGAAATGTCGCCACACTATTATTGGTGCATTCTTCCACTCTGTATTATTCCTTTCCTATACACTACCAAACTCTTAGAGGAGTAAAACAACGCTTTCATTATTCACAACAGCATAAGGACCAGGAATACATGATTTTATTTTGGTGCAATGAAGGTATAAATCTATGCACAGTTTTTTCATAATACAGGATCCATGATCTTTTTGAAGACCTCGTCGTGTATGCTGGAGCTATAATAATACACGCCTGCCTCGGAGCTCATAAAAGGATAGACTCTTACCCACAGACACATCTTACGAGTGCCAAACATTCATTTTTAGAAGGCCTGGGAAGGTTGTAGTTTTGTTCCTGGAATAGTAATAAAATAAGATTCAAAAACACATCGTGTTTCTTTTACTTAATAGTAAATGTCCTGCAGGAAATGAGCATATCTCTCTCTCTTGGGAGAATTTAATCTAGGATACTTTGTCCTTATGCTTTAGCATGAGCTAAACACTGCCCTCTGTTGAGGGACATGTGTAAGCACACTGCTCACAACATAAGGAAGAAGCACTTACCAAAGGAGCTATTTTTATTTATGCTATTATATGTAGCTTATTCCCAAATTTTCTCCATGTAGTATCACTGATTGGTAAGTGGCAGTAACTTTTAACCCTTCTGTAAACACACAAAAATTAATGAAACAATCTAACAACATGTTAACAAGACATCTAGCAACATGCAAATATTCAATTATCAGAGCCAGATGTTCTGACTCATTCACTTTAACATTCTCTATAAAAGAGTGAATTTTGATTTTTGGAGTGCACACAAATCATTGGGAATTTGCAAGAATAAGGATGGGGGAAGGAAGCCCATTCTCAATCATTCCAACTTAGTTACTTGCATGAAACCCATGAGTTTGCATTTATAACAAATATCCACATACTCTGAGTCAGAGCTTCCATAATCTATGTTTTAAAAAATACTTATATAAACTTTTATCTTGTTTCTTCTGAAACTTTTATGAAAAGCTGATTTACAGGAAACTTTAGTTTTCATTTTTTCAACCTGTGTAACCCTAAACAATGTGATTAAACTATCAAGTCTTCATCTCTTCATTTATAAACACTTTGTGTTGACCACACAAAATCTGACAATTGCTTTTCTAAGTTTATGAACAAAAATACATAGCTTTTGCTTATGGGTGTTTAGTTTATAATCAAACACATTACTGTTTTTAATCATAACCAAAAATAATTGAACCGTCAAATAGATTCTAGTTTCTATGAACTATCCATAGAAAATGAGTTCTGTAAGACTTAGTAACAGCTGGTAAGGGCAAAACCTCACTTAAGTTTAGATCCTCTTTCTTCAAATTCAATTCTCACTTTGCTATATACTCTGTCACTAGCAGCTTTTTTTTTCTTTCCTAAATTCTTACCCCATATGTTTCTAACTAAGAAATAAATGCATGCTGAGTTTTCTTAGTGCCCAGGAAGCTTTAGACAAACTCAAGGGAAAACCCTGGAATGTTTTCTCTATTCTTCACAGAGAATAAACTACCTCACTTCTCCAGAGTGTTCTGTAGATATTGTCAGGTTTATTATTTGGGCATCATGGGACTCACACTTTGACCAAAGTAAAACTGTTGTTCTAATTCCAATCAATCTCTGCCTGGGAAGTCTTAACATAAATGGGGATTCCCATGACAGGATAAATTTAAGAGTCTTCCTGGTTAGAAACACATTATTTTTAGTTTAATACAGAATCCTAGAGATTCCATTTAACCAAAACACCAGCATGACCCTCTTTCCCC
>NW_006159870.1:462901-481560 GCF_000334495.1 Tupaia belangeri chinensis | reverse complement strand
CCCTGACTTATAAATCACAAAAAGTAAAGATGATCCCTAATATAATTTATTGCTAAAGTAAGTGAACTTTTGAAATAGTTTTACAGATATAAAAGCATTTTTTAAAAATTCTGTCCTATAATTTATCTGTCAAGAAGCCCCCTTTCTCTTTTTAACTTCTACATTGGAAAACTGCAGCAAGAAAGTGGCTTAAGGGAGGTGGATGTAAGAAAGAACCATTGGGTCTGGACAGTGGCACCACAGTAAAATGTAACATCTGCAAGGCAGACCCCACGTGGGAAGGTTAGCAGTTCGAGCCAGGAGAGCTCCCCAAGTACACTGGGCATGATCCAGGCTACCTGAAGCTGGGGATAAACTGCAGTGTGAAGATCCTATCTGTCTGTGTGTGTGTCTCTCTCATTCATGAAATAATTTTAAAAAACAAAAAAAGGGAGGAAGTACTGTAACTTTAAGAATCTTGTGGTCTCAAGCTGTATCTTGCACAACTGAAATAGAAAATAAAGTAGGGCCTCAAGAGGTAAGAGATATTCAGCTATAATCTAAAAATAAGCAAATTTAATAAACTAGAAGTAGTTTGTTTGGGAAAAAAATAAGAATCCTACATGAGGTATGATTTTATTGTTATTTTTCCCCTTCCATAACAGAATAGACCATGAAAAGTTTAATCTAAAAGTTACTAGCTAAATCTAATCATGGAGAGAAAGAAACTACATTATAAACAAATTAATAATAGATTACAAGATTTTTTAAATCAAAATTTGTACTAAAATGGAAGTATAGGCAAGCTCCTATTATATAATCTGTCTACAACAAATTAAAGATGTTTTAAAAACTTCACAATACAAATCAAAGAATAAATGAGAGAGCATTTTAAAAATTTAGTTATCAAATTGTAGTGTAAATATAAGTTGTCTCACTTTAGGAAGTTTAATAAAACTCACACAAACACAAATGCATACACATGCATACTCACACAACCCATACCATCTATAGGACCAATTACTGGACAAATCTGTTTAAAAATCAGATATGATGCACATATACATGATATAAATTATACCAGAGTATTAATTTCATTCAATGAATTTCTAATAGAAAAAAACACTTTGTGGGGACCAGCAGGTGAAGTGGTTAAGACAGTTGGATCCCAGATGGCCAACTATGTAGCTGAAGTTCTGGACCTGGCTTGAAAAACATGCCAGGCTTATGTGTATGCCCAAATCCCAAAAGGAGAACAGAGGAGAAGGGATTATGACATGGCCATTGCCCCTGGGGGAGGGGGGGTGCTTTCTCATTTTCTCATTTTTCCTCTTTCTGTCTGTCTGTCTCTATCCAGAGAGTGCACATGCCTTATAGCAAAATTTAAACAAACAAACCCCAAAACACATCGTGCTCAACTACAATTTTTATTTTTAAAATTCTTGTCTTACAAACACCTTTACATACTAGCGTGGTTTCTTGGGGTTTTTCTTGTTGTTGTTTGTTTTTTTAATATCCAGAAAGCACATTCATTCACTGGAAGTGGGGGCAGGAGAAACACCCCCTCCACAATGGGGTGTGGTCATGCTGCAATCCTTTCTCCATTCTCCATCTTGCTAGGATTTGGGGCATGCACACACACATGTGCCCAGCATATTTTTAAAGCTACCAGGGCCAGGGCCCAGTTTGTCATGTGGGATCCAGCTCCCCTAACAAACAGGCAATGGAGTCAGTCTCATCTTTATATGCTCTAATCTCAAACTACAGAACTTCTAACATAACACAAATTTTGTTTATTTCCACTTACTTGTTAGTTTTTTTAATAAATAAAATTTTTCCTCCTCAAAGGAGTCTTTTCACATCAATTGTCAACATAAATAACACATATTTAGTGATCTTTTATGAGCTGTTAAGAAGTGTTTATGTTATCCAATAAAACACCTCTTCCAAATACATACCTTCTTTGCTTTTTTTCTCCAATAGCAAAGAAGTGTCTATGGGTTTTCCTCGTTATTTTAACTAATTAATTAATATATTGCCTAATCCCACCTGATTTTCTGTCATTCTTTATCCTTTTCTGTGCCCATGAAGCTTAATCTTGCAGACGGCATGAACTCAGGCTCTATTGCTGGCTGGTTTTAGGTAGCATACACGATTAGAGTCACCCAAGTTCCAAAGTCACTGGTTCCTATCCCCCTCACCATCAATAGGCCATGGTAATGTGTTGAGGCAACAATTCACATAACTCAAAGATAGTGCTGAGAAACTGTTTCCTTGAAAATCTGGGTATTTGTCATTGCCCAGGTCACAGTTATCCTGGTATTTTTTGTCCCTATGCTGAAGGTATAGAAAAAATTTAGAGCATTTTACTTGGAATATGTTATGAGATCTTTCCTCAAAGAAAAAGTCAATCCATTAATCAATGGACTTGAGTCCTATTGTGATAATCCTGGTAGGTTTCTGGCATTTATCTGTATATTAAATGAATGCACTATAGGGACAACCATTGCAGAGGATACTCTCAATAATCAAGTGAACAAAAGAAATGTATGTTCTAGATATTGGATCACTTTCTCTAGCCAAGCCAATGATACTCAGTGAACACAAATAAGCACAACAGCATAAAACTGAGCTATAAATAAAATCAATAGCATAAAACTTCCCTCTTTGTGACTGATAATAGATATATCTACTGCTGATGCTAACTATCTTATATGTAGAAATCAACCATGAACCTGTGGTAGGCAGTTAGTCATGAGCCGGCAGTCCTAAGAAAAGCAAAAGACTCACCTAGCTCCAGGCGAGGCAGTTTGCCATCTTCCTTCCTTGGGGCCTGAGGGACGCACACAGAGATGATCCATAGATTTTTCTTTTACCCAAATCCCCAAGTGTTTTGGTCAACGCCCTAATTCCCATTAGGACGATAGACTAATTTGGCAGTCTAATTGGGGCAACCTGGCTCGAATTGGGCATGCGCAAGTAGGCGATCAAGTTCCTCATTCTTTACCTGTGAGGAAGGTGCGCAGGTGCAGGAAAGAACGTGAGGATTCAGATTCAAAGGAAAGACATAGGCAGCATAAGGGGCCTCCCATAATGAATACTCATGACCTCTAGTAATAAAAGGACGATTGACCAGTGCCGAGCGTGGTTGCCACCTGGCAATCTGCCTGCCCAGGAACCTTTTGGGTGTACTTCCTTTCTTTCCTTTTCTTTCTTTCCTATTAAATCTTCTTTTCTACCTACTTTATTCATGGTTGCGGTTTTATTTTGTGCCTAGGGACAGATCTCAATTTTAGTGATCTGGACCCAAAGAATCAAGGACTTCACAACGCAGCTCAACACTTTCCCATCTGTTAACAAACCCTCTTGCATGGCACCATTCCTTGGTGTGGTAGGAGAGATTAGTTATGGCAGCCATCTGGTAGCAAGCTGATTACTTCGGCTTTCTTCCATTAGGGAGGATCAGAAATTTGTTTATCATGGGAACAGATACATATCACAGAAACAGATTTGTTTTTCAAGTCCACATAGCTTCTGCTAGCATCATAATCAAATTAGACAATGTTTTATTCTCCATTATGTTATTCCATGAAAGATTATTCTGACCCAAGAATTAAAAAAAAAAAAATTCTTGTCCTCATAACCTTGGGCTGGGAAGGTTTAGGGTTCCTAGTACTAAGGGAGAAAACCTTTCACAAGGGATTAATCCAGTTTCACTAACCTAGAGGCTGAAATTTCTTCCTGGGCATTTTTGACTCCTCTTGCTACTGAACAAATAGGTAGAGATGATCCCTATTCATCACACGAATTGGTAACCACTATACAATGTGAGTAGAGAGCTCTATATCTGAAATTCAGAATATTCTCTGGTATACCCCTTAATTTACCCATGACCATTAATAAAAGTCAATGGAAAGCCATGACAAAGCAAAATAGAGTTTTATGAGAGAGAGACTTACAGGGTTGGAAGAAAAACTACTTCAAAGCAACAAAGGCTGATTAAAACTTAGCCTGAGGCAAGGATCAAATCAAGGCTAAAACTATTTATTCCCATTATTAAAACCCTTTGAATGGCTTAAGGTAGCACACAGTAAATCCTTTCAATTGGATAAAATAGCACAGGGAAAAGAGATTAGAGGTGTGGATCTCCCACCTCAGCCTGATTGGCCTAGGGCTTGTAATTAAGTTGAGAGAGAAGCATAGGGCAAGAAGCAAGGAAACAGTGTACATCTAAGAAATATGCCTAGAAAGAATTCTAGATTTGGCTCCAGGCACCTGTAACTGACAACGTCAAACATTTAAGAAGCTGAGAGTTTGCTGCTGAAAGAATCAAGGACATGGACCAAAAAATACAAACCTGTTCAAGAATTAAAATGACCTTGGGTTCATAACTTTCTGAGAGGCTGGAAATAGGCTGAGAAAGATGTTTAGCCTCCACTGAGAACGTAGTGTCTCAATCTCATTTCTGATTCCAATATGGCCAAGGAGACAGAGACAACAGAAATAAACAATCAGAAATATGTGCAAGTGCCACGAAGAAAAAGTAGAATGGGAGACATATCTACAAACCAGAATTACTATCTAAAACAAGATTCGGGGACCAGCAGTTAGCATAATGGCTATGTCGCTGGACTCCCACGTAGTTGACTGCGGTTCGAGTCCCGGACCCGGTGGCTTAAACTCACACCAGGCACGTGTGCGTGTGTGCCCAAGATCCCGAGAGGAGAATGGAGGAGAAGGGATTGTGGCGTGACCATCCCCCCTGGGGGGTGATTTCTCGCTTTCTATCTCTCTATCTCTCTCTGTCTGGCAAGTGCACGCGCCCTATAGCAAAAACCTCTCCAAAAAAAAAAGAAAGAAAAAAAAAAAAGATAAAACAAGAATCGTTTTCTGCTTCTTCAGCATAAAGTCCTCTCATGACATTGGCCTACTATGATTTTAGAGTTTCTACAGACTATCAACTTCTCCATTTTCTCCATGTATCCACTTTTTCAATAGTGTTAGCTGTGTGTCCCTGTTTTATCATTATATATTACAGTTGGGGATAGGGGTGGATGATAACTTGTCTGGTACACAGATCTCCAAACTAAGAGAAAATATCTCTAGTTGAATAGATACTTAGCATTACTTGTATAGCATGCAATGTTGAAGTAATACATTATTTTTGTTGTTGTTGGAGGAAGACAGACTCATATATTTAGTTACTAGAAAGGACAGACTAATACAGTCACTAGTGCTATTCATCGAATATTTGATTTTCCTGTTTTGGGCACATGGATCAGATTATACTCTCTGACCAACTTAAAGCAGCTTTGATCAGTGAAATAGGAGGTAAATTCTATCATTTACAATTGAAAAATTTTCAAATCAGTATACATTCTGCCATGCCTTCTCTTTTTCTCTGTCACTATTGCCAGCAATATTCCACAAGAATAAATGTTCTATTGGCCTGAATAAGGACAATTTCAGAGAGGAGTCTAGGCTTATTCAGAAGGAATATGTAGTATGAGAAAGAATTAAATCATCATTGTTTTAAGCCACTATGATTTAAAGTTATTCATTATCATAATGTAGCCTACACTGTTCTCTGATTTATTTACTCAGAAGAATCGTTATCAGACTTAGAATTTATTATTTCCATCCACCATGCAATTTCTCACTCTTTTTTACTTTTTACCTTTTCTTTTTCCATGGAGCATCCTTGGGGATACACCTTTTCTTATTTTAAATCTCAACTCCTTTCATAATTTTGTTACTTACTACTTACTACTGTTAATCTAATACTTAACCATTTTTCCCTGGTCACATTAGTCTTGTGTTTCTAAATAAGCTCTTTTCTTTCAAGGCAATAAAACACAAACCTTTGAAAAAAGGTATAAATAGAATGTGGTTTGAACAATTTTATGTGGGAATACATATAGTTAAATGATTCGGGAATGCTTCTTAAATCAGAGCAATTATTTAAGATTTGTCATCATTAGGTTAACTTTCAAGCTAGATGTGCTAAACATAAGTTTCTGTACTCACACTTAAAATGCATGGAAAAGAAAGGCCATGATTACCACATTGCTATGTTTTGATAATGTCCTTCAAAATTAGTATATGGAAATTTGGACAGCCATTGTAACAGCGCTGAGAGGGTAGAGTATAGTCAATTATGGTCTGAGGAGGTGATTAGAATGATAGAAGGTCATCAGGGTGGGCCTGTGATTGACATCTTTGAATTTTATAAAAGGACAAAAACATAGATATGTAAGCGCTTGCCATATAATGCCCTGTGCCACATAGGGAACTCTGCAGACAGTACCTACCAACAAAAGGACTGTCGGCAGCTACAGCCTTGGATGTTGAACTTCCCCAAACCATGAGTTAAATAAACCTCTATTCCTATAAATATATTATATCCTATATCTAAATATATATATATTTAATTCCGTTTGTTGTAATTATTATTATTTTATAAATTTGACCAGAAAGAGACAGGGGCAGAGAGAAAGGGAAAGCAAGAAAGCAAGCCGCCAGGTCTAGGACTTGAACTGCAGGTGTCCATGTGGGAGTCCAGCACCTCAAACACAACACCACCTGCCAGCCCCAAGTTCTAGTCTTATAAACTGCCCAGTCTCAGGTATTTCTGTTTAGCCACACTACTGTACTAAAACAGATATCCTATTTTATTACAAAGAGCAAAGAGTTCCAAGTTCTTCATTTATTCAAAATCTATATTCTAACTAAACACTGAAGCTTCTTTGAAAATAGGTCTTTTCCTTTTTATAGTTAACATTGTGAAACTCTGAATAGGAACAGAGACCTTTCAAATATGTAAGTAAACACACTACAAAAAGCAAGCAGCCATGGACTTGATTTTCCTTTTAGATGCCAGGAAGAATACATTGTATTAGGAAGATGTCGTGTCATGAACTACTGGGACAAATTTTGAGTAGTCTTAGACTGGTTCTTTTTTTTTTTTTTTTTTTTTGAGAGGTTTTTTCGCTATAGGGCACGTGCGCTCGCCAGACAGACAGAGAGAGACATAGAGACAGAAAGCGAGAAATCACCCCCCAGGGGGGATGATCACGCCGCAATCCCTTCTCCTCCATTCTCCTCTCGGGATCTTGGGCACGCACGCACACGCACCCAGCGTGAGTTTTAAGCCACCAGGTCCGAGACGCAAACCGTGGTCGACTACGTGGGAGTCCAGCGACATAGCCATTACGCTAACTGCTGGTTCCCTTAGACTGGTTCTTGACTGGTGCTTCCGAAGCTGCTTCTGTATTTCATTACCTGGTTTTAAAGGGTAACAAGAGACATCTGCTGTAAGTCTGGCAAACCAGGTAGAGAACTGCAGATACAGAACTGTCTCTAAAGCTGACCTCATTCAACCTGATAAATAAGAATTATTTTTCCTACTAGCTCTCTAGATAGTTATTGGGAGGTAGCTTGACTTATCTTACTACTTGAGAACCAGTGTTTTTGTTGACAGGGTAGTTTAGTAGTTTCTAATGTGGGGGTGGATTAGCTTGGATAGCTTTACTCACATAACATTCATTTTCCTCTTTTTTTTTCAAAGGCATGACTGAGGCAAATTTTCAAGATGTCAAATTATATTAACATGCCGAAATGCCTGTAAAGTTAGCTAACCATTTTGAAGTTGTGAGGACAATGATACTAACTGAAGATACAGATTTTATTTATAAGTTGTGTCTAAACCGGTTTATAGCCATGGCCATAGTCTCCTTGTTTGAGGGCAAAGACACATGTGTGCTCTCTTCAGTTTTACTCTGTAACACTTCCTCTGTCATTACTTCATTCTGCTGTGAGTCAGCAGTATTCCGTCATCACTATATTCTGTCCCCAAAATGGTATTTGTTTATGCTTCTATAAATGAATGTTCTTATTTCTGATACCCTGATGTTAACTTTTCCTTTTAACTAGCCATTATCAAATGCAGGACTAGCCCATTGTTGTTCATTTACAATGTTTCTAACTTTTCTAGAGACACATCTGTATGAGAGAGGTGTTATTATTAAATGGTTGAGGTTTGTCCCACAGATAGGATTCT
Organism: Tupaia belangeri chinensis; assembly: GCF_000334495.1. Lineage (NCBI taxonomy): Eukaryota > Metazoa > Chordata > Mammalia > Scandentia > Tupaiidae > Tupaia > Tupaia belangeri. The sequence continues at coordinate 473,522 of NW_006159870.1, read as the reverse complement.
AGTCATATTTAATTTGGATGATGTAGAAACAGACCCATGTATTGGTGATTCTATAATATTTTTCAATAATTTTAGACATGTTCAAAATTAATGATAGTTTTGATAATATCACAATGTTTACTTTTTTCTTTTTTAAATTTTCTAGAAGGTATGTGAGCTTGCAAGAAAGAGAGACAGTGAGAAAGCATCCCCCTTCCATAGAAGATGGTCATGCTGCAATCCCTTCTCCTCCATTTCCTCCTCCTTTGGGATTTTGGGCATGCATGCACACATGCTCAGCATGTTTTTCAAGCCACTGGGTCTAGCCTCAAACTGTGAAGTTAGTCATATGGGATCCAGTTGCCTTAACCGCCATGCCAAAGGACATACTTTTTAATTAAATTAAAGGGCCCTGAGTTGGGGGGGAGGTTCATATAATCACTATCTATCAACTGAAATATTTCCTTATTACAATATTAGGAGCTACTGCTGCTATCTCATGAAGGTAGAGTTGGTACAAAATTGAACTGAGACAAATTTGAGAAGCTAAGTAGAAATGTTTTTTACTTACTCTCATTTTTCTGTCAATGCTCACTTTTGAGAAACCTGATGATTATATGACACGTCCATTTGTGATCTGATCATAAATTACACTTTCAGCCCATTCATGATTGCTTATATTTTAATAATGAATTCAAAAGATCACAAGACGTTCAAAACTGAAAGGCTGACATTCAAAAAGTATCATTGGAATGAAATTTCATTTCTTTTCTATGTTCCTCATGCACAGTTTCCTCTCCTTTCTTCTTAAAAGAGAGCCTTGATGAAGGTCATGGACTCTCTAGCGTTTCTGGAAGCCTAAGGTACATTTTCTTTCATGGATGCTTATAGTGCAAACCTGATCAGGTTAAAAAGTCAGATGATTATATTTCATCAACTGCTGAATGTAATCAGATAATGATGTCTATCAGAATAAAAGTTAAGGGACATTTATGCCACTCTACTATATGCAACCCATATAGTAGGTTGTTAAAGCATATAAAAATAATTCTTCAAGTAATATCATGCTGCAGTGTCAAGATACAGATAGGGGCAGAGACATAGTTCATAGTTTCACACATAATTAATGTGTAATAATAGGCTAGTGTCTTCATAATTGAATAACAGCCTGTGTTAAAGACTGAGTCTTCTGACATGCTTTGGGTCATAAGTTTGAATGGCTTGGCTCTGATTCGTTTAAAACATACCTGTCAATGTCTTTCATCTTTTTTTCTGCACAGATATAGATGGTTTAACACAGTATATAAATGTCAGGGAAGTCCTTTGGTTACGAATAATGAGTAACAAAATGGTTATGGACACAATAGGTTATTTATTGTGGTTCTAGGGCATTTTGAAACTATGATCATTAACATAATACAGTTGTGAATCCTTTTGGTTTTCTTCATCTGAGGAATTAAACAGGAAAAGGCTATCAAAGCACTTTTCACTTTCATGCTTGACTACATAAAGGAATTTTACATAAAATAAATCCAAATTTTATGGCTTACATTCTAGTAATTGGTGAAGATGCTTAGCCTCCAGAATTACAAAGTCAGGCAGAAATATACAACTAAAAATCAAGCTAAGCTTTAACTTGATGAGCCAGATTATAAAGGTAATAATGTTCACTACTAATTTTCAAGTATATTTGATGTGTCAAGCACTGTACATACATTACCTCTTTTAATCTATTTGAAACAAACCATAAAGAAGATACTTATAACCCCATTCTACTGTCGAAAACACTGAGCTCATAAAGGCTAATTTGCCTAGTTTTGAGCTCAGAATTTTCTAAATCTAAAGCCCATGTATATACCGCATGTGACAATGATAACAATCATTATCACATTGCAACACTATTTACAGAAGCATTGTGGAAGGGACAGTGTGAATCATTTAATTTGATTCATTTACAGGCTGTTTTCCAGCTAGTTACCAGCTCTTTACCATGTACTTGATTAAACAAGCCAACCCTGGCTTAAAATAATGTCCCTCAAATAATCTGGCTGACATCTGTTAATCAGGCTGTCAAAGGAGATTGACACCTGCCAATCTATTCTTCCTTAAAGCTATAAAACAAGACCTCAGATAAACCTAAAAGCTTGAATAAATAGGTTGTTATTTTAACAATTGTTCAGACTCATGATCTGTTAATTAATACTTTGCAAGTTGAATTTTTATCATAAATAAAATACAATCAAAATTCTGCAGACATCCCAAAGCTCCTCTGAGACAATCACACATCTAGAGCAAATGGCTTAGTGTCTGAGTTAGGCAATCACTACAGTATTAACACAGATATTGATACATTCTACAAACTGACTTTGTAATTTATGGAGCTCACTGCATAGACTAAATACAATGTCTTATTTCCTCCTGGAGCTATTGGAGAATTACTTCTCTGGATGATATCTTTGCTTTTAGATTCTTGGAAATCAAAAACCTAACAAGACAAGTTGAACTTTACATAAAAGGTTTTAAACATTAAAGATCTTAACACTCTACTTTTTTAGAGGAAATTATTTTATGAGATTTTTACCAATGTACTTTGTCTAGAAACCTCAGATATAAGGAGATAGGTAGGTAGATAGGTAAGTAGCTAGGTAGTTAGGAAGGTAGATGATAGATATTCTCAGAAAGCAAGCTGCAGTCAAATAAGAACAAATACAAAAAGATGAAAGTGATTTTGCTTTCTGCCTCCTGAAACAGAGAGCTAGTTTAATGTACAATGCATATCAAAAGCTGATAATATGCTTTTTAATACTTTTTTCTCAACACTTTCATAAATTTGTGTTTTTAGAAGAAATTCAGAATGGAAACATACCTCACATAACTAAATTCTGTAATTAGGCTAAACTAAATGGGGTGAAATGTAATAGAAAGTTTTATTATCTGGAAGAACCCCTGGCATTTCTTCCTCATAAGTCTTTTGTTCTAAATTTTACATTCTTGGGAAGAAAGTTCCCATGTTGTTTTTTGTCTCAGTTGTTCAGATAGTTCCAATTTTACATTCCTAATTAGTAGCATTATCTCTTGCCTTCATCTCACTTTTCCTCATCTTCACATAATCAACCTCCAATTCTACGTCACCTACCTAACAACAATATAATCTATCATTCATTCTTTTCAGGTGAAATTTTTAATGGCCTCACAGTCTCAGAGAGATACCTTCTGTCGAGTTACTTTTGTTCTTTTTCACAAGCTACCATCCAACGCACTTTCTCTAGAGATGTCAGATGTACTTTGTAGAAACCTCAATGTACTTTGGCCAGTAACCTCTTCTTATAGCTTGAAAATATGGGGATAGCCATGTCTTGTGAGGTCTATGTCAAAGCAACCCAAATTTCTTCTTTCTTTGGTTTATCACACGTACTTAAAACACTATGTAAACACTTTAAGTTAAAATAAATGGGGATCATAAAGTGAAAAAATATTATTTTAAGATGTTTACTTTATTTGAAAGCTAAAGTGATGTCATTGAAATCATTAGATTTCTGTGGAAATATTTAATGATCATAAACTAAGGTTTATACTGCCTCACAAATATGGATATCATGAAAATAGCTTTTACAAAGATAACTTTCAGAATCTACCAAAAGCCAAAGAATTCACATCAACATGAAGATGTATATTACAAATACATAAACAAAAATATAAACATAAAACAATATAATTTCATATTTATTGTACTCATTATATATGCAAATATAGCCATGCATGGGAACAGGTTCTGAGAAATGTGTTGTTAGGTAATTTCATTGTGCAAATGTCATAAAGTACATGTTCATAAACCTAGACGCTATAGCCTACCACACATCGAGGCCATATTCCCGAAAGCTAAAAATGCACAGCATATTACTACACTGAATACTGTAGGCCAGCAGTCCCAACATTTTTGGCTCTAGGGCCTGATTTTGTGGAAGACAATTTTTCCACAGAGGGGTGAAGGGAATGGTTTTGGGATGATTAGAGTGCATCAACTTTATTGTGTACTTTATTTCTATTAGTATCACATTTAATATATAATGAAATAATTATACAACTCACCATAATGCAGTATTTGCACACTCCCCAGTACTAGCATCACCACCTCAGTTCCACCTCAGAACATCAGGCATCAGATTCTCACAAGGAATATGCAACCTAGATCCCTCATATATACAGTTCACATTAAGTCTCATGCTATTTCTTTTTTTTTTTAAGAATTATTTTTATTGGGACCAGCAGTTAGCATAATGGCTATGTCACTGGATTCCCATGTAGTCGACCACAGTTTGTGTCCCGGACCTGGTGGCTTAAAACTCACACCGGGCGTGTGTGCATGCGTGCCCAAGATCCCGAGAGGAGAATGGAGGAGAAGGGATTGCGGCATGGCCATCCCCCCTGGGGGGGGGGTGATTTCTCGCTTTCTCTCTCTCTCTCTCTCTCTCTCTCTCTCGCACGCACCCTATGGCGAAAACCTCTCCAAAAAAAAAAAAATAGAATTATTTTTATTTAACTTTCTTTCTTTCTTTCTTTCTTTCTTTCTTTCTTTCTTTCTTTCTTTCTTTCTTTCTTTAAATTTGACCAGAGAGGGACAGTGAGAAAGAGAGAGAAAATGAGAAAGCAAGCTGCCAGGTCTAGGACTCGAACTGCAACTGGCCATGTGGGAGTCCAGCACCCTTAATCACCATGCCTCCCAGCAGCCCCACCAGCATGAGTTTAAGCCACTGGGCCTGGGACTCAAACAGTGGGCTACATGGGAGTTCAGTAACAATATTATAAGTCACCAGGTCTGGGACTCAAACCAGGTTCAGGACTTGAACCACAGTCAGCCATGTGGAAGTCCAGAGCCCTTAACCACTATGCCACCTGCCAGCCCCAAAGGTTCATGCTCTTTCAAGAATTTAATGTTGCCTAATACCACTGCTGATCTGACAGAGATAGAACTCAGGTGGTAATGTCAGTAATAGAGGCTGTCTGTAAACACAGATGAAGCTTTGCTCCCTTGCCTTCCACTCTTCTCTTGCCATGCGTTCTGGTTCCTATCAGGTCACAGACAGCTACTGGTTGGGGACCCCTGCTGTAGGAAGTTGTAATGCAGTGATAAGTATTTGTGTATCTAAAGATATTTAAGCATAGAAGATACAGTAAAAGTGTGGTATGAAATATATAAAATGTACACTCCTAGAGGGCACTTATCATGAATGGAGTTTGTAGGACTGAAAGCTGTTCCAGGTAAGTCAGTGAGTAAATGTGAAGGCTTAGGACATTACTAAACACTACTTAGACTTTATAAACACTGTACACTTAGGTTATACTAAATTTATTAAATTTTTTTCTTCAGTAACAAATTAACTTAAGCTTACTTTAAACTTTTTACTTTGTTTGGTAATAACACATAGCTTAAAACACAAACACATTGTACAGCTGTATAAAAGTATACTCTTTTTTTAAATTCATGGTTGTACATGAAAGAAAGGCATTCTCACCAGGATCTCATCATGTCATGATCCTTTTCTCTCAGTCCTCCAGTTCATTGAGATCTTGGGGCACTGTGTACACCTGGAATGTTCCAAGTTAACTGAGGATTCAAATCCCATCATCAGCCATGTGGCTTCCAGCACTGTAGTTTAGCATACTACCACCTGTACTCACCAATGCTGGGCCACAAAAATATTTTCTTTCCTTATTTCTTAGTCGATAAGCATTTTTCTATTTTTAATTTTTTTGAGGGTTTTTTGCTATAGGGCGTGTGTGCTTGCCAGAAAGACAGAGAGAGACAGAGAGACAGAAAGCAAGAAATCACCCCCCAGGGGGAATGGCCACGTCGCAATCCATTCTCCTCTTTCTCCTTTCGGGATCTTGGGCACGCACACACACGTGCCTGGTGTGAGTTTAAGCCATCGGGTCCGAGACTCGAACCTCAGTCGACTACATGAGAGTCCAGTGACATAGCCATTACGCTAACTGCTGGTCCCTCTATTTTTAATTTCTCTCTCTCTCTCTCTTTTTTATTATTATTTTTTTACTTTTTAAATGTTTACTGAAAACCTAGACACAAACATTGTCATTAGCTTAGGCCTATTCAGGGTCAGAATCATCAATATCACTGTCTCCTGTGCCTCCAATATCACTATCTCCACATCTTATCTCACTGGAAGAGTCACAGTGAATAAAACAACATGAGATTAAATCAAAGGCAAGAGATAACAATGCAGTCAAGAGATGAAGTAACACAGGGGCTAGCAGGTGGCATGGTGGTTAAGGTACTGAACTCCCACATGGCTGACCACTGTTCAAGTCCTGTACCTGGTGGCTTGCTTTCTTACTCTCCCTCTCTCTCTGTCTGGCTCTCTTTGATCAAATTAAAAAATAGTAATAATAATGATGATAAATAAAGTTAAATAAATAATTCCTTAAAAACAAAGAGATGAGATAAACATGGGTGTATTTTTTTTAATCAAACTTCTTTTTAACAAGTAAAAGCATATTCTTAAATAATTATTAAAAGTATAGTATGGAAAATGCATAAACCATGGGACCAGCAGTTGGCATAGTGGCTATGTCACTGGACTCCCATGTAGTCGATCGTGGTTTGAGTCCAGGACCTGGGACCTAGTGGCTTAAACTCATGCCAAGTGCATGTGCGTGCATGCCCAAGATCCTGAGAGTAGAATGGAGGAGAAGGGATTGTGGCATGTCCATCCCCCTGGGGGGGGATTTCTCACATTCTGTTTCTATGTCTGTCTCTGTCTTTCTGGCAAATGCATGTACCCTATAGCAAAAACCTCTCAAAAAAATTCATAAACCAGTATCATGTTCATTTAGTATCATTATCAAGTATGATGTACTGAACGATTCATGCTTTGCTCTTTGATATTAAGACAACTATTGTCTAGCAACAGGAATCACTCAGCTTCATTATAATTTCATGGAATGACTGTCATATATGTAGTCTGTTTGTGGAAACATCAATATGCAGCACAGGACTGTACCTAATCATATACTGCATATACATATGATATATATATATGCTATTATACATATGTACTACATGAAATCATTGTTTCCTTGATCAAAAATGAAATTGTTATATATAAATTACATACATTATATGTAATCGTTATATGCCTCTTAATAATAGAGGCAGAAGGATGTTTGGTATTAATTTTGTGTACAACCTACATAAAGATGCAGTGTACATTTCAGGTGTTAATGTTCTCAATCCATAAAGATACAAAGTTTATGAAACTAAGTATTATGAAAAAATCTATGAGCCATTTTGGGGGAAACAGAGGAATGAAGAGGTCCCACTGATAATTCAGCCTCCAGTATAGAAAACTCACGTGGAGAGGCAGAAGGGAACAGAACAGCCCTTCTTCAAGAACCAGCTCCATGGCTCCTGCGATCTAGCCATGTCATGCTGTTTTCTGGCTTAAAATGGGGTGTGCTCTGGGTATAAGGAAATCCAATTGTGGGTCTCAATAAAATTTTCTCTCAGTCTCAGTGAGATTCTGTTCTCAGTGGGGTATGTTGAGTGTCAATGTTTTGTACTGTGGGCTACATACAGTGTTGTGTGCTGTGGTCAAAATGAGGTGTGTTGTGGGTCATAGAGGCTCTTTTCTGGCTTAAAGTGGGGTGTTCTCTGGGTATCAGTAAATCCAATTTTGGGTCTCGATTAATTTTTCTCAGTCTCAGTGAGGTTTGGGTCTCAGTGGGGTATTTTGAGGGTCACAGTTTTGTACTGTGCTTTAACAGTGTTGTGTGCTGTGGTCTCAATGAGGTGTGCTGTGTGTCATAGAGGCTGTTTGCTGGTTTAAAGTGGTGTGTGCTGTAGGTATCAGTAAATCCAATTGTGGGTCTCAATGAATTTTTCTCTTGGTCTCAGTGAGGATTGGGTCTGAGTGGGGTATGCTGAGGGTCGCTATTTTGTGCGTGGGTTTCCTGAATGTGTGCTCTGGTCTCAGTGAGGTGTGCTGTGGGTAATTAGAGGCTTTTTCTGGCTTAAAGAGGAGTGTGCTCTGGGTATCAGTAAATCCAATTGTGGGTCTCAATGAATTTTTCTCTTGGTCTCAGTGAGGTTTGGGTCTCAGTGGCATATGCTTAATGTTGCAGTCTTGTGCTGTGGGTTACAGTGTTGTGTACTGTGGTCATAATGAGGTGTGTTGTTGGTCACAGAGGCTGTTTTCTGGCTTAAAGTGGGGTGTACTCTGTGTATCAGTAAATCCAATTGTCGGTCTCAATGAATTTTGATCTTGGTCTCAGTGAGGTTTGGGTCTCAGTGGGTTATGGATAAGAGAAGTTTAGAATTTTCAATATTAAAAGCATGGATCACTCATTCTCACATTAACTGTTGTTTCCAATAGCTTAACACATAACAGCTCTGTAGACAGCTGTGCATATATATTCTAAATAACGTTTTTTGTGTGTGAGGTTTTTGGTATGTGGTGTGTGTGCCCACCAGAAAGACAGTGAGAGACAGAGAGACAAAAAGCAAGAAATTACCCCCTGTGGGAATGGCCATGCTGCAATCCCTTCTCCTCCATTTTCCTCTCGAGATCTTGGGCATGCACACTCATGCACCCAGAGTGAGTTTAAGCCATGGGGTCCGGGAGTTGAACTGCGGTTGACTACATGGTAGTCCAATGATGTAGCCATTACGGCAATTGCTGGTCCCTCTAAGTAAACTTTTAATTTAAGCATAACATACATTCATACAAATGCATAAATCACTACAATATACTATGATTTCTTCAAAAATGCATTCATATCACGAAACAGATCTTATAATTACCTCAGAAGCTGCTTGGTGCCCTCTCACTGTCACCAATCCCCAAAGGACAAGTATTCTGACTTTTAAGTCTATAGATAAGTTAGTCTTGTGTGTATACTATTTACAAATTCAAGGATATTTAGTGTGAAATCATTTTATTTAATGATATGTGTTAACTAATTTTAGCTCAACCAAAGTGACTAGTGAGGAATTGATAGATATCCTACCATTTCAGGAAATTGTAGATTTTACAAAGGCAACCAAAATTTATAATTCCACTGATGTATAATATATATTAAAACATATTGGGGCCAGAAAGTGGCATGGTGGTTAAAGGTGCTGAACTCCCACATGGCTGACCACAGTTCAAATCTCGGACCTGGTGGCTTGCTTTCTCACTCTCTCTCTCTCTCTCTCTCTCTCTCTCTCTCTGTCTCTTTCTAATCAAGCTGGAAAATAATAATGATAATAATAATAAAGTTAAATAAAATAATTCTTAAAAAATATATTTATGAAAACACAATTTGTTAAAAGAAAAGATGCCCCCTTTCATTTTTAAGAGGTGTTTGCCTTAGGGCACATGTGTTTGCCAGAGGGAGAGAGACACACACAGTGAGAGGGAGAGTGAGAAATCACCCCCGAGGAAGAATGGCCATGCTGCAATCCCTTCTCCATTCTCCTTCTGGGATCCTGGGTACACACACATAGGTGCCAGCATGATTTTCAAACCACTGTGTCCAGGGCTTGAATTATGTATGGTTGGTCAGGTAGGAGTCCAGTGATGTAACCACTATGCCATCTGCTGGCCCAGGATGCCCATATTCTTTATAATCAGTGTTCCAGATACAACAGTGTATGTATTGAGATATGACAGTGTATGTATTGAATTAAGAACTAGTATATGGGGGCTGTCAGGTAGTGTGGTGGTTAAAGTGCTAGACTCCTACACGGCTAACCCTGGTTTGAGTCCAGGATTTAGCAGCTTGTTTTTTCACTTTCTCTCTCTTTCTCTCTCCCTCTCTCTCTCTGTCTTTCTCTCTATCTCATCAAATTAAAAATAATAATAATAATAACAAATATAATTAAGTAAATAATTTAAAAACTAGTGCTACGAAGTTCAATATAATGTCAATTATTGATTCTCACTTGCTAGGAGTTTAATTTTGAAAAAATAAACCTTAAAAATTCTTACATTCTTCTTTTATAATAAGATAATACAACTTCATTTAAATTGTTTTATAAACGTTAAGGGAGATAATACAAAAAGTAGTTAGTAAGTAGTAGTTAGTAAGTTCATAATAAATTATAATTTCCCATTATTTATCCATATCATTTGACTGGAATTATTCCTTTCTAAGAAGCCATCTTAATAGTATAATGTAAAATAGAGAAAAGCTTTATGCCAAAACCCTCATTGTAATGCTACTTGTAATAAAAAATGAGATACATTAAAATAAGATATTCAATATGAGAAAGAAAATGAACCACCTAACCTAAACGGCACAGTTAGTAGATAACTGAATTGAAGAGCTGAGGGTTTATATTCCCAGCCAAGTTGATCTGAAATATGCCTGGCATGTGCCCAAGATCCTGATGAGCTGGAGGACTGGGGTAAGAGGATCATAGCATAATGGAACCCTGTAATGAGTACTTCTCTCTCTTTTTCACTCATGAATATACACTCCCTCTCTGTCATGAATAAAAAAAGCAATAAAGCTAAAAACAAATCAAAACACACATCTTAAAGACAGAAAGCATCTATGGGGGCAAGCATATGGTATAGTAGTTGGAGCACTGGACTCCCACATGGCCAACTGCAGTTTGAGTCCTAGACCTGGCAGCTTG
>NW_006159870.1:459292-462384 GCF_000334495.1 Tupaia belangeri chinensis | reverse complement strand
AGTTCAAATCTCGCACCTGGTGGCTTGCTTTCTCTCTCTCTCTCTCTCTCTCTCTCTCTCTGTCTCTTTCTAATCAAGCTGGAAAATAATAATGATAATAATAATAAAGTTAAATAAAATAATTCTTAAAAAATATATTTATGAAAACACAATTTGTTAAAAGAAAAGATGCCCCCTTTCATTTTTAAGAGGTGTTTGCCTTAGGGCACATGTGTTTGCCAGAGGGAGAGAGACACACACAGTGAGAGGGAGAGTGAGAAATCACCCCCGAGGAAGAATGGCCATGCTGCAATCCCTTCTCCATTCTCCTTCTGGGATCCTGGGTACACACACATAGGTGCCAGCATGATTTTCAAACCACTGTGTCCAGGGCTTGAATTATGTATGGTTGGTCAGGTAGGAGTCCAGTGATGTAACCACTATGCCATCTGCTGGCCCAGGATGCCCATATTCTTTATAATCAGTGTTCCAGATACAACAGTGTATGTATTGAGATATGACAGTGTATGTATTGAATTAAGAACTAGTATATGGGGGCTGTCAGGTAGTGTGGTGGTTAAAGTGCTAGACTCCTACACGGCTAACCCTGGTTTGAGTCCAGGATTTAGCAGCTTGTTTTTTCACTTTCTCTCTCTTTCTCTCTCCCTCTCTCTCTCTGTCTTTCTCTCTATCTCATCAAATTAAAAATAATAATAATAATAACAAATATAATTAAGTAAATAATTTAAAAACTAGTGCTACGAAGTTCAATATAATGTCAATTATTGATTCTCACTTGCTAGGAGTTTAATTTTGAAAAAATAAACCTTAAAAATTCTTACATTCTTCTTTTATAATAAGATAATACAACTTCATTTAAATTGTTTTATAAACGTTAAGGGAGATAATACAAAAAGTAGTTAGTAAGTAGTAGTTAGTAAGTTCATAATAAATTATAATTTCCCATTATTTATCCATATCATTTGACTGGAATTATTCCTTTCTAAGAAGCCATCTTAATAGTATAATGTAAAATAGAGAAAAGCTTTATGCCAAAACCCTCATTGTAATGCTACTTGTAATAAAAAATGAGATACATTAAAATAAGATATTCAATATGAGAAAGAAAATGAACCACCTAACCTAAACGGCACAGTTAGTAGATAACTGAATTGAAGAGCTGAGGGTTTATATTCCCAGCCAAGTTGATCTGAAATATGCCTGGCATGTGCCCAAGATCCTGATGAGCTGGAGGACTGGGGTAAGAGGATCATAGCATAATGGAACCCTGTAATGAGTACTTCTCTCTCTTTTTCACTCATGAATATACACTCCCTCTCTGTCATGAATAAAAAAAGCAATAAAGCTAAAAACAAATCAAAACACACATCTTAAAGACAGAAAGCATCTATGGGGGCAAGCATATGGTATAGTAGTTGGAGCACTGGACTCCCACATGGCCAACTGCAGTTTGAGTCCTAGACCTGGCAGCTTGCTTTGTCTGTCTCTTTCTCTTTCTCTCTGTGTCTCACTCTGGTGAGCATGTGTGTCCTGTAGCAAATTTAAAATAATAATAATAATTATTATTATAATGACATATAAGATTAAATAATTCTTTATAAAGAAATATAAAAAGCATCTTATGAAAATACTGCTAAATAAAAGTGGTTTAAATAGATTTTTTCCTCTCTATAATATTGTAACATTGAGCAAACAATGACAGATGTTTCTTTTCCTGATTAGCACTAATACATCTTCTGAATTTTGGGGGTTTTTTTACTATTTAAAATACCATTTTGAAGTAAATAACAGTCATTATTGTTTTAAAAGGATTAAGACCATTGATCTTTGGGGAAATAGCTACAAGCAAGTTGAATGAAATGTGGAGTATTAAGAATGTTAATTTCACTTTGGTAATTGTAAATAGTTCATGTGTTTTCAACTCATAGTCTCATGAGTATGGAGGAGGTTAAGAACTAACAAAGATGATTTGTTTTAAATGAGAAATTTTACTGAAAATCTTTAGAGTATCTGAAGAGTCTTACCATCATTGCCCCATTTTATCTAGTCAGAAATCATAATGCCCATAAAAATGTACATACACAAAGTGGAATGCAAAGAAAGTTTAAATATAGTCAGTAGTATTTTTTTAAACTAAATGACACACAGACTAATAGAGCATTACAAACTTTTACTATTTTTTTAATTATATATTTTAGTTATCTTATGTACTCAGTTCAAATAAATTGGTGACTCTATTCTAAAAAAGAAAGACAAGGGACAAGAGAAAGGGTAAGAGAAAAATCCTAGTTGTGATAAAGAGATATGTAAGAACATTTTGGGACCAGCAAATGATGTAATGGTTGCATTGCTGGATTTCCATAAAATCAACCACAGTTTGAGTCTTGGACCTGGTGGGTTAAAACTCATACTGGTTGCATGTGTGTGCATGCCCAAAATCCTAAGGGGAGAATGGAGGAGGAGGGATTGCAGCATGATCATAACCTCTCGGGAATGATTTCTTACTTTCTGTCTCTGGTGCACACATGTGCCCTATAGCAAAAATATCTCAAAAAAAAACCCCAAAACAAACAAACAAACAGAGAGAGAGATGTAAGAACATTTAAAATTTTTGCTAATAAATAAGAGTTGATTTAAACCATTCTTTTAAAAATATTCATGCATTTGATTTTAGAGATACTGATATTGATTCATAACTTTACATTTATTTTGATAAAGTAACAGAACACAAGTTTTAGTTGGCTCATATTTTTAACTTTATTTTTAAAATATTTTTCTCTACAATTATTCATACTTTATTTCTTTTATAATCTTGATAGTCCTCTCATCAATACAAAGTTGATTCTTTGTTATCAAACTGACAACTTTGAGAATTATACTGAATACTTCAGTAATTGTCCATTCCATGTCAAAGCACAAATCCAAATGCTATTAAAATAGGAGCAGACACAGACTTGATGGTGCAGGTGATAGTGTGCTGAATGACTGTTCTGAAGCTACATGACTAACTGTGGGTTCAGGTCCTGAGTTGATCTGGAAACATGCCATATGCACCCAAGATCTTGATGCACTGGTAGACTAGGGCAAGCGGA
>NW_006159870.1:434357-459261 GCF_000334495.1 Tupaia belangeri chinensis | reverse complement strand
TGATGAGACACTGTCAAACACGCTTGTCTTTGTCTCTCACGCCCACATAAGTGCATGGGCATTTGTGCTCTCTCTTGTGAATAAAATAAGTAAACTTAAAAAAAAAAACTATGATTTTTCTGTTTACCATGATACTGTCACTAATTCTTCCAGCACTCATTGAATGACCATTATATAATATAAGCCTCCAGGTTAGATGAATTAGTTCTTGCTGAGGCAATTGACATTCTATCTCTGGCTAGCTGAGCTGTGGCCCGTTTTTATATAGAAAACATAAAACCACTGCTTAGTGATTTAATGAGGCAGAGCATAAATTGCTGCCTATATATAAAATCCTGCCTTCACAGTTGACAATAAGGCCATTTGCAGGTCAGTCTATCTATTTTGGTTGTCTTAATGAATAACTTAGGTACAAGTCATTGCTTAGCCACTGCATGTTATGACAAAAATAGAAGTTAAAAATCCAAGAGGTGGCTCAGAAAGGGAAATATTTTCTTTCATATCAATATTGATACATTGCTACCACTTACGCTTTCTATAATGGGTAATTTTCCTCTTTCTTACTGTAAAGTCCTTAAAACTAAAATGTATTCTTACATTTAAATAGCTATGTATAAATTTTTAAGATAATTTTTGTCCTAAAATCTTTTACTAAGGTTATTCTTCATCCATTACAACAGCAACAACATACTATCCCTACCATTTTTTATATATTTTTATTATTATTCATACATTAAATCTCTATACATCATTTTGATTGTGAAGAGACTTCACCCAGCATGATACCCCTACCATTTTTTAAAACAGAAAATAAATAGTATTCTGTTTACATATTTTAAAGATTTGGAGGTCATATTAATCATATGAATTTTAATTAAATTTATACTTAGTATTCTTTATTATTTATAATATAGAGATAGAGTTTTCAATAATCATCATGATTTTATTGTTTGAGGTCTTAGGTTCAGATCTCTGATCCATTTTGAGTTGATTGTTGTTAACGGTGAAAGATGGGGGTTCAGTTTCATCTTTCTGCAGGTGGATACCCAGTTTTTCCAGTACTATTTACGAAAGAGACTTTCCTTTTCCCAATGGATTGACTGATATCCTTTGTCAAAGATCAGTTGGCTGTAAGCTTTGGGGGTTATTTCTGGGATCTCTATTCTATTCCATTGGTCCACATGTCTGTTTTTATGCCAATATCATGCTGTTTTGATGACCACAGCTTTATAGTATATCTTGGTATCAGGGAGTGATATGCCTCCTACTCCATTCTTCTTGTGCAGGATTGCTTTTGGGATTTTGGGTGCACATGTTTGGCATGTTTCTCAAGCTGCTTAGCCCCAGATTTGAGGCATGGGATCAACTACATAGGATCCAGTTTCCACAACTACCAGGCCAAGGAGCCAGCCCAGGATTTAGAATATTTTTTGGTCCTTAAAAAATGTTATATACTTGTTTAAAAAACATTTCTTAAATTTACATTTAGTCACTGTGCATTTTTACAGCATACAAAATGTTTTTATTTTTCCAAATGGGTGCAGTGCTTATCAATTAAGTCAAAGATATTACCATATATATCTTGAATAATAAATAAATTTTCATTCATGTATCTGTTCAATATTTTTCTCCATCCCCTCCTTCCCACCCCATGACACACCCCTCACCCTCCTCTCCCCTCCTATAGTGTCTATGGTATCTACAGCTGCCCTCTCTGCTGTTAAACCTTCCCATCTTTCAGTTTCTGCCACAGAGTGTGGACATTTAGTATATATTGAGTGGAGATATACAGTGTGTCTCCTTCATGGTCTGGTTTTCTTCACTTACCATTAAATCTTCCACATTCACTTTGTGTCAAATGACAGTATTTTAATTTTTTTTTTTGGCTGAGTAGTATTTCAGTGTATATATGCCATGGTTTTTCAATTCAGTCATCTGTTCTTAGGTCTTTGGACTGATTCCAAGTTTTAGCAATTGTGAATAATGCTGCAATAAACATGGATGTGCAAGTGTAGTGTTTTTCAACTAAGTGTTTTCCTATCCTTTGGGTAAATACCTAAAAATGTTATTACTGGGTCAGATGTTTTTTTTTGTTTGTAGGGTTTTTTTGTTTTTTTTTTTTTTTTTGAGAAAACTTCATGTTCTTCTCAGTGGCTGTACTAATTTGCATTCCTACCAACAGCATAGAAGAGTTCTCTTTTCACAACAGCCTTGCCAGCACTTGTCATTCTTTATTTTTAAAATCTTATCCATTCTGAATGGGACTAAATTGTATCTTGGTGTGATGTTTATTTCTCTCATGATAAGAGATGTTGAGCATTTTTTTTAAATATGCTTTTTGGAGAGTTGGTTGTTTAGCTCATTTGATCATTTTTAAATTGGAATTTTTGTTGTTGCTGGGTGAGTTGCTTGCGTTCTCTCTATATCCTTAGAACCTTAAATGTGGAGAAGACACATATCAGGACATTGATAAGTTGCTACTAAATTAGTAATGTCAGTTTACTAACTATTGGTAAAACTAGAATGTTACTTTCCCTTCTTTCTGATATTAAGTAGCATTGATATTTATAAATGAGTAATTAAACTGGACTATTTTGAAGAACTAAAGGAAACTATCAAGTCTGTCTGTGGTCACTGGCCTCTAAGGGGCAGGACATTAAGAATTGTCACAGAAGTGGGACCAGCAGTTAGCGTAATGGCTATGTCGCTGAATTCCCATGTAGTCGACCGTGGTTCAAGTCCCGGACCCGGTGGCTTAAATTCATGCCAGGCACATGTGCGTGCGTGCCCAAGATCCCGAGAGGAGAATGGAGGAGAAAGGGATTATGGCATGACCATCCTCCATGGGGGGTGATTTCTTGCTTTCTGTCTCTATGTCTCTTGGCGAGTGCACGTGCCCTATAGCAAAAAGCCTCTCAAAAAAAAAAAAAAAAAAGAATTGTCAGAGAAGTGAGACCAGCAGGTGGCATAGTGGTTAAGTTGCCGGACTCCCACTTGGTAGACTGCAGTTCAAGTCCTTCACCCAGAGGCTTGAAACTCAGGCTGGATGCCTGTGTGTGCATTCCCAAAATCCTGAGAGAATAGAGAAAGGATTGAAGTATGGCCATCACCCGAGGGGCTAATTTCTTGCCTTCTGTCTCTCTGGTAAGCACATGCACCTTATAGCAAAAATCTCTCCAAAAAAAATTGTCTCAGAAGTAATATTACTAATTACGGAAGAAATAACAACTGAAGAAAATATTCCAGATACCCTACATAACTTATTACTGTACCACTAAATTTCATAAAATAGAAAATCCTACAGAAATAATCATTATTAGTCATGTTCCAGGTTTATTGTATGAATATTTTACTGAAGTTTTATGTTAAAACTGTTGAAGTGGTTCTTTTTTGTGGGCTTTTATTTTTGGAGAGGTTTTTGCTATAGGGTGTGTGTGCTCACCAGAAAGACAGAGAGAGACAGAGAGACAGAAAGCAAGAAATCACTCCCTGGGGGGATGGCCACACTGCAATTCCTTCCCTCTCAGGATCTTGGGCACGCATGCACACATGCCCGGCATGAGTTTAAGTCACCGATTCCAGGACTCGATCTATGGTTAACTACCTGGGAGTCCAGCAACATAACCATTACGCCAACTGCTGGTCCCTTGTGTGCTTCATTATCAAATAATGTGTTCATATATTCAAAACCTTTATATAAATGTGATAAGCATTGATAAGCTCTTCCTTTAATAGAAGTTTATAAAGGGAATTGGCATAGGAAGAATGACTGAAGTGACCCAGGCAAGACCAAGAACAGGAGGACTAGCAAAGACGCTATTGCAGTGAATCAGTTTAGGTTATGATTGCTGGAGCCGTAGCAATGGCAGTGCTCATTGAGAAAGAGGACAGATATAAGATACATTGAAGAGTACACTGGTGACTCACTGTACATAAGAGCAGAAGGAGAACTCTAGGCTTAGTCATAAAGCCCTAGTATGGACACCTGAAAATCATTTGAAACAAGAGAGCTAAACAGAAGAATCAAATATTTTAAATTCCTTTCCCATGACTCACTGCCCCCTGGATGTTGGATGCTGAAGTCACTTGATGTCATATCCACCACTGATCCCTCCTTTCTCATTCTTCAAGTTTATTCTATAATAGGTGGCCTTTACTTTGGAAGACCTGTTTCTGTATGTAAATGGACTTCACCACAATGCCTACATTACATCTGGTTGAGTTCTGTATAGTAATATGTCATCTGAAGATCGTACTTCTATGAGGGATAGTAATATAAGATGCTCAGTGATTTGAGTATTTGGTTCTGTTCTTTATGGTCTCCACATTTTTAATTTTCTTACTATGCAAATCAGTATTTGAAGTATAAATAGATTTATCTGTGAAAATGGTGTTATACATATATACACACACACACATACACACACACACACGAAAGGAAACTGTTTTGGGAATTCAGAGTAGATACCAAAGATGGGATAATGAGATGGCTTTCTCACACAACTTTAGGAAGTGCCCTTAAGTGGAGGTTCTCCACTGGAAGTTTTGATGTCTCTAAAGTTTATGCCATTCAAAGACGAATGGACAGTGACATCTCTTCCCAACTGGAAATGCATACACTCAGTGTGAACAGCTGTTGAACAATTTTGGGTGAAAATTTCACTCTATAAAAAACAACCTTGATGAACATACATGGTCGCATTGCTTTCAGGACTAATACCCATCTGTTGGACTGGCAGAGTGCCTAGTCTTGTTGGTCAGACTTTAGGACCTGTAATGGCCTCAGTCAACAAGTTCTATTTCCTTTCCCATGACTCACTGCCCCCTGAATGTTTGATGCTCCTTTACCATAGATCTGC
Source organism: Tupaia belangeri chinensis (assembly GCF_000334495.1). Lineage (NCBI taxonomy): Eukaryota > Metazoa > Chordata > Mammalia > Scandentia > Tupaiidae > Tupaia > Tupaia belangeri. Next base: position 454,402 of record NW_006159870.1, on the reverse strand, counting down.
TGCAAATGACTACAGAGATTTAAATCCCTTGTCCCACAACCTCAACCAGGAAAAAAAAAAATCAAAATCAAAATTTTATGGAAGTTATGTACTGAAGGCCAGAGTTTGTTATTGGTTTGTATTTCTCCTATTTTAGAATAAATTTTCTCTGTGATGAGAGAGGGTCAGTCTAGCATGTCATGATCACATACATGAATGACTGCATATTATCAATTATTTGGTTATAATTTCAGTTTCCCCTTGTGCATAAAGAAAATCAAATAAAGTGCAGTATGAGTATGAAAAATTCCCTTCCCCCCGATTTTAATTGCATTTATTTATTTACTTATTTTTGGCTCCTTGTTCCTTCAGTTCTTTTTCTTCCTCTTTGGCCTGTTTTGACTCTCTGATTTACTTTTTCATATTACCCAGGTTACTTTTTACCATTCACGATACTGGATTCAGCGTTCTTTGTGAGTTCCTGAAATTTTTTGGTTTGCCCTTAAGTCTGAAGTCTCCACAGTGTATTCCAGTAATTATTTTTTTCACTCTTAACTCAGCCTTCCACTTTGCTCTGTCATTGGTTCCTGTCATCATTCAGAAGTTCAAATTTTTCACATTCACTGAAAGAGGTATCCTGATGTAAACATGAATTCTTCCTCTAAGTGTCAGCCTTGCAGAGGGTCCTTTATACTGCTGCACCACAACCTGGCTCATCTGCTCCACTATCTTTTTGAAGTTCCCTCATATGTCTCAGAAAATGCAGTTAAAGTTTAACCAACATATTAGATTTAATTATCTCTTTAATCCTTAAATATAATAAATATTATAATAAAGCCCTAAGAATAAAAATACTTAATATTTTTGAGAACAAATTATTGCCTAGGCTCTATGTTAAATAATTTACAATATAGTTTTAGTTAATACTCAGAATAACACAATGAAGTAAGCCCTGCTATTAAAAATACCATTTTGAGAGGGAGCAATATACTGCAGAAATTAAGGGAACCAGATCCTGTGTGACTAATTGCAGTTCAAATTCCAACTTGGTGACTTAAAAAACACACTAAGTACATGTGTGCATGTGTACAAAATCCTCACAGGATGAGAACAGAGGAAAAATGATTGTGGTGTGACCATGCCCCATTGGGGAATACTTTCTCTTTCTGTTTCTCTCTCTCTCTCAGTGTCAAACATATGTGCCCCATGACAATAAAAAAAAGAGAGAGAACAAAAATATCATTTTGAAGGAAATTGGGAATCAAGAGAATTAACTAGTTTGCCACAGTTAAGAAATGATGGGCTGTGTTTGAGAATTCAGTATTCACATTACAGCCACATATATCTATACTTTGGCTTTGGCAATATAGAGACTTTATCTAGATTGTTTATCTACTTTTGGTCACTTTGGGTACAGAAACATTTTAATTTGTGTAAATGTCAATATTCACTTCAAATTAAATCATTGGTATTTTCATATGGGTAGGTCCCTTGATTATACCACTATCTGGGAATCACTGCTAGAGATGTTTTTCTTCCTATGACAAGTGCTCTTTCTGAAATAATGTGCTTCATCCTATCAATGTTATATATGTTGTGGCTAAGCTAGGAGCATTTTAAATATATTTCAGAGAGACAAATTTCTTTTAGAAGACCTGAACTGAGAGCTAAAATCCTATTAGAAAGAAAGCTGGGTATTATGATAGTTCTTATAAAATTGTATTAGGTGCTATATTCTGAAATATTCTCTCTTTTTATTGGGACCTGCTTGTCAAAGTTTCCTCTCCATTCTCATTTACATTGCTTATCTCTAGTCTAATGAACTAATGGCTTTATCTTACTTTAAATCAGTTAATATCTGTACATTGTCCAAGCAAAAGCTTGTTTAATATCCTCAAGAGTTCTACATTGCAATACGGTGTAAAACATGTTAAACACTCAAATTTGACGTCATATATTAACATTTTGCCATTTGGTATTGTTTCAGTTTATTTTACTGACAATGAGCTTACCAACCAAATAAAGAAAATTAGATGACATCATTATTTTGGTTCACATAATAGAAAATAGTTTTCTCTTTGTGAAAACACTTAAAATTTTGCATTGTTTATTATGGTCACAGCCATTATTTAGACTATCTTGAAATTAGTTGTGATATTATCTGTTGGAGATATTTCGTAGTTTTATCAACAGTACTAGGGAGAAATGTTCACATGTTGAAATAGCCATTTTGTAAGACAAATAATAATGTGATTGAATGTATGTAAGAAAATGAAATGAAAAAATAAATTAATAAATAAAAATGTATAAATAAAAAAATTAGTACAAGTGATTTTTATTTATTTTCATCAAATCTTGATATCTTGGATGTTCTGAATGCTTGGACATTTGGTCATCTTATATACCTAAATCCAAATAAATATTATAAAGAAAGAATTGTATTAGGACAGTGGGTTATATTTAGAAGATGATGATTGTGGTAAGTATAAGATAGAGTACTTGCATCTACAAGGCCCAATTTGATATAAGGTTTCACTAACTTGTTCATAACACAACCATACCCCACATACATCAACTATTTGAAAGAAAATAGTAAAACGTAAATATGTAGTTGCTATATAAATTATACATAAAAGCCCAAACTTTCATGTTTTGGTGTTACTGAAAAATGGAATCATGGGCTGGTTCCATGGCACAGTGGTCATGTGCTGCTCAAGACAAGATGGATTCAGGACCAGCAGTTAGCATAATGGCTATGTCGCTGAACTCCCACGTAGTCAACCGTGGTTCGAGTCCCAGACCCGGTGGCTTAAAACTCACGCCAGGCGTGTGTGCGTGCATGCCCAAGATCCCGAGAGGAGAATGGAGGAGAAGGGATTGTGACGTGACCATCCCCCCTGGGGGGTGATTTCTCGCTTTCTGTCTCTATGTCTCTCTCTGTCTGTCTGGCGAGTGCACGCGCCCTATAGCAAAAAACCTCTCCAAAAATATTTTAAAAATAAAAAAAGGAACCTGAGAAAAATTCATTGAGACCCACCATTAGGTGGACTGATATCCAGTGCACACCCCAATTTAAGCCACAAAACTGCCTCTAGGACCCACATCACACCTAACTCTGAGCACAGCATGCAACACTGTAACCCACAGTATAAAATATAACACTCAGCATACCCCACCAAGACTCACCCCTCAAAAGGACCCTGAGAAAAATTTATTTAGTCCCACCATTAGGTATACTGTGATCCAGCGCACACCCATATAAGCCAAAAAACTGCCTCTGGGAAACACAGCACACCTCATTGAAACCACAAAACACAACTCTGTAAGCCAGAGGACAAGGTTATGACCCTCAGCATACCACACTGAGACCCAAATCTCACAAAGACCAAAAAAATTTATTGAGACCCACCATTGGATGTACTGATATCCAGTGCACACTCCACTTTAAGCCACAATACTGCCTCTGGCACCCACAGCACATTGAATTCTGACCACATCACACAACACTGTAACCGTGAGCACAAAACTGTGACTCTCAGCAAGCCCCTCTGAGACTCACTGCTCAAAGGAACCCTGAAAAATATTCATTGAGACCCACCATTGGATGTACTGATATCCAGTGCACATCCCACTTTCAACCAGAAAACTGCCTCTGGGACCCACAGAACACCTCATTGAGACCAAAAACATAACTCTCTAAGCCAGAAGACAAGGCAGTGACCCTCACATTCTAACCTGAGACCCATATATCAGAGACCAAAAGAAAAATCCATTGAGACCCACCACTGGATGTACTGATATCCAGTGCACACCCCACTTTAAGCCACAAAACTGCCCCTGGGATCCACAGCACACCTCATTAAAATCACAAAACACAACTCTGTAACTTGCAGCACAAAATTGTGACCCTAAGAATACCTCTCTGAGACACAAATCACACTGAGACTGAAAGAAAAATTCATTGAGACCCACCATTGGATGTACTTATATCCAGTGCTCACCCTACTTTAAGCCACTAAACAACCTCTCTGATCCACAGCACACCTAACTGTGACCACAACTCACAACACTGTAACCGACAGCACAAAACCGAGACACTCAGCATGCCCCACTGTGACTCATTCCTCAAAGGGACCCTGAGAGAAATTTATTAAGACCCACCATTGGATGTATTGATATACCATGCACACCCCATTTTAAGCCAGAAAACTTCCTCTGGCACCTACAGCACACCTCATTAAGACCACTAAACACAACTCTAACCCAGAGAACAAAACTGTGACAGCATACCACCCTAAGATCTAAATCTCCCTGAGACCAAAAGAAAAATTCATTGAGACCCACCATTAGATGTCCTGATAACCAGTGCACACCTCACTTTAAGCCACAAAACATCCTCTATGATCCACAGCACACCTAACTGCCAACACAGCATACAGCACTGTAACCCGCACCACAAAATTGTGACACACAGCACACCCCACTGAGACTCACACCTGAATGTGACCCTAAAAATAATTCATTGAGACCCACCATTAGGTGTACTGATACCCAGTGCACACCCCCACTTTAAGCCACAAAACCACCTCTCTCATACACAACACACCTAACTTTGACCATTGCACACAACACTAGCCATCAGCACAAAACTGAGACACTCAGCATACTCCACTGTGACTCAATCCTCAAAGGGGCCTTGAGAAATATTCATTGAAACCCACCATTGGATGTACTGATATACAGTGTGCACCACACTTTATGCTACAGAAACTTCCTCCAGGCCCCAGAGCACACCAAACTCTGACCACAGCACACAACATTGTAACCATCAGCACAAAACGGTGACACTCAGCATGTCCCACTGAGACACACTGCTCAAAGTGACCCTGAGAAAAATTAATTAAGACCAACCATTGGATGTACTGATATCCAATGCACACCCCACTTTAAGCCAGAAAATTGCCGCCGGGACCTACAGCACACCTCATTGAGACCACAAAACACAACTCGGCAACTCACAGCACAAAATTTTCACATTAAGCATTCCCTCTGAGACACAAATCTCACTGAGACCAAAAAAAAGTTCATTGAGACCCACCATTGTATGTACTGATATACACCTTTTTTTAAGCCACAAAACAGCCTCTCTGATCCATAGCACACCTAACTGTGACCACAGCAAACAACACTGTAACCCTCAGCACAAAACTGTGAGACTCAGCATTCCCCACTGTGACACATTCCTCAAAGGGACCCTTAGAAACATTCATTAAGACCCACCATAGGATGAACTGTTATCCAGTGCATACCCCACCTTAAGCCAGAAAACTGCCTCTGGGACCCACAGAACAGCTCACTGAGACCACTAAACACAAGTATGTAACCCAGAGCACCAAGTTGTGACCCTCGCCATACCACTCTGAGACCTAAATCTCACTGAAACTGAAAGAAAAAGTCATTGAGACCCACCATTGGATGTACTGATATCCAGTGCACACCCCACCTTAAGCCACAAAACTGCCTCTGGGATTCAAAGCACGCCTCATTGAGACCACAAAACACAACTCTGTAACTCTCAGCACAAAATTTTGATCCTAAGCCTACCCTGCCCCTCTGAGACACAAATCTCACTGAGACCAAAAAAAAAAATTTATTGAGACCCACCATTGGGCATCCAATGCACACAGAAAACTGCCTCTGGGACCCACAGTTCACCTCATTGAGACCATGAAACACAACTCTATAACCCAGGGCACAAAACAGTGACCGTCAGCATACCACACTGAGACCTGAATTTCCATGAAACCAAAAGAAATATTCACTGAGAACCAAAATTGGATGTATTGATGCACAGAGCACACCCCTTCAGCCATAAAACAGTCTCTATGATCCACAGCATACCTGTGACCACAGCATACAGCACTATTACCCACAGCACAAAATTGTGACGCTCTGCACACCCCACAGAAACACACCAGTTATGGACCCTGAGAAACATTCATTGAGAACCACCATCAGGTGAACTTATATCCACTGCACGCCCCCCTTTCAGACAGAAAAAACCCTCTAGGACCCGCAGCACACCTCATTAAGACCACAAAACACAATTCTGTAACCCAGAGCACAAAACAGTGACCATCAGCATACCCCACTGATACCCAAATCTTCCTGAGACTGAAAAAATATTCATAGAGAACCAAAATTGGATGTATTGATGCACAGAGCACACCCCACTTTGAGCCAGAAAATAGCCTCTATGATCCACAGCACACCTAACTTTGACCACAGCACACAATGCTGTAACCCACAGCACAAAACTGTGACATTCAGCACACCCTACATAAACTCACACCTGAAAGGAACCCTGAGAGAAATTCATTGAGAACCACCATTGGATGTAGCGATATCCAGTGCACACCCCATTTTAAGCCAGGTAAAATCCTCTAAAACCCACAGCACACCTCATTCAGACCACAAAACACAACTCTGTAACCAAGAGCACAAGGCTGTGATCCTCAGCTTAACCCTGAGACCCAAATCTCACTGAGACTGAAAGAAATATTCATTGAGACCCATGACTGGATGTACTGATATCCAGTGTACATGCCATCTTTACCCACAAAACAGCCTCTACGATCCACAGCACACCTAACTGTGACCACAGCACACAACACTGTAACCATCAGCACAAAACTGTGACACTCAACACGCCACATTGAGACTCACTCCACAAAGGGACCCTGAGAAAAATTCATTCACAGGTCATTCAGGTCACCGCACACATCCCTGAAATTCAGCACACAAATCTGCCACACACAGCAGACCCCACTCAGGTCCAAAACTCACTGAGACCCACAGCAAACCTCACTGAGACCCACAGCACATTTCACTGAGATCCACAACACACCCCAATTTAACACAGCACACCCCACTGCAACCCACAGCACACCTCTATGAGACCACCAGACACACCACTGAGACCTACAGCACAAAACTGTGACTCACAGTACACCTCACTCAGACCTAAACTTCACTGAGACCCACAGCACGCTTCACTGAGATACACAGCACACTCCACTTTAACCCAAGGCACACTCCTCTGCAACCCCCAGCACACCTCAGTAAGTCCACCAAGCACAACACTGATACCCAAAGCACAAAATTGTGGCCCACAGGACAACCCACTCAGACCCAAACCACATTGATACCCACAGAATTCACTGAGATCCACAGCACATCCAACTTTGACCCACAGCACAACCCAAGGCAACCTCCAGCAAACCTCAGTGAGACCACCAAACACATCACTGAGATGCACAGCACAAAAGTGTGTGACCCTCAGCACTCCCCACTCAGACTCAAACCTCACTGAGACCCACAGGAGATTCACTGAGATCCACATCACACCCAACTTTAACCTACAGCACACCACACTGTAACACACAGCACACCTTAGTGAGAACACCAAGCACGTTACTGAGACTCACAATCCAAATTCTGACCCACAGAACACCCCACTCTGACCAAAACTCACTGAGACTCACAGCAAACCTCACTGAGACCAACAGTACAATTTAATTAGACCCAAAGCACATCCCACTGCAACCCGCAGCACACCTCAGTGAAACCATGAAACACATCACTGAGACCCACAGCACAAAACTGACCCACAGTACACTTCCCTCAGATCCAAACCTCACTGAAACCCACAACACACTTCACTCAGACCCACAGCACCAAGTTTTGACCCACAGCACACCCCACTCAGACCCAAACCTCATTGAGACCAACAGAGAAATTTACTGAGATCCACAGGACACCTCACTTTAACCCACAGCACACCCCAGTGTGACCCGCAGCACAACTCAGTAAGACCAACAAACACATTACTGAGACCCAGAGCACAAAACTGAGACCCAACGACACCCCATTCAGACCCAAACCTCACTGAGACCCACAGCAAACCTAAGTAAAATCCACAGCACAATTCACTAAGGTCCACAATACACCCCACTTTAACCCACAGAAAATCCCAATGTGACCCACAGCACACCTCAGTGAGACCACCAAACACATCACTGAGACCCGCAGCCCAAACCTGTGACCTGCAGTATACCCCACCCAGACCCTAACCTCACTGAGATATACAGCAAAACTCACTGACACCCACAGAAAAATTCACTGAGATCCACAGCACACCCTACTTTTACCCACAGCACACCTTATTGCGATCCATAACACACCTCAGTGAGACCACCAAACACATCACTGACAACCACAGCACAAAACTGCGACCCACAGCACACCCCACAGAGACCCAAACCTCACTGAAACCCACAACACACTTCACTGAGATCCACAGCACTCCCCACTTTAACCCACAGCACACCGCATTCTGACCCTCAAAACACCTCAGTGAGACCACCAAACACATCACTGAGAACCTCAGCACAAAACTGTGACCCACAGCACACCCTACTTGGACCCAAACCTCACTGAGACCCACAGGAAACCTCACTGAGACCCACAGCACTCTTCACTGAGATACTCACTATCACCAGAAGTTAGAGATGTTCCAGAGGACCTTCTACCACACTCCCTTCTGAAGGAAATAAAAAGTGGGGTGAGCCTCTTTGAAATTCCAAACCCCAGACTCCCATTGTGGACTCCTGCACCCACAGAAGAGTGCTGAAACTGGAATAGAACTAACATACATCATAAGGAAGTAGACAAGCACATAGCTTCAGAAAAAGGCATCTGACCTCCCATCCTCCTACACTTAAACTGACAAGAAAGCTGCACCATCTTTGCCAGCTGACCAGCAGGTGAAGCTCTGCTTATTATCAAGACTCCACAGTCCAGAGGAAGCATAAGACACAAAAGAGAGCAGCCCAGCCCAATGGAGATTGAGGAATTTGGTCACAATCCTTTGTCTGGCAGGCAGGGCAGGTACAGACTTTCCCTTCCACAAGATTCAAGTCCAAGGGAACCGATACCTGCCTCAGCTGATGCCACTGGCAGTGCAACTCTTCTAGACCTCCCTGAACTTTCAGTGTGGACAAAGGAAAAGGGAGGAATACCTGACAGAAAGGTGAGAGAAACAGAGTCTCCCCTCAAGGTAAAAGTGGAGAAAACAGAGTATCACTCTAGACCACCATCTGATCCTGGAGTACACAATCTAGCCAGCTAACTTCTAGTGGCAACCAGTTCAGAACTGAGCAGTCTCCCTGACTTCCCAGGCATTATATGTTGGAGTATCTAATGAGAGAGCCTTATGGATTGATTTGCCTTTCTTCCTCTTCAACAGCCTTCCCAGAGCCACATCCAGGCACAAAGGATTGCTCTGCCTCTAAGTGTCCCATGCAGGCCAACAAAGGTCTATCTCTACTGTTTCACAGAGACTTGTATCTGACCCCTCCTGGACAAATTTTCCATCCTTTCATTCAAGACCAGAAGACTGTTGCCAGATATTAAGAGGGAGTGTACATTAGCCTAACCTGGATCTGAAAGGTACAGTGGGCCCTTGGCACCTAGTATAACACATTCCCAGTGCCGCATTCAGGTCTAGAGTTGTCTGCTGCTGGTAATTAGGGTACCTAAGCCTAGCTTGAATCTGAAAGGCACAGCTAGACCCAGCCCCTCCTTAATTATCTTACAAGGACCACACCTAAGGTCTGAGGGCTGCCCTGTCTCACCTCCCTCCAGGGCCATATTCAGGGTTTGAGAAAGACTCTGGGGTGTTATGCACAGGATGCTTACGAACCCTGTCTCATGGATACGATTACCTCCATGTCCTCCTGCACCACAGTACCAGGGCTCCACTACCTCCATGTCTCACACATAGGCTATACAAGTCCTGCTCCAATCAGGGCAACATAGCTGGCTTCTATCACCTCCTGAACTCTTTGCCACAAGCACACTTGGGACCTAGAGGTATTCTTCAACTCCTAGAATTACAGACTCTACTCTAAAAATTATAAAGAAGTGAGTATTTCACTAGATGCCTAAAACTCAATACAGGGACATGAGAAATATTAACAAGGAAAAAAAAGGAATAAAGTGTCTCTCTCACTAAGAAACATAATAACTTCTCACCAACAATGGATAAAACATAGGAAATCACAGAAACGCTAGAAAAAAAATCAGAATATTCATTGTAACAAAACTCAATGAGACACAAGTTGCACAATCAACTCCTAGAGATGAGAAAATCATTCCATGACATGAAGGAAGAATTCTGTAAAGAGATATATCTAAAAAAAAGACTAAAAAATTGGCAGCAATAACTCCACGTATAAAAATAATAATGTAGAATGTTAATAGATTAAATTCCCCAATTAGAAGATTAAAATACATACATTAGGTGAATAAAAAAAAAATGAAGCCTTCCATATGCTTCTTATAAGAAATATACCTCATGGAGGCCAGCAGGTGGTGTGGTGGTTGAGGCACTAGATTTCTCACATGGTCAACCACTGTTAAAGTCCCAGACCTGGTGGCTTGCTTTCTCATACTCCCTCTCTGTCTCTTTCCATTTCTCTCTCTCTCTCTCTCTCTCTCTCTCTCTCTCTCTCTCCCCTGTCTTTCTCTGGCTGACTTGTGAGACCTACAACAAAAATAAATAAATAAAAGTGAGAGAGAAAGTGAGAAAGCAAGCCACCAAATTCAGAACTCAAACTGTGGTCGACCATGCCGCATCTTAAACACCATGCTACCTGCAGGCTCCCATATGTAGCTTCTTTAAAAAGATTCAAATAGAACTTCTGGAGATGAAAATTATAATAAAAGAAATAAAAATCTCTCTCAAAATAATTAATAGCAGATTAGACCATGCAGAAGAAAGAATTTCTGACTTTGAAGACAAAATCTCATTTAATCCAACTGTTAAAAGAATAAAAACATAACCATTAAAAATAGAAATTGGGGCCAGTGAGGGGTGGGGAGATTAAGGTAACTGGGTCCCATGTAGCTGACAGCACCGTTCAAGTCCTAGACCCAGTGGCTTAAAAAACATTGGGCACAAATGCATGAATGCCAAAAAATTCCAAGAGGAGAATGGAGAAGGGAATATGGAATGATCATCTCTCCTGGGAAGGGGGTGATTTCTAACTCTCTCTCTCTCTTTCTCTCTCGAGTGAATGAGTGCACATGCCTTACAGAAAAACTAAAAAGAAAAAAAGTCTTGTATGGAGACAACATACAAGAAATTCTAAATACCATTAAGTGGCCCTATAGCCATATAATAGGTATTTCAGAAAGTAAAAGACATAGAAAATCTCTTTCTAAAAATCTTATCTGAATAATGTCCAATTCTAGAGACATGCAGACATCCAGATCCAAGAAATAAAAAGAACACCAAATAGATTCGACATAAAAAGATCTTCTCTAAGGTATGTCATAGCCAAATCAACAAAACTAAAAAAAGCAACATTCTAAAAATGTCAAGAGAGAAACATCAAGTTACTTATGAAGACTATCCCATCAGACTACTTTTGGACCTGCCATCAGAAAAATTGCAAGCAAGGAAAGGCTGAGAAGACATTAAAATTATGAGAGAAAAATAATCAGCCAAGAATATTATATCCAGTAAGATTATCTTTCAAATAGGAAGGAGAAAGTCACTCCCAGATACACAAAAACTAAAGAATTTACAAACACTAGACCACCTCTTCAGGAAATACTAAAAGGAATACTATATCATGAAAGCAATGAAAGAAATAAAAATAAAGTAACACAAAACAACTTATAAAATGACTAACAAATTGGAAGGGACAACTCCACACATATCAATAATAATGTTGAATATTACTTGATTAAATTACTCAATAAAAAGACAGATTAGCTGAATAAATTTAGGGAAAAAAGTTATCTTCTATATGCCACTTATGAAACACACCTCAAAGTTTAAAACATAGATGGATTGAAAATATAAGGCTAGAAAAAAATTGTTTCATAATAACAGGAACCAAGAAATGTCTGGAGTCATGATATTGATATAAGACAAAATCAACTTTAACATAAAAACTGTAAAAAGAGACAAAAGACTATATAGAATTAAAGGGATTGACTGAACAAAAAGAGATAACAACTATAAATATCTATGTAACCAACACCAAGGTACCCAAATATGTAAAAGAGAGATTGTTAGATCTAAGGAGAGAGAGAGATTGCAATACACTATTTTTTAAAAAGGTTTTTGCTATAGGTCATGTGCACTTGCCAGAAAGACAAAGAGAGACAGAAAGCGAGAAATCATCCCCCATGAGGGATGGCCATATCACAATCCCTTCTCCTCCATTCTCCTCGCAAGATTTTGGGCATGCATGCACATGTGCCTGGTGTAAGTTTAAGCCACCGGGTCAGGGATTCGAACCACGGTCACTACATAGGAGTCCAGTGAAATAGCCATTATGTTAACTGCTGGTCCCAAACTGCAATACAGTAATTGTTAGATATTTCAACATCCCACTGCCACCACTGGACAAGTCATCTAGATAAAAATTTCACCAAGAGACAGGAGCTAAGTGATACTATAAATCAAATGAACCTGACAGGCATTTATAGAATGGTTCAGCCAACAACCAAAAACCACATTTTTTTCTCAGTCCTACATGGAACACTTTTAAAGACTTACCACATATTAGGGCACAAAAGCAAACCTTTATAAATTTAAATGTACAGAAATTTTATCTAGCATCTTTTCCAGCCACAGTGGAATTAAACTTGAAATCAACAACAGGAAGAGCCTTTAAAACTAAACAAAAACAAAAGCCATATGATCATACTGATTGATGCTGAAAAGCATTTTATAAAACATAACATTTCTTCATGATTAAGACTCTTTAAAAAATATGTATAGAAGATATTGTACAATATGATAAAAGCCATAAATGACAAACCCATATCTAACGTCATATTCATAGGGGAAATGTTGAAAGCATTCCCACTAAAAAAAAAAACAATACAAGGCTGTCTGCTTTCTCCATTATTTTCAACATAGTACCTAAAGTCTCAACCAGGAGAACCAATAAAGAAATTCCTAGAAGGGATAAATTAATTCTGCAAAGTGGTAAGACAGAAAATAAGTATACAATAATCTACAGCTTTTTTATACACCAAATGTAAACAGACTGAGGCAGAATTAAAGAAAGCAATCCTATTTACAATACATACATACACACACATGCACAAACACACATACACACACACACGCACAAAAACACATACACACACACACACACACACACACACACACAAATACCTAGGAATAAGCCTAACCAAAGAGGTGAAAGACCTCCACAAGAAAAACTGACAAAAGAAATTGAATATGATGTTTTTAAATGAAAAAAAACATTCCATATTCTTGAATTGGAAGAATCAATATAATAAAAGTGTCAATCATACCAAATTGATTTACAAATTCAAAATGATTCTGACCAAATTACTAGTGACATTCTTCATAGAAATGGGGGAGGGTCATAAAATTTGTATGGAATCATAAAAGACCCCGTATCACCAAGGTGATACCATATAAAGAGTAATGTTGGAGGCATTTCACTACCTGGCCTAAAATTATATTGCAAAGTTGTGATTATCAAAAGAGCATGGTACTGACACAAACGCAGACACATAGGCCAAGGAAACAAGAATCGATAATCCAGAAATAAACCGCAGAACATACAGCCAACTGATTTTTGACAAAAGACAGAGGCAATCCAGTGAAGAAAAATGTATGTTCAGTAAATAGTGCTGGAAGAGCTAGATATCCACATGCAGAAAAATGAAACTGGATCCTTATCTTTTATCATTAAAAATAATCAACTCAACATGAATGAAAGTTCTAAATGTAAAGCATCAATCTATAAAACTACTGATAGAACATATAGGGGAAACACTTGAAGACATAAGAGTAGGCAAATATTTCTTAAAAGGACCCCTAAAGTGCAGGCAATAATTCCAAAAATAGATAAGTGGGATTACATCAAGCAAAAAGGTTCTGCACAACAAAAAAGATAAGATGAAAGTGAAGAAGCAACCCACAGAATGACAGAAAATATTTGTAAACTAGGCTTAAAATAAGAGATTTATAACCAGGATATAAAGAGAACTCAAGCAGCTCACCCACACAAAATCAATCATCCAAATTTAAAATGGGGAAATAAGCCGAACAGACAACCCTCTATAATTTAGAGTTTTATCAACCGTACTAGGGAGAAATGTTCGCCTGCTGAAATATCCATTTTGTAAGCCAAATAATGTGAATGAATGTATATAAGAAAGTGAAATATTTAAAAAAGATATATGAATGGTCAAAACGCATATGAAAAAAATTCTTCTCTTATCATAAGGGTAATGTAAATCAAAATCACAATGAGATACCACCAAATCCCAGTCAGAATAGCTGTGATCAGAAAAATAAAGAATGATGGGGGCTAGCAGTGCTGTGCTGAATTATTGGGAATGTAAATGAGTACAATCACTGTGGAAAACAGATTCCTCAAAAACTTACAAATATAACTATCATGTGGCCCAGTAATCCTACTCCTTGGTATTTACCCAAAGGATAAGAAAACACTCAGTCCAAAAGACACTTGCACATTCATGTTTATTGCAGCATTATTCACAATTGTTAAGATTCAACCTAAATACTAAAGAACAGATGACTGAACTGAAAAAAACTGGCACATTTACATTACAAAATACTACCCACCTTTAAAGAACAAAGAGACCATGTCATTTCTATAATGTGAATGAATATGGATTTGATGTTAAGAAAAACAAGCCAGACTATGAAAGGCAAATATTGCATATCTCCACTCAATATATACCTAATGTCAAATTCTGTGGCAGAAATTGAAAGATTCAAAGATATAATAGGGAGGGGAACCAGCAGTTAGCGTCATGGCTATGTCGCTGAACTCCCACATAGTCAACCACAGTTAGCGCCCTGGACCCAGTGGCTTAGAACTCACTCCGGGCGCGTGTGCATGCATGCCCAAGATCCCAAGAGGAGAATGGAGGAGAAGGGATTGCGGCGTGAAAATCACTCCTGGGGGGGGTGATTTCTCACTTTCTGTCTCTATGTCTCTCTCTGTCTGGTGAGCGCACGCGCCCTATAGCGAAAACCACTCCAAAAAAAAAAAAAAAAGATATAATAGGGAGGACAAGCATAGGTACCAGAGACTATGTAGGAAGGGTGAGAGAATGGGATAGGAGGGAGAGGTGCAGAAAAAACATTTAACAGAAACAAGAAAGTAAAATTTTCTATTGAAAATTACAAGAAAATATCCTGGTCATTCACAGCATGCACACTTTGAAAAAACACACTGGGGACCAGCAGTTAGCGTAATGGCTATGTCGCTGTACTCCCATGTAGTCGACCATGGTTAGAGTACTGGACCCGGTGGCTTGGAACTCATGCCGGGCGCGTGTGTGTGCGTGCCCAAGATCCCAGAGGAGAATGGAGGAGAAAGGATTGCGACACGGCCATCTCCCCTAGGGGGTGATTTCTCACTTTCTATCTCTCTGTCTCTCTCTGTCTTTCTGGCGAGTGCACGTACCCTGTAGCAAAAAACCTCTCCAGGAAAAAAAGAAAAAACACATTGTACACTACAGAAATGTACCACAATTAAGTGTAAGAAATCATAAAACAAACCAAAAAAAAAAAAGAATGCATTTCTATGATTTCATATCCAAAAGAACTGTAATGAATGTATTAATGTTATTATATATTAAATAAGTTGTAAACACTCAAATCTTAGGTAACAATACTGCATTGCAACCTCTTTATAAAGAATCTGTTATGAAACAATAGTCACCACAGTAGCAACACCTGAAAAAAATGGCAAAAGACTGATGGTAAGCACTTTATATTTAATTGAAGACTAATTTAAAGTTAGTACAAAGGTGAAATTGTAATATTTAGATATTTCAGATTATATCACATTGGAATAACAAATTTTAAAATTAAAAAAGCCAGTAAAGAGTAAAATAAACTCACTGATTCAAATGTAATAGGTAAAAGTCAAAGGATATTATTTATTTTATATTACAACTAATAATAGCTCCTTAAGTTAGGACTATAAAAGGACAAACCTTTCCAAAAGATGCTTAATTTACTTATAATAACATACATGCACAAAAGAAAGGGAAAAAATTGGAAACTGATACTGATTAAAGATCTCAAAAAAAACTGATGATATATATAAATATGTAATGCAATGTGTGGATCAGGAAAAAAATTCAGGGGACAACAAAGGAAACACAAAAATAAAATCTTTATTAGATAATATTTTTAATTAATTAATTTTTATATACATTCCATTTTTAAAATTAATGTTAAATAGGTGTGATAGCATTGTGGAATAGGTGTGATAACATTGTGGTTATGTAGAATAGTGAAGTTATTAGCAGAAAATTCAAAATAAAATATTTAAGGGTGAAATGTCATGATGTTTGCAACTTTTAAATGTCTCCAGATAAGAAGTGAAGGAGGAAAACAAATTTGGTCAAAACCTACAGAAATGTCAATGAAGAATGTAAAATAAAAATCAGTCACATTTTTAAAAGGGCTAGGAGTTAGCACAGTGGTTGAAGCACTGGACTTCCATGTGGTCAACTATGGTTTGAGTTCCAAACCTGGCGGCTTTGAACTCATGGTGGGTGCGTGTGTGTGCATGCCCAAAATCCTGAGAGGAGAGTGTAGGAGAAGTGATTTTGACATGGCCATCCCCACTCTTGCTTTCTGTCTCTCTGTCTCTCCAGAGAGTGCATGCACCCTATAGAAAAAAATCTCTCAAAAAAAAAAAAAAACAAGGAAGTAACACAGGGCTCATATTATATCTATTACAATATATTCTAAGTATAGATAGGTACTCTAATAGTCTACATACTGGTAGTCACATCATTTGACAATTGGAATAAAAAAGCTCTGTATTTTAAATAACTTAGAAGACATTGAGCTCTGGAAATTTACCATGCCAATAAGTGCATAGTTGGTTCTCAGAATTCGTGAATTGCAAATCCACAGATTTAATCCTTAGATTAAATTTATTTGAAAAAAATAAAAATAATGCAAATTAAAAAGCAATAGAATATAAAAATGATTTATATCACATTTACATTGTATTAGGTATCATAAGTAATCTAGAGATGATTTAAAGTGTAAGAGAGGTTGTATGTAGGTTCTATGTAAATACTATACCATTTTATGTAAGGAACTTCAGCAACTATGGATTTTAAATTCCACAAAGGAGTCCTGCAGATACCCAGGGATGATTATATCTAATAATGATATAATAATGATACACAGATGGCAAAAATGCTTTGTTTGTTTGTTTTTATTAAATGCAACAGTACTAAAAATTTATTTATTTATTTATTTATTTATTTATTTTTGACAATCAAATCAAGCATATTACCAGGTACATAATTTTCAATAGAAAATTTTATATTCTCAGGTCTCTTGTTTTTTCCCTTTTTCCCTCCCAATTCTACCATCGATATCTCCCTTATGGACAAAAGTATTCATTAAAATATAGTGTTTATTTATGTGATTTCAAATAAGTATATCTAATTAAGTTTCTAATTATGAGACGTTTAACTATTTAACCTATCTCTCTAAGCATTATTTTTTTCAAGTCAGTTGATTTTCTTTTTACATTTTATGATAGGGATATTTCCTTATTCTCTAGGCAAGCTTATATTAAATTATGTATCATGCTTCTCTTAAGTACATAGTTGAAAAATTCTCTTGAGGCATAGCTGTGAATTGAAAAAGCCTACGACCTTTATCAAGTCAGTATTTGAGTTCAAGTACATGTTTCTGATGCAAAGCTTTATTACAGATATCAAATCTAACATAATTTAATCAACACAAGAAACATAAAATGCCAAACACAAGTGCTTAATTATAAATGACTGCTTGGGTTACATGTAAATAATCAATGATTCTCAGTTTTCAGTCTTTTTCTTTAAACCATTATATACATAATCAGTGATTCTGTTTTCAGTCTTTTTCTTTAAACCATTATATATCTTTTTCAGAGCTTATAAGAATGTTAGTCATATGGTTATTTACAAATCATCTATTCATTTGAGTTAAATTATCTTTGTGGTTCACTAAACAGTTTACTTAAGCTTTCATCTCCATTACCATACAAAATCTGACCTGAGAATGAATCAACAACTTTTAGGGGAGTTAATATATTAGTGCATATTATAAGGTCCTATTTAAAGCTATCCATTCAAGTAATATGTATCAATTAATCTTCATCAAACCTAAAAGGTAAATACTCTCATCCCATTTTATGGATGAGGAAATTGGGGCAAAGTGTGTTTAAGCAGCTTATTCCAAGTCACACACCTTGTAACACTGGAGCATACACACACCCTAACCACAAGGCACACAGATTGCTGACTACACAACCTAATACCTACATCCTTACCAGTCAGACAGCAGACATGCCTGACATTCTGTCTTGGAATACTTGAAAAATCCCTCATGTATCAATTTTCAGGGTGGCTTACAAATAGAAAAATGCTGAGAAAGTGAGAGAAAAATCTTATTTGTTAAAGTCTTATTTGTTAAAATCTTATTTGTTAAAACACCCCTAGATGTGGGGACCCAAAACATACTTTTTTTTACATTTTTTAATACATTCAATCACATTATTTAGCTTACAAGGTAATAATTTCAATATGTGAACATTTCTCCCCAGTCCAGTTGATCAAAATATAACAACACTACCTTCCTGTCTCAACAATGCTGTCTCCGCATCCCTCCTCCAAATGTATTTCCCCAGGTCCCACTCCTCCACACACACCACATCTGGCATTCACACCCATCTCTTGTGTTTGTACATCCTTTAGCCCATCAGCTTCAGTTATAGAGTGCGGACACTTGGTATATATTAAGTGGGAACATACAGTGTCTCTCTTTTATAGCCTGGCTTGCTTCACTCCACAGTAAATCTTCCATATTCTTCCACTTTCCGTCAAAAGGCAGGGTTCTGTTGTTTTTTATGGCTGAACAGTATTCCATTGAGTATATGTGCCACAGTTTTTCAACCCATTCATCCGTATGGGGGCATTTGGGTTGGTTCCATGTCTTAGCAATCGTGAAAAGTGCCACAATAAACATCCATGTGCAAACACTTTTCTAATAATTCCTCTGCCCTTTGGGTAGATTCCAAGGAATGGGATTGCTGGATTATATGATAGTTCTATTTGTAGACTTTTGAGGAACCTCCAAATTGTTCTCCACAGTGGTTGGACTAATTTAGATTCCCACCAGCAGTGTAAGAGAGTTCCCCTTTCATCACCACATCCCCGCCAACACTTATCATTTTTTGTTTTCTTAATCTTAGACATTCTGACGGGGGTCAGGTGGTACCTCGTTGTTTTGATCTGCATTTCCATTACGATGAGGAATATAGAGCATTTTTTCATATGCCTTTTGATTATTCGTATGTCATGTTTAGAGAGTTTTATTTTTCAACTCATTCTCCCATCTTTTAATAGGATTGATGATCTTTTTTCCAAACAGCTGCTTGAGTTCCTTGCGTATTCTCGTTATCAGTCCCTTATCTGATGCATAATTTACAAAAATATTTTCCCAACCTGAGGGCTGTCGATTCACACTAATTACTGTGTCTTTTGCCATGCAGAAACTTCTTAATCTGATGTAATCCCACTTGTTTAGTTTGGGGATTATCGACTGTGCTTTGGGGGTCTTATTTAAGAAGTCTGTCCTTACCCCAATGTCGCCCAGAGTTTCCCCAGTGTTTTCTATAAACAGTTTAATGGTTTGGGGTCTTAGATTTAGAGCCTTGATCCACCTTGTCTTGATTTTTGGCAAAGATGAGAGGTATGGGTTCAGATTCCTCTTTCTACAGGGGGAAATCCAGCTTTTCCAGCACCATTTGCTGAAGAGGTTTTCCTTTTCCCACTGGATTGACTGGCACCCCTTGTCAAAAATCAGTTGACTGAATGATTGGGAATTTATTCCTGTGGACTCAATTCCTTTCCATTAGTCCACATGTCTGTTCCTGTGCCAGTACCATGCT
>NW_006159870.1:416230-416649 GCF_000334495.1 Tupaia belangeri chinensis | reverse complement strand
GGTTTTGCATATGTTGAACCAACCTTGCATTCCTGGAATAAAATCTACCTGATCATGATGTATACTCTTTTTTATAAGTTGTCGGATGTAGTTTGCTAGTATCTTGTTGAGAATCTTTGAGTCCATATTCATCAGAGACATTGGTCTATAGTTTTCTGTCCTTGTTCTGTCCTTATTTGTTTTGAGAATAAGGGTGATAGAAGCTTCATAGAATGAATTAGGGAGAGATTCACCCTTTTGGATCTTTAGAAATAGCTTGAGCAGAATGGGAGTTAACTCTTCTATGAAAGTTTTACGGAACTCAGAGCTGAAACCATTAGGGCCAGGCCTTTTTATTGTTGGAAGGTTATTTATTACTGATTTGATCTCCTGGCTTGTTATGGGCCTATTTAGACTTTCTATATCCTCTTGGCTCAAAC
>NW_006159870.1:407588-413634 GCF_000334495.1 Tupaia belangeri chinensis | reverse complement strand
GATCTTCAGCATGGTCTAATTGACTTTTAATACTCTCAAGGGAATTTTTGATTTCCTCTATTCCAGACTTCATCTCTAATAGCTCCATGTGGTTCTTTCACAGAGTGTCCATTTCTTCTTTCATATCTTGGAATGACTTCCTCATCTCCTGTAGTTTGTTGTCTCTTTTCTGTTCCTACTGAAAGAATTTGTTCACCATAAATGTTTGAAATTCTTTGTCTGACATTTTGGTAACATCGTCCATTAGCACAAAAGATGGAGGGGAGTTACTCTGTACCTTTGATGGAGATATATTTCCATGTTTATTCATACCTGAGGCTCTTCTTCTACTTCTAGCCATTGGAAGATGTACTAACTTTTAAGTACCTGTTAGGAGAATGTTTCATTGGCTAGGAGTGTGTTTCTCTTTTGTTGTGAATTGACATCTGCCCAAGTCTCTGTCCTGTTGTTTTTAGTAATGTGGTCTCAAAAATATACTATATGCAGGTGTCTGAAGAGCAGTATCTCCTTTTTCACAGCTGATTCCATATAAAGGAGGAACCAATAGAACTTTATATGACTAGAAAATTTCAGATCTCTGATTCTAGACCTAGCTAGTCCCTCTGGTAAGATGGAAGAAGAGGAAGAGAAGATAATATAAGGGAAAAGAAAGGAGTACAGAGGGGAAAAGGTCACCAGATGCCTTCAGATGTACCAGGCTGTTGGCGATACAGCCAAAGGGGTAGTCTGTGGGGAGAGGGAGAGGAGGAAATTTACAAAAGAATGGAGGACAGTAAAGAAAAAAAATGGAGAAACTGTCTACTTGCCTATGGGTCTGGGTGGATCCTGGACTGAGGGTCTGGATGTGAGGCAGTGGGGCAGTTTTGTCCCTGCCTCTGTCCCTTGCTGCCCAGATGCCTTCAGATGTACCAGGCTGCTGGCTGCAACAGTCAAAGGGGCCGTCTGTCCAAAACATACATTTCTAGTCAATTTCTTACATTTTGTTCCAGCAAAGCTAGCAAAACTGTATAGTGTACAATGGCCAAGGGTACTGTGTCAAACTTTGAATTAAATTAAATTTAAATTAAATATCACAAAACTCTAAAGCAATGCCAATGAGATTTCATAATGATAAAATGAATGGAATGTCCAAGTGTGCTTTTTCAGAATGGCTTCCCTTCACCACCACACATGCACATTTCATTTCTGAAATCAATAAACAAACTTTTAAAACATTAGTTTACTATCAGTAGTGGTCTGCTTCTATCATTTGTCCTGAAAATTATATATCAGCCTTTTTCTTCAAGTGGATATCTAGTTTTATCAGCACCATTTGCTGAAGAAATTTTCTTTTCTCCACTGGTCAGCACCATTTGTTGAAGAGATTTTCTTTTCTCCACTTGATTGTCTTGTGCTCTTTGTCAAAAATCCATTGGCTGCATATTTTGAGGTTTACTGATGGGATCTTTACTTTGTTCCATTGGTCCACGCACCTGTTTTTGTACCAGTACTATGCTGCTTACATTATCACAACTTTGAAATAAATTTGAGGTCAGAAAGGGAGATGCCTCCTCCTTTATTCTTCTTGCACCATATAGCTTTGGTGATATGGGGCCTTTTACAACTTCGAAGTTCATGGTATTTTTCTACTTCTATAAAGAACATCTCTGATTTTTTAATCAGAATTGCATTGGATTTATAGATCAATTTGAATAGGATTGACATTTTGATTATATTAATTCTTCCAATCCAGGAACAAGAGATGTCTTCTTTTTTGTATCATTTTCCATTTCTTTATGAAGTTTTTTTTTTTTTTATAGTTTTCCTTGTAGAATTGTTTCCCTTCTTTAGTTAGGTTTATTCCTAGGTATTTTATATTTTTGTGGCTGTTGGAAATTAGAATGCTTTCTTTTATTTTAACTTAGTTTGTTCACTGTTGGATATATAAAAGCTATAGATTTATTTCTCACCATTAACAAAAATTAACTCAAAGTGGGTGAAAGATCTGAATGTAAAACCTCAAACTATAAAACTTCTGGTAGAAAACAGAGGGGAAACTCTTGAAGACACTGGAGTAACCAAGACTTCCTAATTAAGTCTCTCAAAGCACAGGCAATAATCCTCCAAATAGAAAGTGGAAATACATCAAGCCAAAAAGCTTCTGCAGAGCAAAAGAAGTAATAGTTAGAGTGAAGAGACAATCATCTGAAGGGAGAATATATTTGCAAATTATGCCTCAGATAACACTCTGATAATGTACAGAGAACTCAAGCAACCTACCTGGAAAAAAAAATCAACTCTAAGAAGGGATTGGCAAATTAGATGAACAGATAACTCTCAAAGGAAGACGTAAGAATGGCAAAAAATCATATAAAAAAATTCACCATCTCTTATCACAAGGGAAATAAAAATCTAAACCACAATGAGATACCACTTAACCACAGACAGGATGCTAAGATTAAAAAAATAAACAATAAATGCTGACAAGAATGCAATGAAAAGGGAATCCTCTTACACTGTTGGTGGGAATATAAATTAGTACAACCACTGTGGAGAATATGAAGGTTCCTCAAAAATCAACAAATAGATCTACCATATGATCCTCCTGAGTGTCTACCTGATGGATAGGAATACACTCATTCAGAAAAAAACACTTGCACATCCATGATTATTGCAGAATTATTCATAATTGCTAAGACATGGAATCAACCCAAATTTCCAAGAACAGATGAGTGAATTGAAAACATATGAGACATGTACTCTATGGAATACCACTTATCCACATAAAAAATAAGTCCCTGACATTTGAAACAAAGTAGACAAATACAGAGGATTTAATGTTAACAAAACAAATCAGGCTATAAAAGAGAGGCATTGTATGTCCATGCTTAATATATACCAAATGTCTTCACCCATGGCAGAAACTGAAAGACTAGAAGGTACAAATGATGGAGGGGTAACCAAAGATAGTAGAAACAGTATAGGAGGTGGTGGGTAGTGGGGAGCAGGAGAGTAAAATCAGAAAGAAAGAACATTTATCAGAGACAAAAATGAAAATATATCTGTTGATGATAATGTGTATTCTAATGTCTTGGACTAGACTATTATAAAATATACTTCTGTTGGGAAAAATCTTTATGTATGCTGTAAGCATGTACAGTAATTAAATGTAAAATTTAAAAAATTAATATTGCAGGACTTCCCAGTTCAGTGCTAAAGTACTGTTAGTAGCAGTCTCTGAGACCTAATTACCTGGGCTTGAATTCCTAGAATCAGGTACTTGCTATTAAATCTTAGACAAATACCTTAACAAAGAAAAGAGAAAAATTATAAGGAGTCAGCAGATGGTGTATCAGTTACGTCACTGGACTCCCACATGGCCAACTGTGGTTCAAGTACCAGACTGGTGAATTGAAACTCAGGCCAGGTGTATGTCCATGTGTGCTAAGAACCCAGGAGAAGAATGTAGGAGAAGGAATTGCAGTGTGGCCATTCCCCTGAAGGGTGATTTTTCACTTTCCCTTTCTCTGTCTCCATCTCGGTCTCTATCTCTCTCTGGCAAGCACGCATGCCCTAAAGCAAAAACCTCTAGAAAGAAAATTACATCTCAGTCTTAAGTAGTAAAATTAAAATTTTCTTGACTCCATATTTATATATTGTATCCTATGTGCTCATCTCTACTCCGGAAGGTCAATAAATTTTGTACAAAAAAGTAGGATAAGAATTTAAAAATACTATCTCTACATAGATTTTTAGGGCAGAGGATTAGTAGCTAAAGTGGGAAAGGAAATCTTTAGGTGACGTCTCACTGAGCTAAAAACAAGGAATTTAATAGAATATTGGTAGAATGGGTAAGCAATGTGCTGACCTTGTTTCCAAAATTAAAACTACACAACTCTGCCTGACACATACACACACACACACACACACACACACATATCCATAGACATGTACCTTTTACACAAAGATATTACAAAAGAGATGGCAATGGGGCCCATAATGGTTAGAACATTGGATTCTCACATGGCCAACAGCAGTTTGAGTCATGGACCCAACAGCTTGAAATTCATGCCAGGTGCATGTGCATACAAACCCAGGATTCTGGGAGGAGAATGGAGAAGGGATTTTGGCATGGCTATTCATTGGGGAGTGATTTCTTACTTTCCCTCTCACACCAGAAGGCAAAAAACTCTACAGAAAAGAAAAGGGGGGAGGCAAAACTAGACCTTAAATTTTTGAATAATATAAGAGTAAATTACAATACAAGAAATTTTCCAAGATTATTAATAGTTACACTTTAAATTATTTAAATATATTATTTGGATAGAGGGATCATTGAACTGGAATAATAATAGGAGATTATGATATTAGCCTTTAAGGTCTAGCCAGGAAAATGTGAAAATAATTATTTATGCTAAGGTCAAATGACAAACAAATTAAGCCTCTATGGGAAGAAAATATTAAGTTTTCTTTATTTGGGAAAATAATAATGTCTCCAGAAAGCAGAATTATATTTGTCTTTCTTTATGTTAAAGTTGACATCTTTATTTCAATGATTTTTAAATATAAAATCAGAACATTATGGCTTTATATCTTTGTAATATTTAGTTTTCTATGAATAATATTATTCTTTGTATAGCATATCCTTCAATTAACTAATATATCTTCATATTAAAATTGAAGTGATTTGTTATCGTATTTTTATGTATCTCATTTTACAGTGAATCAAAAAGATAATTTTTCACCATTTTATGAAATTCAAAATAACTGTATATTTTCTATATAAAAGTTTTTATCTCATCACTTTACTGAATATCTTCTTAATTTTTACATTAATCTTGACCCAAAACCCAGAGAAAAGCCAGAATCCATGTACATCTGAAGTGGGCTTAGCCCTGCCCCTTTAACTTGAAAGCCTCAGACCTAAACCTCTTCCTTTTGGTCTCATATCCAGTGAAAAGCCAGTTCATCTCCTTCTGCATACCTCTAACACTCAGAATTAACTTAAAGGTAGGGACCTTTGTGCATCCCCACCATTCCTCCTCCTTGGACCCCAGGTTGGTTGTCTGGGACTTTAAGGTGAACTCTGACCCCACCCCACCCACAATCCAGATCGAGCTGGCCAGTAGTTCTGGACACCAGGTGGACTGAGGCTGCAGGCCCAAGTCCTGTCACTCATCCTCTGGCCCTTTCCCACTAGCATTTGGACTCTCTGAATTTTGGTGATTTGAATAGTACATGGCGCAGATTTCCTTTTTTCATTTTTTTTTCTTTGCTCTTGAGGTATTGCTTATTAGGTCAGTTGGAGTCTCACCACTCCTTAGAAACAGCGAGGACTTTGGGCCATCCAGGACTAGAGGGAACAGTTAATGGTAATTGTGAGAAACAGGTAGGCCAACCATAAGAGAAATCATCAATTTTCTAATCCTGTACAACTTTTTACACTCAGAGATACCTTAAATAAGTTAGGAAGCAACATATAGATTACCTGATGACTCGGAACAATCGCAGAGGCTCAAGAAATATGAGCAACCAACAAAAGGTGTCTCCATCAAGGGAAACCATCAAGTCTACATCACCCACAGTCAATACAATGGACATCGTGGACATGTCTGATAAGGAATTCAGAATATTTGTAGTGACCAAACTAACTGAGATGGAAGAAAAAAGAGATAAGAGCTCCAGGAGATGAGGAAGTCCTTTCATGACTTGAAAGAAGAAATGGATACATTAAACAAGAACCAGATGAAACTTCTAGGATTGAAGAATGTGATACAGGAAATCAAAACCTCCCTTGAAAGTATTAAAAGTAGGTTAGACCAGGCAGAAGATCTAATCTCCAATGTAGAAGACAAAACATCTGACCTAGAAAAAAGTATCAAGAAGATTGAGAAAACAACCATGAAAAATGAGGATAATATACAAGGAATACTGGATACCATCAAGTGCCCCAACATCCAGATAATTGGTATTCCAGAAGAGGAAGAAAATAATAAGGGACTGGATAATTTATTCCATGAGATCCTGGAAGAAAACTTTCCAAATCTAGAAAGGCATTCAAATATCC
>NW_006159870.1:383287-403041 GCF_000334495.1 Tupaia belangeri chinensis | reverse complement strand
TGTAAAGTTATATGTAATCCAATGTAATATAAAGAAGATTATGATGACAATAAAAATTAAAAATAAATAAATAAATAAATAATTTTTAAAAAGAAGAAGGTAGGAAGTAATGTATAATCCATCAGATGCCCAGAAACCACCACAAAGGCACAAGAAATGTGGGAAAACAAGAAAATATCTCTCTCCCAGGGGAAAGAATAGCCATTCATCATTCACAGACAGTACAATGGAACTTGTGGAAATAGCAGATAAAGAATTTAGAATATTCATAGTGACAAAACTAACAGAGATGCAAGAGAAGAGATACAACATACTCCTGAAAATGCAGAAGAGATGATGAGTTCCAGGAAGTGAGGAAGTTCTTCCATGATCTGAAAGAGGATATATACACTATAAAACAGAATTGAATGGAAGTGAAGAAGATGAAGGCTATAACACATTAAATCAAAACCCCCTTTGAATGTATTAAAAGCAGATTAGATCTTGCAGAAGAATGAATCTCAGATGTAGAAGATAGAAGCTCTGACCTAGAAAAATTCACTAAAAAGACTGAGAAAATAACCCTCCAAAATGAGAATAATATATGAGTAATACTAGATACCATTAGACACCCAAACATCTGGACAATTGGTATATCAGAAGGTGAAGAAACTAATCAAGGCACTGATAATATATTTCATGAAATCCTGAAAGAAAAGTTTCCAAACCTACAGAAGCATTCAACTATCCAGACCCAAGAAATACAAAGGACCCCACATAGAATCAACACAAGAAGATCTCCTCCAAGGCTCATCATAGCCAGATTGACTAAAACCACAGACAGAGCCAAGATACTAAAATTGGCAAGAGAAAAACATCAAGTTACTTTTGAAGGATATCCCATCAGGCTAACTAACATCAGTCCTCTCCTCAGAAACAATGCAAGCAAAGAAAGAATGGGAAAATAGGGGGCCAACAGGTGATGTGGTGGTTAAAGACACTGGACTCTCACATGGCTGACCACAGTTCAAGCCTTGGACCTGGTAGCTTGGTTTCTTATTTGCTCTTTCTTTCTGTCTTTCTCTGTTTTTCTCTGGTCAAATCAAAACAAATAATAATAATTAATAAAGTTAAATAAAATAATTATTTTTAAGTAGGAAAATAGATTCAAAGTGTTAAATGAAAAACAATTTCAACCAAAAATACTATATCCAGCAAGATTATCCTTCATGTGGGAAGAAAAGATAAAAACATTCTCAGATAAACAAAACCTGAAAGAATTTACCCACACCAGACCAGCCCTCCAAGAAGATCTGAAGGGAGTGCTATCCCAGGGAAACTAAAGTCAGACACACAGAAATGGCCAAGCTAAGAAAATGGCCAGCTTAATGGTAGGGACAAGTCCAGAGTTGAACGTTGTTACAAATAATATTGAATGTTACTACAAATTCAACAAAAGAGGAATTACATGAGACTGAACTGGTAAAATAGAATTTTATGACTTTTTTCTAAAACATTACTGATTTCTTCCATGCTTGGGCTTCCAGATTTAAGGATTTTTATTTTCTTTTGAGTTGTTAATAGGTTCAGCAATTTGTTAAAAAAGAAGAATTTGGGGGGAGACCAGCAGGTGGCATTGTGGTTAAGGCTCTAGACACTCCCTCATGGCTGATCACAGTTCGAGTTCTGGACCTGGCATCTTGCTTTCTCTCTCTCTCTCTCTCTCTCTCTCTCGTGTGTGTGTGTGTGTGTGTGTGTGTGGCCAAATTAAAATATAATAGATAAATAAAATTAAAAATAATATAATAAAAAAATTTTTTTAATTGAAACATAAACTTTTCTCCCTTGCTGACCCCTTTGCAATTGTAAAATATTTGTGAGCACTCTCATTTTGTGGCAGAATGGTTATTTGCCTAAGTTTAATAAAACAATAGTATCTGTTGTCTTGTGTCAGAAATTGAATTCTTCCGTTGCTTTGTGCAAATGATAGACCAAATTGAGATTAACCTAATTTTTTTTGGCAGATAAGTTGGTTTATACTAACTAAAGGGGAATGGAGAGAGAAAAAAATGTTTCAGAAGAAAATTACAGTGCACTTGTCACTAGATTCTAGTTTTGTAGATACTTTCAGTTTAAGATCTTTTGTGAATCAATAAAATGTGAAAAAGAAGTTTAGTATGGAAGCAAGGGAGGGGGAAGGAGAAGGAAAAATGGGGAAAAGTATGCATAACTGACAAAAAATGAAAAGCTATTTGCTGATGATAATGTATATAGTAATATCTTTGTCTTGACTGACATGAATAATATTTGTGCTGGGAAAAGAAATGCATACTGTAAATATATGTGATTAAATGTAAATAAATAAAACAACAATAATAACAAAAATTTCTTACATTAATTTTGTTTTATGCAAATATCTTTAAATAATAATAGTGTTTCCTTTTCTTTAGTAACTTTTAAAATATCATTCTATATTTACTAGTTTTCCAAAATAGTATTTTTCACTTTAAGAGAATGATATTAATGTTTGCTAGGAAATATGATATTTGACTATTTGGCTTGAGGCTGAAATACCCTTTTTGTGTTAAAAATTTATCCTTCATCCCCGGAAGCTGCCCCTTCTCTGGGGTCATGATGGGCAGCAAGATGGCGTCTGCCAGCAGGGTCGTGCAGGTAAAGCGATTCTGTCACCTTTCCGCACCTTGGGCTGTAGGGCTGGGTACTAACTATAGCAACGGCGCAGGGGAGGAGAGGCAGTGGCGGAGGCTGCGGTGACTGCGGCCCGGAGAAGGGCCAGCGGCGGCGGCGCCCGGAGGTGTGTGAGAATGGACCTTGAACCCTTGGTTTGGGCAGGGAACCGGGGGGGCAGAAATACAGAAGGAAACTGGTATCTCAAGAAGAAATGAAATTTATCCAACGTGGTGGCCCAGAATAATCACTGTGGCTGCTATTTTCATCAGAAAGGAAAGAAGAATTTACAATAAAGGACTTCTAAAATGACAAATGAGAAATTGTATATTAAACAATTTACTTTAATAAATATTCTGTAAAAAAAGAAATATAGAAAATTTAGATAGACACTTGTATTTCCTAATTTATGTATCTTGGTCAGCTCCAAGCTTACCTAATTATTTATATTCTTTATACTTATTAATGTATACATTTTTACATGTTAGCCTATTAATTTACTCTTGATTATCAAGTAACATCAGTTTTGAACTATTAAAAGCACAATGTCTAATAAACTGCCATTGGTTTCTCATAATTTCACTTTTCTTTCCATTTCTGTTTAGGCATGGAAAGAATTTACCAGGCAGAATTGCAATTTTTAGGACATAATTTTTCTAAAATTGAATGAGGATCAGTGAACTAATTATTATTTGACTTCTCTTTTTTTCATTCACAAACTTTAGTAAGTATAACTGGCTTAATACTCTAAATACTCTAAATGACAAAACAATAGCAGAGATTAGTATTAGGACCAGAAAGATAACACAAAAGATTTTATGTAATCTATATTTTTTAAAAAGTCAATATAAAATGAAAATAAAAGATGTAAATCAACATAGGATAGGAATAAATGTTTCACTAGAAATTGCAATTATGTTTTGGGGGTGTTAAACTTCAGTCTTTGGTTTATTTTACCATTTTTATTATGATTATGTATGCAAATCCTGATGACCATTAACTTTCTCATACTTAATATCTGAAAGCCTCATAAATCAACCTAAATATTTATCTTTTTAAGCAATTTGTAACACTTTAATAGGGCCTTTCCATGCCAAGGTTATATATATTGTGAAACTAAAACCTTTCAAAGCTAAATAAAATTTCTTCCATACCTTTAAAAAAAATTATCCTTCATCTCATTAGGGTTTATTAAAAGGTTTTTTTCAAGTTTGTCTATTTCTTTCATGAGAGAGAAATAAAGACAGAAACAGAGAGAAGCAACCTCTGCAGTGTCCTATGCCACAATCTCCAGGATCCTTAGCCTTCCTGGACAACCAAGAGCATGGGCATGCATGCCCACCACACATAGGTCATCCAGAGAACTGAACCTGTAATCTTCCCAGTGGATCCAGCATCACTTCAGCAGTGCATTATCTCTCCACCATTGAGCTGGCCCAATTTAGAGTCTTTAATGGCAAATAATAATAATAATAATGATGAATTTTTCTAATGTCTTCTTAAAACTAATAGACGTGATTGTACTTTTTCTCCTTTGACATGCATTTGCAGCATTTGATTAATAGGCTCCCTAAGGTCATACTTTTAAGAAATCTTAAATAAGTCATAGTGCATTTTTCTTAATTTCCAAAATGAAAACATTTTATTGGTGAGTTTTATATAAATTAGGGAGTTTTATATTAATTTGCATTTTATACTTGTCAGAAATGTTCTTTTTTATGTTGGTCTCTGTCATGTTTTATAATTGATCTTACAGTAGCTCTGTAAATAAATTAACTGAGTACCTCATTTATCTTCAGATCATTCTTCAATAGACATATAGAATTACTCCAGCCTAGGTCACCCACAATCTCCTGATTACCAGATGGACCCCTCCCATCCTTCTGTTGACTTAAACTTTGTCCACTACATGATATTACTGAAAGTCTTTTATTTCTCCATCCTTGAGTTCTCTAAATTGTCTTTCTTTCTTTGGACATTTTTAAAAATTTATGCTATAATGTCTTCTTTGTTTACTAACTGCCTAAATATCAATTTCTCCCAAGTCATAGTCCACCACTCATTCTAATCTTATTTGGTCTCCCTGGACAATCTTATCCAGTTTCATGACCTATTTTTAGTAATTGGGTAGTATCTTTATATTTATATGTCTATATTTCCAGAATGTCTTTACCCTAAGTTCTCATTCTATATTTGCTAATGAATATCATCTTCACTGACATATTCATTCCAGAATGTTTCAAATGCAAATGTGCTTTCCATGTTTATTCCTCTTATTATGACCAATCTACCATTCAAGACAGAAACCTGAGTTCACTTGCTTCACCTTGTTTATAACAAACACAGTAAATTGGTATGATTTTTCCCAGATAGAAACCTGACTTCAGTTCCTTATTTTGTTTATAACAAACACTGCCAATTGGTGACCAAACCATTTATCTTCTGTCTTCTTCTATGTCTACTGCCTGTTAAGATCTGAATTCCTTTTACGTTCACAAGATTTGCTCTTATTTTCTACCCAGTCTTCTTATCTCCAGCACTCCCATGCCCAGTATATATGTCTTGTCAAATAATAATTTTTCTAAAATTGGAACTTGATCATATCACCCCTTAGCATTCAACAACCTACAACAGAAAGTTCAATTCAATACGGTTTACAAAAATACATATTGTAGACAAAAACAAATGAAGTTAATCATGTCCTGAATAAAATTATAATAGAAAAATGTGATAATGTAAAGGTAAAATGAATCCATATGTATGGAGAAAGACTATTCAAATTTGGCTCTAAACTTCTAAGCAGCCAAAGAAAGAAAAAATATATATGTATAAGAATCATTTTTAGGGGCTGGCAGGTGGTGTGGTGGTTGAGGTGATGGACCCCCCCATGGCTAACCATGGTTCAAGTCCCAGACCTGGTGACTTGCTTTCTTGTTTTCCCTTTGTCTTTCTCTCCCTGTCTTTTTCTGGTTAAATTAGAAAATAACAAATGGAATTAAATAACCATTTTTTTTAAATAAAAGAGTCATTTTTATAAGATTGTTATTATTGTAAGAAATGGATTCTTGTGACACTGTGTGTCCAGAGAGAAACTTCTCCCATGGATCCACATAAACCCAAAGAAAGCTATGTTATATAGTAGTCAATGTCCTCGAACAGCTCCACTATAAAATGCAATTCAATTTGACAGATTACCAATGTGAAATATTCTAAGAAAAAAAGTTTTAAAATATATCAGTGCAGTTGAAGTATTTGGTTCTTTGGCTCTCTGGTGAACTAGTTTAATCTAGGGATATAATAGAATGTTTTTAAAATATTCTGTAGGATATCTTATATATCCTATAAGCAATATTCAATTAGTATTAATTATCAAACTTTTTTTAACATTTAAGCAGTAGCAAATTTGGGATTATATTCTCCAGCAAATGTCTGAAGTACAATATTTTTATGGTTTTAATTAAGTACTGATCTATTGTCCTTGATGTTGCACTTTAAGGGTGTTAAAATTTAAAAGGACATGAGTTGTGTTTCTTTTTTTAATTAAGAAGACAAATTGACTTGTATCTGATATATTACATTTTAATTCCCTACAGAATTTGTCAAAGTGAGTATCTGCAGACAAGGTCAATATCTCCCTCAGAAAATACTTTGGGGTTATTGCAAGATTGAAATTGATAAATATGGAAATAACATAGGCCATAATATAAAAAATGTGAGAATTAGAAACAAGAAAGGCATAAATAAAATATTAAAGTGATTAATAGTGACAAGCATATAAGATCTAAACATTTTTATATATTCTCCACTAATTTCTTAGTTTTCTACAAAAGTATTTTCCTTTTTTTTTTCAAAACTTCTAAATATCAGCAGTTTTAATTATGTCTTTTCTCTCTCCCATTACTTCCAAAGATTGATATATTGAATACACAATGGGTAGTTAGATTTTCTGTGGTCATTAAAAAAGTGAATAACTTCTCAGAAATGAAACCCAATATTCTCTAGCTTATAAAAATAGTCATTATTATCTTTTTAAAGGACAACTTATGGCAAGATAAATACATTACTACAAAATCAGAGTGCAGCATAATCAACAATTTTATTTGTATAGTCGTCATGGTACTGCCTACAAAGCAATGGCCAAAGTATTAGGAAGCTCTTAAATTGCTAGAAGGACTATTGGGGAAGCTTAGTTTAGCATTCTCTAAGGAGAAAAGGCCAAAATGACACTCCTTTAGAGAATCTGCCTAAATCTATAGTAAGATGATCCGGATAATTTCTGTTTCTGCATATGGTTATTAACATGATCAAAATCCCAAATCAGCTTTGGTACTGTAAGCTAAAAATTACCTTTCTAAATGTAATTTTAAAATGACATCAATGAGGGAGACCAGCAGGTAGTGTGGAGGTAAAGATGGCTGGATCCCATATGTCTGACTTCATTGTTCAAGTCCCGGACCTGGTGGCATGAAAATCATGCTAGGCATGTGTGCAATGCATACCCAAAATCCTAAGAGGAGAATGGAAGATAAGAGACTGTACTGTGGCCATGCCTCGCCTCTCCTTTCCTCCCCCCCCCCTCTCGATCTCTCTCTCTCTCTCCTTCCCTCCCTCTTCCTCTCCCCCTTCCTCTCCCTCTCTTTCTGTTTCTCCAGCAAGCATTTACTCCCATAGAAAAATTGTTTTAAAAAATGACATTGATGCTTATGAACTAAAACTTATATACTAAATTTGAAAAACATCCTAAGTTACTATTGCATTTATTGGTAGGGCAAGTAGTTCTCACAGACTGTTTTCGAGGAAAGTAGTTCTCACAGTATGTTTTAGACTGAAAAACAAGGTGTCTAACATACAGATTCAAAGTATCATTGGAATAATAATTTACTGAATCATTGTCATTTCTGCATCAAAGACTTGATATGGGACTTATTATCAAAGAAGTGATCATTTTGGCAACCATACCAAGTACAGTTTGTTAAAAAGCTGCTTACTCTCTGTCATTGATTTGAGCTGGAGTCTTGTGTTAATATTTTTAAGAGTTTATTCCCCAGGTCCCACTCTTTGCTACTAGCCCTTTAAACAAAGTTTGTGCCATACGACAAAAATAACTGATGGTTCGAAAATCACACCAAGCAATGGGTCTCCTGCATATGTGGCTTTGTGTCCTTGGAGTGATTTTCAGCATCATTAAGCAGAAAGCACATCATTTCCCACATAACAAGGAATAAAGCACATACAGAGATTGACTTGGCATCTGTTACATAAACTTTCTGTTTTAGATTTGCAGAATTTACATAACACTGGAGCAAAACAATACCCTGAAAACATATTTGTGGTGTCCATTCAGTTTCCCTGCAGTGCCATTCTACAGTCTGCCCTGCCAATATTTATCTGGCTGTTAAATTTTATGATATAATTTTTTTAATACAGAAATATTTTTTACTTAGTTTATAAAAATATATTGATAGTTTTTAGACTTTTTTTCTACATTAGATTTATATTTGAAACTTGGGAAGATTAGAAATTGTTTAACATACTGAATATATATACCAAAATTAACTGCAACTAAAATTACATTAAAAATTATATTAATACATATAGGAGATAGATGCATACATACATACATACATATACAAACATTTCTCTCTACACACACACACACACACACTTTTCTCTGCAAGCCCAAACTCAGAGATATTTAAAGATTTGTTAAACATTTTCCTAAGATGTCACACTTAATGTTTTTTACCTTACATTATGCTATGACAAAAGTATTTGTTGCAAGTACACAAAAGTATTCAATAATTCTGAAATACATAAAAGAGTTAAAAGCATGAAAGTTTAAAAATGGGACCAGTAGTTAGCATAATGACTATGTCGCTGGACTCCCATGTAGTTGACCGTGGTTCAAGTCCCGGACCCGGCGGCCTAAACTTACGCCGGGCGCCATGTGCGTGAGTGCCCAAGATCCCAAGAGGAGAATGGAGGAGAAGGGAAGCAGCGTGGCCATCCCCCCGGGGGGTGTGATTTCTCACTTTCTATCTCTCTGTCTCTCTCTGTCTTCCTGGCAAGCGCACGCGCCCTATAGCAAAAACCTCTCCAAAAAAAGAAAAAAAAACTTAGTAATAAAATGAGTACATCCTTCTTAAACTTAATTTGGTTCTTTCAAAATTTAAAACAATAGGGTCAGAAGGTGATGTGAAGATTAAAGAGCTGGATACCATTTGGTAAGTTGTATGGATCATGTTCTGGATCCAGCAACTTGAAAATTTTGCCAGACGTGTGCGTGCATACCCAAAATCCCAAGAGGAGATGAGAAGGAATTGAGGCATGGTGATCTGCCCTGGGGGGTGATTTCTCACTTCCTCTCTCTCTCTGTCTCTCTCTCTCTCTCTCTCTCTCTCTAAGTACACACACCCTATAGCAAAAACTGAAAACAGAAAATAAAATGAAAAAAAAATTTTCCAAAAGTTCTACAATACTGAGGTAGTAGTTTCTTTGGTTTGTTTGGTTCATAAATGGGTTATACATATGTATATAAATTACACATTCAAATGATGAAGCACTTCAAAAAAATAATAAAGTAAAAGTACTCATTGTTCAGATAATTCAAAACTAAAAGCAAAATTTCATCTATTATAAGGATTAAAAAGATACATCATGTTTTCTACTTACAAAATTAGGTGAACATTAGAAATTGGAAAGTCACAAAGTAAACTCATAAATCCATATCGACTATTACTATAAGAGCTAACAGAATGAAAAGCCAAAAATGTCTGATGCTGTTACTGTCTCCTAGTAGGCTGCTAAGTTGCCATTTCTACATTATTTTAAAGTTATTTCCATCACTTAAGAAAGTATCTGAAAGCAGTTAGCATAATGGCTATGTCGCTGGACTCCCATGTAGTCAACTGTGGTTTGAGTCCTGGACCCAGTGACTTAAACTCACACAGGGCACATGTGCATGTGTGCCCAAGATCCCGAGAGAATGGAGGAGAAGGGATTGTAGCATGGCCATCACCCCTGGGGGGTGATTTCTTGCTTTCTGTCTCTCTGTCTCTCTTTGTCTTTCTGGAGAGTGCACATGCCCTGTGGCAAAAACCTCTCAAAAAAAAAGAAAAAAGAAAGAAAGAAAAAAGAAAAG
Organism: Tupaia belangeri chinensis; assembly: GCF_000334495.1. Lineage (NCBI taxonomy): Eukaryota > Metazoa > Chordata > Mammalia > Scandentia > Tupaiidae > Tupaia > Tupaia belangeri. The sequence continues at coordinate 393,233 of NW_006159870.1, read as the reverse complement.
AAAAAGAAAAAAAGAAAGCAAGCATCTTTATAACCAAAATAATTAGGTGATGAATTGGGATCATCCTTAATGGCCAACTTGAATAAAGACTTACTTTTTTACTGAACTTTTAAGAATGCTGATTTTTTAAAATAAGTTTTAACATTATAACCTAAATACAGGACCATCACTGGTCAAAATGTTCTGTATATATTGGAACAAATCATCCTGTTCTCTGAAGAAAGCAATCCTACATGAAGACCATGGCTTGGTGAGAGAAGCAAGGCAGTTTAAACAATTATCTACTTCAACCTGATGCCCTTGTCTGCACAAACTGGCACGTCAGTTCAGCAGAACTGTTTCTTGGGCTTATGAGCACAAACTCTCCCTCTCTACACTTGAATATCCCATTTCTGTATGGTGGTGTTGAACTAATGGCCTTCTGGGCAGTTATTACTTCATGACAGAGAGAACAATTTTGGTTGCAACTGAGAAGCTGGTATTTTCACATACGGGATTTTGTCACAAAATTGGGTTAGAGATTACATAAATATTGAAATATAACAGAGTATTAGTATTTTCCTTCTTCCCCTTCTTCCTTGGGGTTAGAATTTTTAACAAGCTACCAAACAAGAAATGCATTTAAACAAAATTCTGAATTATACATATTTTGTGATCAGAGTATTGACGGATGCACAGATGTACAGTGACCTATCTTAAGTCTCTCCTCTGAGTGTATCTTATGGAGTTACATTAGAGTTTTTTAATGACTAATATTTTAAGCTAAATGTACCAAGCCTGATATGCTGACACTTTAGGCAGCAGTAATTGAAATAATGAAACATCATGAGGAAGATTGTATCTCTTATGGGGAAGGCAGGAAAGTACTGTCAAATGCTTGATGGTATTTCTTCCTTTTGCTATATGCAGATCAATTTATTCCTTGCAAAATTATTTCTAAAATAAATCATTTTTGAATGGAGGCAACAACGGGGCTTACTACAAAAGTGACTCATAGGACAAGTAATACTTATCTTTAGACTGTCTATTCATGGACCTTGCTTGAAAGTACAAACTTCATTTTATAGCATGTTAATTCTGACTAGGTCATATTAAAAGTCACATCAGGGGTCTCCATATTTTTTGCCATGAAGCCTATCGAAAACTAAAACCATTGCCTACAATTGCTCTCGTGTGTTTTCATAGAACTCCTCCAGAGCTATGCTATCTGACCTTTTGCATTTGGAGCAGCCAATCTTTACATTTAGTCTGACAGCACGAGAGAGATGCTGCAAGTTGATCTGACCACTGTTGGCAGGTATGGTGAGAGGGATGAAGCCAGAGCACCAGTTATGACCTTTTTTAGTATAATTTTCTGGGCCTTTTTTCCCTTTCCTTCTTTATGTCTGGCTTGTGCTTGTGGGTGGTCTTTTTTTCTGCATTTGAAAGCTAAAATAGTGGGTCCACCATCCAAGAGACGGTGGTATCACATCTTATTCAAGTTGGCATTTGTGGTACCACCAACATTCTAAGTGCATTCCACTGCCCACAAGCTATTCTTACTTTCCAGAGGTTACTGACTCAAAATAAACAGTCCCCTTCTCTTTTCTCCTCTGATGCCTGGAAAAATCACAATAAGTCAAATAGTCTTAAAGTTTGGATTGGGCCAGCAGGCAGTGTGTAAAATCAGCTATCACTGGAAACATGAGTTTCCCCATTACCTGCTAAACTGTATTTGTATATAAAGCAGAAGATTAGCCATATATCTATATAATATTTCAGCATTGCAAAAAATATATAATGCAAATAAAATATTCCAATTTCCTATTTAAATCCTATACATTTTTTAAAAGTATCTTTGGGAACCAGCAGTTAGCATAATGGCTATGTCGCTGAATTCCCCCGTAGTCTACCACGATTCACGTCCCGGACCCGGTGGCTTAGAACTCAGGCCGGGCGCGTGTGCGTGCGTGCCCAAGATCCCGAGAGGAGAATGGAGGAGAAGGGATTGTGGCATGACCATCCCCCCTGGGGGGTGATTTCTCACTTTCTGTCTCTATGGCTCTCTCTGTCTGTCTGGCGAGTGCACATGCCCTATAGCAAAAACCTCTCAAAACAAACAAACAAACAAACAAGACAAAAAAACAAAAAAAAAGTAATTATCTTTCATTATATTCAAAATACTCTTTGATTTTTACATAAACATTTAGCTACTCAGGTTACAAAGAGTAGGCAATGTTTTCTAAGACAATTTATTACTTAACCTCAAATACTTGAAAAGAAGTTTATGGCTAATTCCATTAAAAATTTAAAAAGCTGACACTTCACCCTCCTATCCCCAAGATCTAGCTAGGAGCCAGGACATGCCAATCAGCAGCCATCTATATTTGAGTTCTCAGTGGCCCCATTCAGGGATTATGACCACCAAAGAACCTCTGCCCAGACTTCAACCTCCTGCCCCCCAGATCTAGCTAGGCGCTAGGTTAGAGCACCCTACTTATTCTCTGTCTCTCTCTCTCTCTTTCTCTGTATTTTTTTTTTTAATTTTTAAATTGCTTTGTTCTCTGCTGCTCTTTTGTCTTGCTAATTCCTCCCTTTCTCCCTGGCCCCATAGGACAAGCCAATCAGCAGCCATCTATATTTGAGTTCTAAATGGCCCAATTCAGCAATTATGACCACGAAAGACCCTCTGCCCAGACTTCAACCTCCTGTACCCCAGAACTAGCTAGGAGCCAGGTTAGAGCACTCTACTTTTTCTCTCTGTTTCTCTCCCTCTCTGACTCTTTTTATTTTTAAACTTCTTTTCTCTCTGCAACTTTTCTGTTGTGCTAATTCCTACCTTTCTCCTTGCCCCCATAGGACAAGCCAATCAGCAGACATCTGACACTTTGTAAAGCATGCTCCATAGCACACCACATGGTTTTCATTTTTTGACAAAAAAAATCTTTTCTTTTTAGTTTCTGTCTTTTTTCTCTTCTTCTATTTTTTTTTCTATTCCTTTTCCTTTTCTTTTTACCTTTCTTACTTTTCTGCTTATCCTCCACACACTGATTTTCTAGACAGGTTTAGGTGCTCAGTAGCCAAATATCTGAATACTTTTAGGGTCAGATTAGTTCTCAGTTTTCATTGAATCAGCTGTGCAAAGGGAGAAAAATGGTACTTTTTGGAAACTGCAGTCCACCTCCTTCTTCATGCCTCTGAATGCTCAGATTTAACTCAAAACCTAGGGGAAAACAGTATAATCCATCAGATGACCAGAAACCACCACAGAGGCACAAGAAATATGAGAAACAAACAAACAAAAAAATTTCTCCTCCAAGGGGAAAGATTAACTCCTCTTCCACCACAGAGAATACAAGGGAACTGATGGAAATGTCAGATAAAGAATTTAAAATATTCATAGTGACAAAGCAAACAGAGATGCAAGAAAAGAGATATAATTGACTCCAGAAGAGTTCCAGAAGGTAAGGAAGTTCTTGCACAATCTGAAAGAGGAGATAAACATCATTAAAAATAATCAAATTTAATTGTTAGAGATGAAGACTGTAATACTGGAAATCAAAACTCCCTTGAAAATATCAAAAGCAGATTAGGTCATGCAGAAGATCAAATCTCAGATGTAGGAGATAGAATCTCTGACCTAAAAATTTCACCAAAAAGACTGAGAAAATAACCCAAAAAATGAGATTAACATACAATTGATACTAGATACCATTAAATGCCCAAACATCTGGATCATCAGTATCCCAGAAAGTGAAGAAACTTAAAGGGGATTGATAATCTATTCTAGGAAATCGTGGAAGAAAACTTTCCAAACCCAGAGAGGCATTCAAATAGCCAGACTGAAGAAATACAAAGAACCCTACATAGAATTAACCTAAGAAGATCTTCTCCGAAGCACATTATAGCCAGATTGACCAAAACTATAGACAGAGACCAGATACTAAATTTGTAAATAGAGAAACATCAGGTTACTCTCAAAGGATATCCCAAAAGGCTAATGTTGGACCTCTCATCAGAAACAATGTGAGCAAGGAAAGAATGGAAAAATATATTTGAAGTGTTAAGTGAAAAACAATTTCAACCAAGAATACTATACCCAGCAAGATTCTTTCATATGGGGAAAAAAAAGATAAAAACATTCTCAGATAAACAAAACCTGAAAGAATTTACCAGTACCATATCAGCTCGCCAAGAAGTGCTGAAGGGGATGCTATACCAGGAAAACTAAAGTCGGACAAATAGATATAATACAAAAAAACAACCTAGAGAATGGCCAGCCTAATGGTAGGGACAAGTCCAGAGTTGAATGTCAAATTCCAGAGTGTAAATGGAAAGATCAGACCCCTGCAAATTCAATAGAAGAGAGATGAATTACATGAGTCTTAACTAGTGAAATAGAATTTTTTTGACTTTAGACTAAAACATTACTGATTTTCTTCGATGCGTTGATTTCTATATTTAAGGATTTTTGTCTTCTCTTGAACTGTTGATAGGTTCATCTACCTACTATTTGAACTGAATCCTAACTGAATCCCTTTCTAAGTTTCTTCACCTTGTGGGATACTGATGATCCAGATGTTTGGGCATTTAATGGTATCTAGTATTACTTGTATGTTATTCTCTTTTTCCTGGCTTTAAATTTTAAGCAAATTTGGGGACCAATGGGTGGTGTGGTGGTTAAAGCACTGGACACTCCCACATGGCCAACCATGGTTCAAGTCTCAGACCTGGCAGCTTGCTTTCTCACTTTCCCTCTCTCTCTGTCTCTCTCTGGTCAAATTAAAATAAATCAATGAATAAATAAATAATTCTTTTTAAAAATTTTAAGCAAATTTCTCTTAATTTTTTATTTTTATCTACTAAAATTAAAACTGTTTTTCTTGAAATAAAAATGTATTAAAACTAATTATTAATACCTATTTAATGACTGCAGTAAGCTATACAGCCCCAGCAAGGTGCTACTTTATAGTATGTTCACTTTACTCACTGAGGTTTACACCTAAAGTCAGACATGCATTCATAGATATGTAGATATCAGCTGTACTTGCTATTGAAAGTTTTTTAATTAATTAAGATCTTTAGTGAATCAATAAAATGGGAGGGGGGGAAGGCATGGAAAATGACTGTACATACCAAAGACAGTGGGGGAGAATGGCAGGAATAGGCACAGGATGAGAGGTAGGGAATCAAGAGACGAAAAAATAAAATACATAAGAAACAAGAAATAGAAAATTATTTTTTGATGATATGGTAATATCCTTGATTGAGCCAATATACAATGTATTGTGGATGGAAAAATCTCATTTTGTATACTGGATTGATGTACAGTGAATGACTGTAAATTAATTTTTTAAAATTTGAAAAGCTAAATTCATTAGTTTGTGGTTGGCTTTTCATTGATCTTTATGCCTCAGTATAGTTAAAATGAAAGAGAGTTTGAGAAAGTTTGTGAAATTTTAATTTATATAACGTCAGTCATATAAGTTAGCAATCCTTATTTTGTTTTTTGATATAAATTATGCAAAAATGCTCATGGTTTGGGAAAACTTTAAGTGCCATTACAAATTCTCTGTAAAATGTTTAATGAAATAGGTCCAGCTGAGTATCACTAAGATTTAAAACATTTAAAATAAAAATGGGATTCTATTAAAAAATAATAAAATGTTACAGTTGGTTCATGAAATCAGTGAGAGTGCATATTCATGCCAAGGTGCCCATCTGCAAGCTGTAACTCAAGCATTAATTTTAGAGTTTGAACTAAATATAATTAATTCATCATAGAAATATATGTTTCCATATCAATGACTTTGAAGGCAAAAGATACTGCCTACTAATCCATCCTATTTTCTCTCAAAGGAGCTTATAAACAATAAAGACATATAATGCTTTTGTTTGCTTGACAGAAAGCTGAGTCATGGATATCTGATCATCAAACACTTATTATAGTAATGTGGGCACCATCAGTATCAACTGAACTTACAGTATATCAACTATATATTTAAGTATATGTTTCTCTACAATTCAGAGAACTTTAATCCTTGAATTATAATCTCATGCCATTCCAATTTATTCATTCATTTAACCAGTACTTATTGGGCATGCAGTCCAGGCACTATACAAGGTACTGGGTATAAAACAATGAACAAAGACAGATGGAAGTCCCATTTCACATGGATTTACAATCTCCTAAAAGGAGACAATCTCAAAATGACTAAACAAGTAAATAAACAGAAAGCTTCAGGTCATCACGAGAGCACAGAGGACGACGTGACTGATGTTAGGGCAGACAAAATTAGTAGATAATGTAGTTAAGGAAAGTGTCTTTAAGAAGGAAGGAATTTGAAATGAACTATGAAATATGGGGCAAAATTTGCCTAGGAGACATGACCAAAAAGCTTTCCTGGCTGTTGGGAATGAAAGGGTCATGGTTGGGAGGTAAGAATCAGCTTACCCTAACTAGAGATGAAAAGAAGACAGTGTAAGTAAATGAGGGACAGAGCAAAATCAGCAAAGAACAGATGTGTATGACCTTGGAGGTGTCAATGAGGTGTTCAGACTTGATTTTAATTGAAGTATAGAAGTATTAGAGGGCTTCAATAGGGAAAGTGACATATTTTGATGTACATCGTGAGAAATCACTTTTTTTGAGAGAGGTTTTTGTTATAGGACATGTGCGCTCTCTAGAAAGACAGAGAGAGACAGAGAGATAGAAAGTGAGAAATTACGCCCCAGAGTGGATGGCCATGCCACAATCCCTTCTCCTCCATTTTCCTCTCGGGATCTTGGGCACACACGCACATGCGCCTGGTGTGAGTTTAAGCCACCAGGTCTGGGACTTGAACCACAGTCGGCTACAAGAGAGTTCAGCGACAGAGCCATTATGCTAACTACTGGTCCCAGAAATCACTTTTTAATCCACCTTGCAGAGTATTCTACATTTGCTAAAATATATTTCACTCATTACCTGCCTATTCAAATATCTTACATGTCCCTTTGGTATCATCACAATAAAATGTCAATTTTTATAAACAATATTCTTGACTTTCCATAACATAGAGGCAATGAGCTTTTCAACTCTTACCAAGCACAACTTCCCTTCATACACTCTGTGCTACATTCAAACTCTTCTGGTCAGGCTCTTCCTATATATATTTTTTTTTATATATATATTTATAATTTTTTCCCACAATCCTTGTCTATCACCCCTTCCATGATCCACTCCATCCTTTATTTCTCCTTCCTAAAACTTTGCATTCTGGTAGCTGTATCTGAACACTTATATAATAGTTCCAAGTAATTCCCAAATCATTTGTTTTCTCCTTTCACACTCATTTGGCACTTCATGAAGTGTGTCTATCACATTTTGGTACATAGGAACAAATTAATTAAATATAAGTTTGCTGAGATCTGCTGCTATGATTTTAGCTTCTTTTTCTTCTTCCATCATGAGCACAAAGTACTTTATAAAAACTACTCTTAAACTCTTTATAAAAATAGTGACATGACTTACCCATGCTCAACTTATCAAAAACTTCTTTTTTTCCAAACTTCAGAGCAATAAGCACCTTTCTAAGATGGCTGAAGTAAATTCTAGAATTATGAAACAGAAAACATGTTAAAAATCTGGAGAGAGACTTTGAACTCATTGGTCTAATTTTTTAGATTTTAAATAATTCTGGAATAGTCAATGTATTTATTTAAGGAAGAACAACATCTATGAAGAGATCTATTAATTTGTCTGAGACAATTTCACCTAAAACCCAAGAATTTTCCAAATGAGTAGGACGAATTCATTTTCCTTCAGACTATCTCTTTGGAACACAGAGTGACAACTTGCTAGAATTTAAAAATAAATCAACATGGTCAGCCATGGCCTTTTTCAGCACTTTCCATCATACTTAAGTCAATGAAATAGATTGAATTTCCTTGTTTTGCTTCAAAAGCAAACCACAATAAAGTCTTCAACATTTATGGCTTGATTTCCCATGAAGTATAAAGAAAATCTATTTTTCTGGACCAGTAAAGGGCCAAAAAGAGAATACTTAGTTTACCTTTCTGTGTATCTGAGTCTAATTCTAACTGACACAATGTTGAACTGGTAGTAGTTGAGTTTTTCATCCTCAATTTTAGAACAATAGAGCCTTGTTACTATATAGTCTTGTCCATTTTTGTACCACACACCTTGATAAACTATGGCAGTATTTATTTTTTTAATTTACATTTTTAATACATTCAATCACAGTATTTAGCTTACAAGGTGATCATTTCAATATATGAATATTTTTCCCAGGTGGAGGTGATCAAAATATAACAACACTACCTCCCTGTCTCAACAATGCTGTGTTTGTATCCCTCCTCCAAATGTTCTCCCCCAGGCCCCACTCCTCCACACACACCACATCTGGCATTCACATCCACCTCTTATGTTTGTACATCCTTTAGCCCGTCACTTTCAGTTACAGAGTGTGGACATTCAGTATATATTAAGTGGGGACATACAGTGTCTCTCCTTCATAGCCTGGCTTGCTTCACTTGGCAGTAAATCTTCCATACTCTTCCACTTTCTGTCAAAAGCCACGGTTTTGTTGTTCTTAATGGCTGAATAGTATTCCATAGAGTATATGTGCCACAGTTTTTCAATTCATTCAGCCATACAGGGGCATTTGGGTTGGTTCCATGTCTCAGCAATCGTGAAAAGTGCCACAATAAACATCGATGTGCAAGCACTTTTCCAATGAGAAATTCTTCTGTCCTTTGGGTAGATGCCAAGAAATGGGACTGCTGGATCATATGGCAGTTCTATTTGTAGATTTCTGAGGAATCTCCAAATTGTTCTCCACAGTGGTTGGACTAATTTACATTCCCACCAGCAGTGTAAGAGAGTTCACCTTTCACCACACTCCTGCCAACACTTATCATTTTCTGTTTTTTTAATCTTAGCCATTCTGACTGGGGTTAGGTGGTATCTCATTGTTCTTTGGATCTGCATTTCTCTTACAATAAGAAATGTTGAACATTTTTTCATATTCCTTCTGGCTATTTGTATGTCATCTTTAGTGAGTGTACTTTTCAATTCCTTCTCCTATCTTTTAAGAGGGTTCATCATCTTTTTTCCCAAACAGCTTCTTTAGTTCCTTATGTATTTTGGTTATCAATCCCTTATCTGATGCATAGTTTAAAAATATTTTCCCATTCTGAGGGACGTTGATTCACACTAATTACTGTGTCTTTTGCCATGCAAAAACTTCTTAGTCTGATGTAATCCCACTTGTCTATTTTGGGGATTATCAACTGTGCTTTAGGGGTCTTATGTAAGAAGTCTTTCCTACCCCAATGTCTCCCAGAGTTTCCCCAGTGTTTTCCAGTTTAATACTTTGGGGTCTTAGATTTAGAGCCTTGATTCACCTTGACTTGATTTTTTGTTAAAGGTGAGAGGTACGGGTTTAGATTCATGTTTCTACAGGTGGAAATCCAGTTTTTCCAGCACCATTTGCTGAAGAGGTTTTCCTTTTCCCACTGGGTTGACTGGTACCCCTTGTCAAAAATCGGTTGACTGTATGATTGGGAATTTGTTCCTGTAGACTCAATTCTGTTCCATTGGTCCACATGTCTGTTCCTGTGCCAGTACCATGCTAGTTTGATTACCACAGCTTTGTTGCTTTGGCAATACGGGGTCTTTTATTATTCCAGACGAATTTTATGATGGTCTTTTCTAAATCTGTGAAGAATGTGCCTGGTACTTTGATTAGCATTGCATTAAATACATAGATTAATTTGGATAGAATTGACATTTTGGTTATATTAATTCTTCCAATCCAGGAAAATGGGATTTCCTTCCACTTTTTTGTGTCATTTTCAATTTCTTTATTTAGCTTCTCATAGTTTTCCTTGTGGAGGTCTTTAACTTCTTTGGTTAGATTTATCACTAAGTATCTTATACTTTTGGTGGCTATGGTAAATGGAA
>NW_006159870.1:382976-383264 GCF_000334495.1 Tupaia belangeri chinensis | reverse complement strand
AAATCATTGGGTCTTCTATGTACACAATCATGTCATCTGCAAATAGAGTTTCACCTCTTCTTTTCCTATTTAGATGCCTTTGATTTTTTCCTCTTTTATGATTGTGTTGGCGAGGACTTCCAGTACTATATTGAAAAGGAGTGGAGAAAATGGTCATCCTTGTCTTGTACCCGTTTTTAGTGGGAAAGCTTTCAGCTTTTCTCCATTCAGGATGATATTCACGATGGGTTTTTCATAGATAGCTTTTATTGTGTTGAGAAATGACCCTTGTATGCCAATTTTGCTGAG
>NW_006159870.1:382484-382695 GCF_000334495.1 Tupaia belangeri chinensis | reverse complement strand
TTCCTTATCTGACTTGAGGATAAGGGTGATAGAGGCTTCATAGAATGAATTAGGGAGAGATTCACCTTTTGGATCTTTAGAAATAACTTGAGCAGAATGGGGGTTAACTCTTCTTTGAAAGTGTTATAGAACTCAGAGCTGAAGCCAGGGATAGGGCTTTTCTTTGTTGGAAGATTATTTATTACTGATTCAATCTCATGGCTTGTTATGG
>NW_006159870.1:380060-380736 GCF_000334495.1 Tupaia belangeri chinensis | reverse complement strand
TCTCCTCCTTTTTTTTTTTTTTTTGGTGGTTCTTTCTAGGTCAGAGGTTTTATTTTCTGCATCAGAGATTTGATCTTCAGTATGGTCTAATTGACTTTTAATACTTTCAAAAGAGTTTTTGATTTCCTCTATTCTAGACTTTATCTCTAATAGCTCCATCTGGTTCTTTCTTAGAGTGTCCATTTCTTCTTTCATATCTTGGAATGACTTCCTCATCTCCTGTAGTTCATTGTCTATTTTCTGTTCCAACTCAAAGAATTTGTTCACCGTAAATGTTCAAAATTCTTTGTCTGACATTTTGGTAACATCGTCTATTAGCACGAAAGATGTAGGGGAGTTACTCTGTATTTTTGATGGAGATGTAGTTCCTTGTTTATTCATACCTGAGGCTCTTCTTCTACTTCTAGCCATTGGAAGATGTATTCACTTTAAATACTTCTTGCGGGAACGTTTCTTCGACTAGGAATAAGTGACTTTCCCTTTTGTTGCAAATTAATATTTGCCGAAGTCTCTCTTCTGTTGTTTTTATCAATGAGGTATCAAAAGGAGTACTCTACTGAGGTGTCTAGGGGTGGGTGCTTGGACTGGGGGTCTGCAGGTGAGGTAAGGGAGCAGCGATGTCCCTGCCTCAGAATCGCTGGCTGGCCAGAGGCCTGCCGCTCTGTCGGTGGGCTTC
>NW_006159870.1:368445-380005 GCF_000334495.1 Tupaia belangeri chinensis | reverse complement strand
GCCTCAGAACCACTGGCTGGCCAGAGGCCTGCTGCTGTGTCTGTGGCCTGCTGCTGGGGACAGGACCAGCTAGGGGGTGGGCGCTTGGGCTGGGAGTCTGCAGGTGAGGTGAGGGAGCAGTGATGTCCCTGCCTCAGAATCGCTGGCTGGCCAGAGGCCTGCCGCTCTATGGCAGTATTTGAACACTGAATAAATATATGCGTTCTTCACTTAAATAAAATTTTTATCAACAATGTTTAGACTATATAAGGCATAAATAATCCTAAGAAACAAAATATCTTGGGATTAATGATGTGTTCCCATAGAAGGTCACCACCATTATATTTAGTTCAAGTGTTCTTATTAATTAATCTCAAAAATCACTTGAAACAGGCCCAGCCTCTGAGATGTAGTCAGTAGCATGTCAGACTGCAGTCCTTGAAACCACATGGTTGACCATTGTTTGTATCCCAGTCTGGGCGACCTGAAACACAAAGGGTATATGCACATACCCAAGATTCTGACAAGTTAGAGGTTGATAGGAACAGGATAATGGTATGACCAGATCCTATAGGGGCGGAGGAGGCACTGCTTCCTGTATCTATCTATCTCTCTCTCTCTCTCTCTTTCTCTCTCTCTCTCTCTCTTATGCATGGATTCTCTATCAAAATTTTAAAAAATGATTTGAAACATATTTAAAAAAAAACCCTGAGCTATACTATACACAAAGTAAAAATTCATACATACATATGAAAAAAAAAAAACCTATCTCATTCAATACCCTGTTTCATCTTTTTAATACTCCTGGCCACTGCTTTTTTCTTTTCTTTTAAAGATTAAACATAAATTAAAGCAAGAGAGAAAAGAATGGGTTTATTGTGCTGTCTGTGACTGAGACCTATTTTATGTTATCTAAACTTTTACTACAGGAAGGTAAATGAAAGAGGAAATTCTCTTCATACATAAAAACATCAGATTCAGCTCAACTGAAAAATCACAGCTTCCCTAGGTCTCTTTAAGAAAACTTATGCCAAATAGGAGAAAAATTTTTTCTTCTGGAATTCAGTCTTCCTAATCCAGATGTGAAATTTATGTTTATGAGAATGCATATCCCAAAGTATCTCATAAACATTTTAATAACAAGAGATTTATTTTTCCATTTTAAGTGTGTATATGTACTCTTTCTTTTGGCTGTGATGTAAGACATTTTAGAAGATGTAGATTTTTAACTGAGAAATTGGTTTGGCTTTTCTTGTTTTCATGATTAAAACAGATGGCTAGTAGATGTCTGGTTAGTATATGCCAGACTTCTTTATCTCTCTCTCTCTCTCTCTTTCTCTCTCTCTCTCTCTCTTATGCATGGATTCTCTATCAAAATTTTAAAAAATGATTTGAAACATAATTGAAAAAGAATCCTGAGCTATACTATACACAAAGTAAAAATTCATACATACATATGAAAAAAAAAAAACCTATCTCATTCATTACCCTGTTTCATCTTTTTAATACTCCTGGCCACTGCTTTTTTCTTTTCTTTTAAAGATTAAACATAAATTAAAGCAAGAGAGAAAAGAATGGGTTTATTGTGCTGTCTGTGACTGAGACCTATTTTATGTTATCTAAACTTTTACTACAGGAAGGTAAATGAAAGAGGAAATTCTCTTCATACATAAAAACATCAGATTCAGCTCAACTGAAAAATCACAGCTTCCCTAGGTCTCTTTAAGAAAACTTATGCCAAATAGGAGAAAAATTTTTTCTTCTGGAATTCAGTCTTCCTAATCCAGATGTGAAATTTATGTTTATGAGAATGCATATCCCAAAGTATCTCATAAACATTTTAATAACAAGAGATTTATTTTTCCATTTTAAGTGTGTATATGTACTCTTTCTTTTGGCTGTGATGTAAGACATTTTAGAAGATGTAGATTTTTAACTGAGAAATTGGTTTGGCTTTTCTTGTTTTCATGATTAAAACAGATGGCTAGTAGATGTCTGGTTAGTATATGCCAGACTTCTTTCATCACTGTATATACTGATTAATTCTTAACAAGGATATGACAAAGTGACAGAAGTTTCAATCCCTTAAAATGTACCTGTACTTACCATAGTTCATGAGCCCAGGGGTCAATCATGAACTCTTAAGTTCAGAGTACCAGCTTTCTTACTTGACGTGCCTCAAGGGGAGCAAAACATGTCCTCCTCATACATGTAACTACCTTTGTTTTCTACTTTCTGAAGACTTAAATTCTGTGGCATGCAATGAAATCTAGTTTTTCTTTTTTTAGGGAGTTTTAATATCTCTTAACATTTGTTCATGTTTGGGTTAACATGTCTCTTCATAACTTTCATACCCCAAAATGCAACTAATAATTAAAATATGACATTAAAATAAGATAAAAAATTTATATCCTAATGTCATTAATACACTTTACTATTGGGATGTCAGAAAAGACATGATGTGGGGACCAGTAGTTAGCGTAATGGCTATGTTGCTGGACTCCCATGTAGTTGACCTCAGTTTTCATCCCAGACCCAGTGGCTTAAAACTCACGCCAGGCATGTGTGCGTGCGTGCCCAAGATCCCAAGAGGAGAATGGAGGAGAAGGGATTGCGGCATGGCCATCCCCCTGGCGGGTGATTTCTCGCTTTCTGTCTCTGTCTCTGTCTGTCTGGCGAGTGCACGCTATAGTGAAAACTTCAAAAAAAAAAAAAAAACCCCCGTAAAAAAAAAAAAAAAAAAAAAAAAAGAAAAGAAAAAAAAAACTGTCACAAGAGATGTCATTATAGGATCATAAAGAGGATCATATAACTCATTAAGAGATGATAACAATTGCAAATATCTATGCATTTAACATAGTAGCAATTGAGTTTATAAAGCCAATATGAATGTATTTTAAGGAAGAAATGCATAACAGTATGAAAATACTATATTCCACTTTTATCAATAAATAGATATCCATTGGTCCAGTAAAGATATAACCATACATGTTATCTTCCACAGGTAATTTTCCATTTTGTATTTCTTACATATTTATTTCTTTCTTTCCCCCTTGATTCCCTCCCTTTCACCCTCTCCTATTTTACACCCCTCCTACAATATGTCTGGCATCCACAATTGCTCTCCATGCTTTTCTAGCACCCAATATTTGAGTTGGGACCATAAAGTACAGACATTCAGTATGTATTAAGAGGGAACATACAATGTCTCTCTTTCATAGTCTGGCTTGCATCTCTGGGCAGTAAATCTTTCCACCACTAACAAAAATCAACTCCAAATGGTCAAAGATCTGCACCTAAAATCTCAAACTATAGAACTACTGGCAGAAGAGGCCAGCAAGTAGTGTGGTACTTAAAGGCACTGGGCTTCCACATGGCTAACCACAGTTCAAGTCCTGGACCTGGAAGATGGCTTTCTTTCTCTCTATCTGTCTCTCTGATGAGTGTGAGTGTCCCATAGCAAAAATTAAAAAAAAATTATAGTAATGATGAATAAAATAAATAATTAAGAAAATACTGGTGGAAAGCACCAGGAAAACTCTTGGAAATATTGGAGTAGACAAGACTTCTTAAATAAAATCCCCAGAGCACAGGCAATAATCCCCAAAATAGGCAAGTGGAATTGCAGCAGGTTAAGAAGCTTCTGCACAGCAAGAGAAACAAAAATTAGACTGAATCAACAGCCCTCAGGATGGGAGAATATATTTGCAAGCTATGCCTCAGATAAGGGTCTGATAACCAGAATATGCAGGTAACTCAAGCAGCTCATCTGGGGAAAAAAGTTATCAACCCAATTAAAAGATGGGTAAATGAGTTAAACAGACAATTCTCTAAGGAAGACATACAATCAGCCAAAAAGCATATTAAAAAAAGGCTCAAAATCCCTTCTTATAAAGGAGATGCAAACCAAAACCACAACTAGATACCACATAACTCGTTAGGATGGCTAAGATTAAAAACTGGAGAATGATAAGTGCTGACAAGTTGTGGAGAAAAGGGAACTCTCCTAAATTGTTTGTGGGAATGTACATTAGTACAGCCACTGTGGAGAACAGTATGTATATTTTTTAAAGACCTACAGACAGAATTACCATATGATCCAGCAATTCCACCCCTGGATATCTACCCAAGGTATAGGATGGCACTCAGTCAGAAAAACACACGCACATCCAAGTTCCTTGTGGCATTATTCACAACGGCTAAGACATGGAACCAACCCAAATGTCCATGAACAGATGAATATACTGAAAAACTGTGGCACATATATATTACAGAATACTATTCACCCATTTAAAAAAATGAGATCCTGGCACTTGATAAAAAGTGGGCTAACTTTTCAAAAGGATAAAATAACATAATCAAATTAGGTTTATCTCTGGGATACAGGGGTAGTTCAACATACACGTATCTATAAACATACACCACATTGACAGAATGAATGATAAAGATCATTATCATTACAATTAATGCAAAAAAGGCATTTGACCAAATTCAACAACTTTTCAATGACAAATACTCTCAATAAATTAGTTCTACAGAGTCTTTACCTCAACACATAAAGGTTATATATGACAATCTCACAGTTAATCTCCTACTTAACAATAAATAATTAAAAGTTCTCCCTCTACAATTAGGGAAAAAAAAACGATGCCCACTCATCACTTTTATGCAATATAGCATTGAAAATTCTAGCCAGAACAATTAGATAAGAAAAATTAATGAAAGGCATACAAATCAGAAATAAAGTAGTAAAATTGTCTCTGTGTGCAGATTACATGATTCTATTTGTATAAACCCTAAAAACTCCACAGAAAACTATTAGACCTAACAAAAAAATTCAGTAAAGTTGCAAGGTACAAAATCAACATCCAAAAATCAGTTGTGTTTTCATGCACTAACAACATAGCTTCTGTTATGGTTTGGATAATTATATCTCCCACAGAGCTTCATGTCTTGGAATGCAATGGCATCAGGAGTTAATGAGACCTTTAAGAAAAAGACCTGCCTTCAATGTGGTGGGCATCTTGCCAGACAAGATTAGGTAAGTTAGTGGACTGGCAGAGGAAGACTTGCCTTCAACCTTGTCAGGTACCATCCAGTTGGCTTCCCAGCATGGGGACACAGAAAATAGAAAAGCCCATTTACTTTCTCTTTCTGCCTCTCTCTCTTTCTCTTTCTCTTCCTCTGTCTCTGTCTCTGTCTCTATCAATGTGCCAGTGGACTTGTCTGCATCTCTTAGTCAGGTTGCGAATAACACCAAAGACTGATCAGATGACAGTCACATGCCGTTGTTAGCCACCAGAATTGTGAGCCAAATCTTCTTTTCTAAACCACCCAGTCTTGGGCATTTCTGTTTAGCAACATAATACCAAACTATAATTCAGGAAATTGACATAGCAAGCTTGTTGTGCTGCTATACAGATAAATGAAAATGTGGAAATGGCTTTGAACTGGGTGGCAGGTAGAGGTTGGAAGAATTTGGAGAAGAAGACTAGAAAAAGCCTAGATTCTGATGGTGGCTCAGAAAAAGAATGGATATTCTTCAAAGTATGGATATTCTTCAAAGACAGACAAATAGAAGTACCAAATGTCCAGCAATGCCACTCCTGGGTATCTACTCAAAGCATAGGAAGGCAGATTAGACATAAACTGAAACTTTTTAGATATTCATTAAATGACTATCACCACAATGTTGATGGAGATATAGACAGTGAAGACAGATCAGAAAGAAATAAATTACTGGATCTGGAGTAAAGACTATAGTTGTTATGAAATAGGAAAGAATTTGGCTAATTTGTGTCCACGCCCTAAGGCATTGCTAAAGATCCAACTTAAAAACAGTAACCTAGGTTCTCTAGCAGAATAAATTGCTAAACAACGAAGTGCTCAGACTGTGATTTGGTTGTTTCTAACTGCGTTTACTGAAATTCTGAAGAAAAAGGAAGCAGAGAGAGAAAATTTAGAAAACTCACATCCTGACAAGGTAAAAGGGGAAAAGAAAAGTGATTGTAAACAATATTAGCAACAAGAAAGAACCAAATGCTAATAAAAAAGACAATGGATAGACCCCATGAAAATCTCAGAGTTTTTTAGGATCTCTTCACCCATAGTTGGCCCAGGAGCCTAAGAGAGCAGAATAATTTCTGCAAAATTATATGTAGAGGACTCACTGCCTTGCACACACAGACTGAAATGCCCTGCATTCCAGGACAGAGCCAGTTTTCTCCAGCCATGGCTGAATCTCCTACAGGTGTGGTTCAAATCACTCTTTTTTTGTTATTAGTAGCTTTATTAATAATAGCTAAAAAGTGGAAAAAGTCCAAAAGTCCACCAACTGATCCGTAGATAAACCAAGTCATTCTTCAGGAGGCTGCAGGCTGTAGGCTGAGGCAATGGCAGTAGAGCTGTCCATGGTGCTAATTCTTCAGGTGTGCAGAACTGTCCGTGGTGCTAATTCCTCAGGTGTGCAGAAGTCAAGAGCAGTAGAGGCATGGCAGCCTCCACTTAGAATCAGAAGGATGTTATCAAAAAATCTGGGAGCTCAGGCAGAGACTCACTACAGGGACAAATCTGCCAAGAGCCTTCACTAGGAGAGTGCCAAGCAGAAATGTGGGGTCAAAGCAAAGAAGAACTACCAAGAGGACTTTGCTTTGTGGAATCACAGGGGCAGGACCACTTTTGAGACCTCAAAATCGTAGAGCTGCCAACAGCACACGACATCTGACTGCTAGCATCAGACCTGAAATTGTAAAATTGTTAAAAGAAAATGAGAAAAAAATCTCGGTGACATTGGTCTGAGCAATGACTTCTTGATATGACCATTCTTGGATAGAAATACAAAAGCAAATATAGACAAATGGGATTATGCCAAAGTAAAAAGCTTCTGCAGAGCAAAGAAATCAACAGAATGACAGATAACCTACACGATGAGATAAATTTATGCAAATTATGTATTTGATAAGAGGTTAATGTCCAAAATATATAAGAAATTCAATTCAATAGTAAAAAAAATAATAAACTGATTAAAAAGTGGGCATCCTTGGACACACTTGTACCTGGATAAATATTTCTCATAAGAAGTCATATAGATGGCCAAGAAGTATATTTAAAAATGCTCAGCATCACTGTTTATCATGGAAATACAAATTACAACCACATTGAAATGAACACCTCCTACCTGTTAGAATAGCTATTATCAAGGTGAAAGATAAGTGTTGGTGAATATGTGGAAAAATGGGATCCCTGGTACACCCTTTGTGAGAATGTGAATTAGTGCAATCATTATGGAAAACAATACGTTTCCTCAAAAAATTAAAAACAGAGCTATCCAGCAATCTCACTTCTAGGTGTACATTCAAATAAATAATTAATTAATTAAAACCACTATGTCAAAGAAATATCTGCACTCCAATATTCATTGTAGCATTATTTACAATAGCCAAGAGATGGACAGAACCTAAGTATGTCCACTGACAGATGAAGGGATAAAAATAAGTGATTATGTGTGTGTGTGTGTGTAGAGAGAGAGTTTCTTATATATTTTGGAGATTAACCCCTTATCAAATATATAATTTGCAGAAATTTATTCATTGTGTAGGTTATCTGTAACTCTATTGATTTCATTGTTGTGCAGAAGCCTTTTACTTTGACATAATCCCATTTGTCTATATTTGCTTTTGTATTTCTATCCAAGAAGGGTTTTATACACACACACACAAATAATACTATTCAGCCTTAAGGAAGAAGAAAATCCTGCTCTTTAAGACAACATCACACAAATAATACTATCCAGCCTTAATGAAGAAGAAAATCCTGCTCTTTAAGACAACATGGATGAACTTGGAGGGTAAAAAGCTAGATATCAAAAGATAGAAACTGAATGACCTCATATGCGGAATTGAAAAATAAGACAATTTTAGAAGCAGAGTAAAGTGGTGGTTGTCAGTGGTAGAAGGGTAAGGGCTGTGGATATGTTGGCCAAAGGATACAAAGTTTTAGTTAGACAAGAGTAGAGTAAGTTCAAGCTATCCATTGTACATCTTGATGAGTACAGTTATTAACAATGTATTGTACACTTAAAAACTGCTAGAGACTAGATTTTATACGTGTTCTCACCACACACACACTAACTATGTGAGGTGATTCTTATGTCAAATAGCTTGATTCAGCCATTCTATACTGTGTATATATGAAAACATCATGCTATACATCATAGGTATATGCCATTTTATGTCATCTAAAAATTTTTAATAATTAAATAGGATGAAAAAACTTCTTTAAAAATTTATCTAATCTCTAGATACATTTAAAAGAAATTAAATTGGAAAACAAGTTGTAAAAAAGAAAAGTTGTAAGAAATGAAGACAAATATATCACACTCACAACATGGATAAATATAGATTGTATCTACATAATTAATAAATTTTAGTACATAATTATTTATTTCTCATTTTAAATTTTTACAAACGAGAATAATAGGGAAATTTATTCAAACAGATCAAGATATAGTATTATGCTTTAGTAATTAACACAGTGATATATACTATCGTGAATTCACTGGTTGACATTCATTCATTATACATTCTACTATACAAGAGACAGGAATCAACATATTTCTCAGATGTCTTAAAACAACAATTCTATGAAAATGGGATGTAAGACTTGGAGATGGGAGTCAGAGGTAAGGTAGAAAATCAGAACTCCCAGAACTTAAAAGTCAAAGACAAAATTACAACTTTGCCCACTTCCTTTTCACTAATTCTGTAAACTCATGTTTGAAGTTTTATTTTAAAAGTAGAATTTTACACACATCCTCTTTATGTATTAAAACTTAAGTACTTTTCAGATCTAGATGAACCAAGATCACTGGCCAGATCCTCCCAGAGTATAACGCTCTGGATTTAATTAATATGGCAAATTTGGAAACCAATGATCTCTTTTTAAAGATTATTAAATAAGAACCAACTGTATACACTGGAAAACACAGCACTCTTTTCCAACCAAATTTTACTAGCCCTTTCCTTTTCACTTCCCATCTATAACCATCATCCATAACTTTAAAACTACCCTTTTCTATAAACATTCCCAGTGATTTTTGGTCTTAATCAAAATACAGCTTCTCTGAGGCAACATTTCTTCAGCTGATTGAAATATCTTTCCCAAAAAGGGAATATATTTGTTTCCTTTCTCAACTTTTTACCCATTTCCATCAACAAACATTTGAGATCAGCATGTTTCATGCTACTTTTAAATGATTAAGTCTCCATTCATTATTTAAAAAAAAAAACAGCTGTTTCTTTGAGGTTTCTATTTGTTGACTATATGACTTTCTTTTCCATTTCATTTTGCTCTCAGCCACTTCCTCATTCTTCCTACTCAGTATTGAAAACTCATGCTAGATTCAGAATCTTCCTTTACTTTAAGCTCTTTTGCAATTCTGAGCCATATTGAGATGCATGAATTCATCTAACATCTTGGTTTATTTGTCACTTGTCAGTTTCTGTATTTGCAATTCACTCCAGCCACTCATTTCATTAATGCATGGTGGAATATCTCATGATTTGGAAATGTACTACCTGTGAAATAAAAATTCAAACTTCCTATTATCTATGGTAAATCACAAAACTTGAAAATTGTTTTCTAAAACTCTAATAAACTAATAATACAAATGCTAGGCGAGTCAACATGTAACTAAATGAAAAATAATCCCCTGCATTAAAACAATAATTCTTTTTTGTTGTTTATAATAGACATTTATTTAAACTAATACACCTGCAGATCAAATTATTTTTAAATTAAATTTTTCAGGTTTGACCCTAACTTCATAGAAATATTTTAAGAAAACCACATCCACGTTTGCAACCTAGCTACTTCTTTGCCCACTCTTCTCTCTCTTTTCTTTCCTGAATAACCTCTTTTAGATATATGGTTCAAGGTAGAGATTATCCTCCTTGTATTTTGTCCATTGCTCTTTAGGCAAGATCTGCTGCCTCATGGTCAGGTCCAGTGCTCTGTTAATGTGAAACATCCTGTTATTATAAAGGATCTCAGGAAGTCTTCTATGGCTTCCTTCACATCTTCATTCTCATATACCGTATCATCTCACATTAACGCCAGTTTATTGAATCCTGCAGCATTGGAATACCATTTTCAAATACCATCCAGCCATCGACCTGATGCTGAAATGGCTGGCCTGCTTGCCATTTTGATCCCTAAACAACAATTATTATGAACAACATTTTATAAGAACAGTAAATAAAAATAAACAGTAGGCATTAACTCCTAAATTTTTTTCTTCTCAACATATTACTTCCATAATTTATTCATTTAACAAATATTTATCATGTGTCTAATATGACCTAGGACCTAGGCACTATGCTTTGTGTTTGATAGAGTAAACATAATAGGAATTGGGGTTTTTTTGGAGACTTTTTTTTTTTTTTTTTTTTGCTATAGGGCATGTGTGCTCACCAGAAAGACAGAGACAGAAAGACAGAAAGTGAGAAATCACCCCCCAGGGGGGATGACCATGCTGCAATCCCCTCTCCTCCATTCTCCTCTTGGGATCTTGGGCACACACTCCCAGCATGAGTTTAAGCCACCAGGTCCAGGACTAGAATCGCAGCCAACTATGGGGGAGTCCAGTGACGTTGCCATTATGCCAACTGCTTGTCCCCATAACAGGGGATTTTTTTTTTTACACATGTTGCATCAGATTATTTCTTTTTAAAGTCAGAACCCATTGACTTTAAAAATCAGCTCAGCACATAGTTAACATTAAATATCAACAAGACCCTATATGACCAAAACAATTTTATAGCTGGAAACTACTGACTTGTATATTTAGAACGGAAAATTACACTGTAGAGAGATACAAGGAAATAGCTACACCTTCAATATTTAAGGGGTGATTAATGGTGCATATGAGAATTATAAAGCCAGACATAGTAAAGAATGCTGAGATTCACTTATCATTTTCCTTACATAAGCCAGAGTCCATATACTATATGTTAATCCAGAAAAATAATGAAGGTAAAATGACTCCGGAAATTGCTAACACAATTTTCACTAGCTGTAATCGAAGTTTTAACTAAAGATGGAAAATAATAGAAAACGCAGGCCTCTGTAATCTATGAAAAAACTGAAAGGCACAATGATACTCAAATTTTTCTTCCTCATTTTTGTGGACTCATGACATTATGTTAAGGATCTAACATGAGGATTATTAATATACATATATGATCTCATATAGTTTTATATATTATTATAGAAAATTCAAGAGAAGGATAGTTTCTGCTATGATTTGGAAAATGAACCTTCCCAAAGTTTCACGTTCTAGAAGTTTGGTACCCCATGTAATGGCTTTGGGAGGTGGTGAAACCTTTAAGAGGAAAGGCCTAAAGGAAGATACCATCCAGTGGGCTAGGATTACGATAGGGTCAAACTGAAGAAGAAGTTTGTTTCCCCTTCCTTCCTCTCATTGTTTTTTGTGTTTTTTTTTAAGAGGTTTTTCGCTATAGAGTGTGTGCGCTCGCCAGACAGACAGAGAGAGACAGAGAGACAGAAAGCAAGAAATCACCCC
>NW_006159870.1:355713-368286 GCF_000334495.1 Tupaia belangeri chinensis | reverse complement strand
CCTCATTGTTTCTTTCTTCATGTTTCTGCTGATTTGCATGTTCCTCTCTAAGGAACTAAGTCATATTGTAACTTAGTAACAGGTCAGCCAGATTCCAGGCTTATGTTCTTGTACTTCCTAGCCACCAGAAACATAAGCCTAATAAACCTTTGTTCTTTATAAATCACCCAATCTCAGATGTTTCTGTTTATCAGCACAATAATGGACTAATACAGTCTCATACAGGTATTCCAAATTCTAGCTGTTAACACTGAGATATTTATTAACAAGAAATACCATTATTATTTTTTTGAGAGATTTTCACTGTAGGGTGCGTACGCTTCGCCAGACAGACAGAGAGAGACATAGAGACAGAAAGTGAGACATCACCCCCCAGGGGGGATGGTCACGCTGCAATCCCTTCTCCTCCATTCTCCTCTCGGGCTCTTGGGCACGCACGCACACGCGCCCGGCGTGAGTTTTTTAAGCCACTGGGTCCGGGATATGAACCGCGGTCGACCACGTGGGAGTCCAGCGACATAGCCATTTTTTTCATTGCTAACTGGCAGCTAATACCATTATTTTTTCACTCAAGAAGAAACAGAACACTTTCTTGGAACCATAAGTCCCTTGAAATATGTGCAAACCAGCAGTGTCTTGGATTTGGAAGGAATAAAACTTTGAAAGGTTTAAGATGAATTGTTCTCAGTGTGAATTTTCATGGTTTTCTCACTCCCTGTGACCTATGGAATACTCATGGAAGTTGGGGAACAAATGTATTTCCGTCTTCAACCTGCTCCTCGACATTGGCAAAGGTAGCTTATTTTCACATGTTTCAAATTAGTTAACGTGACTGGTTTTGTTTAGCAATTACTTCAAATAACTGGGCCTTTTATGAGGCATTTTTTATACCAGTACTATACATGAAATTATCAAAGACTGAAAAACAATATTTCTGGTAAAAGCTCAGGAAAATTCGAATAAGTGTGATGGCAACACCATTTTTGTCATCAGATGATGGTAGGAAGGGTTAAGGAAACCCAAACATAAATGTTAAGGCTACCAGAGTCAAGGTGCGATAGACTAGAGAAGGGGAGACATACCAAGGATACAAACTTTCATTTTAGGAAGGAGAAATAAGTTCTGGTGATTCATTGCATGCACTGTGACTGTAGTTGATAATGATGTGTTGTATGTCTGAAAATAGCTAAAAGTGAGGATTTTAAATGTTCTTACAACAAAGATATGATAAATATTTGAGGTGATGGATATGCTGGTTACTCTTATTTGATCATTTCATAAGTTATATGGGTACAAAAACATTCCCATTGTACTCCATAAATATACACACTTACTATTTGCCACTCAAAAATAAAACATAAAAGTAAAATAAAATAACTTATTTTTTAAAAATTAAGGACAAATATGGGCTGAAATTCAAAGAATGCATTAAAAATGTGTTTTATGAGTACTTTTTTTTTTTAGGGCTAGCTCTTTTTCATTGTAAACTTGTAAATATTTCACACCTACCATTTATTTAATACCTGCACATTATTCTTTCTTAATCACAAACCATAATTTATTTACCTAGCCACTGCTGGCATTGTATTTTTCTATATTCTACCTATGATCATGAATTTCTGTATGCATTTCTGATCATTTCCATAGAAAACGTTCATTAAGCGGTAATCGCTGTGTCACAAGGTACTACAATGTCATTTGGAATCTAGGAGCAGGATAACATTTTAATGCTCCAAGATCACAGGCAGGACTACCATGCCATCTATAGGTAGCACTTTGTAAGTTCCCTACTAGGAAGGACTAGGTGTGTTTTTTACCACATTTAACTTACTTTGACACCAGAAAGAATGATTCTTAAAGACTTTCCCAGTCATACTCAGCTTTTAGTAACTGACCCATTATCCAGCTTCTTCCATAAATAATTAGTTAAACATTAATTTTGAAAATGTCTAAGGTAATAAATATGTTTTTACTTGCTATTCAGAGGAAGAAAAAATCCTTACCTCAGGGAGTATGTAAGTCCTATTTAAGTTCACTTATCCTTGACAGAATAATTTCATATTCCTGAGGTAGTATATTGAATTATATATTTAGCAATTTGTGTTTTCAGGTCATGAGTTATATTGATTTCCATTTGAATGAGTGTAAAGTATATGATTTGACTGTGGTGTTGCTTACTTTGTCTGAAATAACTTTTTCCATGAATAAATTGAGAAATTAATTAGAATGTAAAATAATGATTTGGCTTAACAAGTCAGTATTAAGTGAAGAGTAAAAAAAAAAAAAATACCTTCCATAGATAGACAGTAAAGTAAATACATACATTTGCCTTCCTTCTTTCTGAAAACATATTAGTGTTGACTTCTAGAAATGTAGAAAAAGATTGGTCTGGCCTCATAACCTAGTGGTTAGAGGCAGCTGGGCCCTACAGTTCGAACCGCAACCCAGTATCTTCCGAAACACACTGGATGCATTTTTGCTTGCCCAAACTCCCAACAGGATGAAGAAACAGAGAACAAGGGAAGGCAGTATGACCATGCCCCAGTGGAGGTGATTTCTCCCCCATCTCTGTGTCTCTGTCTCTTTCTAGCAAACTTATTTGCCCTCTGGCAATTAAAATAAATAAAAGTATACAAACAGGTAAGTAAGAAGAACAAATGTAGCACATCCTTGGTAGTTCACCCATTTCCTTTTGTTCACAGCCCATGCACTTCCCCTCAAACTGTCACAAATACCTGCTACTGACTGGCTCACAACTATGTCTATCAGAAGGAAGCAGATTCTACAATGAGATTTGAGGTATGAATCAAAGACCAATAATCTTACAATAAGGACTATATTACCTGTGGTGAATAAAGAATGGGTATCCCATGACGTGCTGTAATAGTGCAATTGTTAAAACATTCATTATTGGGGCTGGCAGGCAGCATGGTAGTTAAAGACACCAGATGCCCACATGGCCAACCACGGTTGGAGTCCCAGAACTGGCAGCTTGCTTTCTCACTTTCCCGTGTTGTCTCTCTCTGGTCAAATAAAAACAAAAATTCTTTTAAAGAAATTAAATAAACAAATGATTTTTAAAAAACAAGCAAACGAATAGCATCCATTGTCACTTAATCGGGAGGGATAATGGTGGAAGGGCATACATTGATTTTTGCAATATTTCTTCCTTGAGAATTATCAATTCAGTGAAGAGAGATAATTAACAAGCCCAGAATAATTCATCTCTAGATAAAGCCAAAAATCTAAAAACTAACGATTATCCTTGGCAGCATTTATTGAAGCCCTAATTTCATATAAATGAAGGCGGACAGAACAGAGGATTGGCCCCAAGACTAAATCATAAGAGTAGAGATAGTTCAGATAATGTTAAACACTACGACTTTTACAACAAGGTCAGATAATTAAATGACTCACAAGATACTATGGAGCATATTCATATAAAGAATTTAATGCAAACAAAAGAAACAATACAATATGAGAAAGAGAATGCACAAAAAATCAGGGTCTGAAATAATACAGGCACAACTACTTAAGTTCCCCCTTATTCACAAAAGGGAATGCTTTGTTTCTGAACCAAACTTTCAAAACGTATACAATTAAACTTGGTTTGAGGAGAGCGTCCTAAAAGTTTTTGGTATAATCCTCCAGGACCTTATAGTCACCTAGTACATCATAGTATACAAAAAGTTATGCCAGGTATAAGCCATCAAGAAACAAACAAGCTTGGGCCCCTCTATGGGTGCTCTAAATTTTAATCATCATACAATAAACCTTCGGCTCACTATCTTTCTCTAGTTAAGAGTCAAATATTTCCAGGCATTGCAGAGATAGCCACAGAACTGTCACAGTTCATCCTATTCTACAAAAATACTTAGCTTCAGTTAGTTTTCTATTTCAAAATCAAATCCCCATTAAGAACAGTTCTGTGAGACTTCAGATGTGAAAAATTTGGGTAAACACAGTTAAAAATCCTTGAACTCCAGATGCCCTAATTCCACTAGTTTGACAGAGTGACCCACTGTCATTAGAAAATAGTGGCCACCTCTTGCTTAACAATCATGAAGAAGCCTTCCTCTGAGATAAAGTAGGTATCTTATGAGACAAAATTTCTTAAGATACAGCTTCATCTCCCTTTGTGACAACCCAATCAGAAAAAAGAACTGGAAGATGTGAGATAATACACAAGGAAGAAGATCTTGAGGGTGATGTATAAAGGAGAAATGATGCAGAATATAAAGTTGGGAAAATGGGAGCTTGTTATTAGAGAAGCCCCCTCCTATCTTACAGGATTTTAGCCCTCTGAGAGACTCCAAGAGATGGTGGTAATACAGTGGCACTTGAAAACTTTAAAATAGTCACAGCCCACAATAAGTCAAGTAAAAAATCCTAAAGCTGACATTGAATGTAGGTTTGAAAGGGAGGGATTGAAGCCTTAATTGGGCACACTGATTAACTACTGAAGCTGGAAAGCCCACCAGTCATGTGTGTTTCTGAACAGGATGTGAAAGATACCATTTAGTAAAGAATATGGACTGCTCTGGTGAGAGACCAACATTTTCCAGAAGCTCCAAAATGGCTGCCTTCTGTAGTCTAAGGCTGGCAAATGAGATGCTATAATAGACAGGGCCCTAAAAAACAATGGAGAGGATAGTATATCGGAACAATAGAAGTCTATCACCAAAACATCAGTGGCAAGATGAATAGAAATATCTTAAGACCAAAAAGACTTGAGTGACAGATAAGTGGCCCAACACTTAGACAGCTATGGAGATAGTTAATAGAATGTAGTTTTCCTATATACAAGATAAATAGAAACTGACAAGTGTTGTTAATTGAAAGAATTTAAAGAAATCAAGAATAGATTATTACAAGTCCATTACCACCAACTTGTGAACATTTCTGCAACATTGTATAACTTAGGATAAACATACCTGGCAGTTGATGTAACCTTCAACAAGAGGTCTTCACCAGCAGGAGGGAGAGCTTTTCTAACAGGGAAGCAAAGTAGGAGACTCTGAAAATACCCCTTGCCTTGAACCAAGGAAATAAAATACAAGCAGGCAAACCAAACCAAAACAATAGCATGTATCTGCGGGAATAGGGGAAACTGGCATCACCTTCAATAACTGAAAACAGGGACCAGCAGTTAGTGTAATAGCTATGTCGCTGGACTCCCATGTAGTCGACCGCAGTTCGCGTCCTGGGCCTGGTGCCTTAAAAATCTCATGCTGGGCGTGTGTGTGTGCATGCCCAAGATCCAGACCCGGTGGCTTAAAACTCACAGCGGGCGTGTGTGCGTGCGTGTCCAAGATCCCGAGAGGAGAATGGAAGAGAAGGAATTGCAGTGTGGCCATCCCCCCTAGAGCGTGATTTCTCGCTTTCTGTCTCTCTGTCTCTGTCTTTCTGGAGAGTGCACGTGCCCTATAGCAAAAAATAAAAAAAATTAAAAAAGAAAAAGAAAACATGCAGGGGTTGTTGATTCTGTAAATATCCCCTCTATCAGTCTAATCCCTTAAAACCCCTTTTATTTAAGAAAAGGGTATGATTCTTTTTTTAAAAAATCTGAAGAAATCTAGAACTTCTAGACATGTATGCTGGTTGCAGAACCCCCACCCCCCATTCTGGCATTTACCTGCTTGAGAAGATGAATAGCAGCTTCCTATCCATTTTCCTATCAATGAAACCTGACACTGGATAGATCCACCCCATACACAGAGGTTCAATTGAAATTTTCTACTCCGCTTGTGGGTCTATTGGGGAAATAAATCCATCTACAAAATAATAGAGAAAAACTAAGCCAAATTCTCTTAATAATCAGATAAATTCTTAATCCTTAAATATTGCAGGGAAAAAATAGTCATGCCAGTCATATGAATAAATACAACAAGAAAATAAATTGTTTTAACTAGTCCTAAAGAATAAAATAAAAGTTCGTAAGAGAGAGAAAATACTTAAAATATTCATATCTGTACCTTCAGAAAGTTCAGAGAAAATATTGAATCCACACAATGCTATGAAAACAGCATCAGACAATATAGTAAACAGAATGTGGTATATAATTGACTAATTTCTACCCTCCACTTCTGTACAAAAATTTTTTATTTTTACATATTGTTTCCCAGATAAAAAAACTTGCCAACATACAAGTGTATGTTGCCAACACTCCTTGAAATTAATGGAAAGTTACATTGCTTAATTCTGGTCAATAAGATGTAACTGAAAGTTTAGACAGAATATCCTAAGAGTCTCTTAAATGAGAAATTAATACATTTTATTTTCCTATCCTATTAATTTAGTTTGAATGAAATTAATGTTGCAGAAAAAAGCAGACACCAAGGGCCAAAGCATAGCAGTCCAGAGAGAAAAAGAACTCTTTTATTACCCCAGAGGGCACAGAGGAGTTAACACTGAGTCTCCGGCCCTGGCTGACAGTTGGACACAGTCTTTTATGGGTGAGTTCAGAAGGGTCAGTTTCAGCATGCTTAGAGTGTCCTATCAGGGTAGGGGCCCTGTGTCTTCCCTAATACAGAACTGGCAGAGAAGCAGGGAGCTCAAGGCCTCCACTTGCACAACAGTTTAGGGAAGGGGAAGTTTCAGCACGTTGGGGAACAGAAAGCCCAGGCAGCTATAGGCAGTACTGGGCTGCTTCAAGGTTATGGACAAATTTGTCTATATCAGAACAGAAAGCTCAGGCAATTGTCAGACTTGGGTTGTTCCACATCATTAACTTGTCTTAAACTCAAACAGGCATCTTCAACCATAAGGCAGTGTCAAAAACACAAGCTACAAGACAAAACTTGGTTGCCTAATGACCACAGTATTGCAAGAATTTCTGGACTTAATGTACATAAAACATAAACTCTAGAGGGCCAGAAGATGGCACAGTAGTTAAGGAACTATATTCTCACATGGTCAGCTGAAGTTTGAGTCCTAGAACAAGCAGCTTGAAAATCACATCTGGCACATGAGCATGTGTGGCCAAAATCCCAAGAGGAGAATGGAGGAAAAGGGATTGTGGCATGGTCATCCCCCCTGCAGGGAGGGGGGGATTGCTCATTTTCCCTCTCTCAGTCTCTCTCCAGTGAGTGCACATGCCCTATGGCAAAAACCTAAAATAAAACAAATTAAAATAAAGATAAATAAATGAATAAACTCTCCTGCTTAGAGTAAATTTAGTTGGTGGTAATATAAAACATAAACCAATACAATCCTAATTTATAAAAGAAATTGACTGTCCTTTGGGAAATTGAAAATATAATTGGAGAGACTAAAAGAAAAAAAATTGTATCAATGTAAGTGTTAGAATATAAAGTTGAGAAAATTGCCTGTTATGTAAATCACAAATTATAAAAAACTGTTGAAATAATCAGGAGTGCAAAAATTTGAAAAGGGGAGAAAAATAAGAATAAATTGTTTGGGAAATAAGAAAAATAGATCTTTATATTAGAAGACCCTATAGATTGTAAACTGGATATTGGTAAGATGACTCATATCTTACAAGGGTACTTTAAGAAGTTCACAGAAAAAATGGAATGAAAGTATGGGTTTATCTGGTACAAAGATTTTTAAATCCATGCACAGACTTTTCATTTCATAATATGCATCTCTACAAACTTTTTGAAGATCCCCATAGCACCATGTAATGTTAAAATATTATCAATAAAGAGAGAAATCTCAATGCCTCTAGATAGGACCACTTACCTACAGACTCAAGATGCCAGCTACTATTAAACTTGTCATGGAAAATGTGGAGCAATTGTCTTTAGCGTTCAAAGGGACAATTAATTTTTTAGTTGAGCATTTATGCTCTGCCAAACTCTCAGTTAAATGTGAAAGCAAAATAGATAACATTTTTCTTCTTCTTTTTTCATAGTCAGAGGATGAGTAAGTTTGCTAGAGAAAGAGGGAGGGAAAAAGAACCCCCTACCCCCAAACAGGACAAAATCCTTTCTCCACTCCATACTGTTGGGATCTTGGGCATGTATATACATTCACCTGGCAAGTTTTTTAGTCTTTAAGCTAAAAAGGCAAAAAAAAAAAAAATTGTCATGTGAGGGAAAAAAGAGTACAGTGATGGAAAGTTTTAGATGGTAGTCACAGAGCACAGTGATTGGAATCTAGTTTTGTCATAGTTTGGAAACAGGAATTCTAAGGAAGTAAAATAAATAAATACATGTTAAAGAAAGTTATAGGGAATAATATGACTAGGGAATGACATAATTATAAGGCGCAATTTAAGACTTCAGGAAGGGCCAGTCCCATGTCATGTTTTGTATAAACATGCATATGAGCATGTTTATACAAAATCCTGAAAGGAGGGAGAAATGTAGAAGGGATTGTTGTATGTCCATTCCCCATGAGGGGATACTTTCTCACTTTCCCCCTCATTCTCTCTATCCAGTGAGTGCACACATCTTCTCAAAAATTCAAAAAACAAAGCTTCAGGAAAAATCATATAAAAGGGCCAGGCAATGGTGCAGCAGTAATGCAACTGGATCCACTTGGTAAGGTCTTAGGTTCACATCCCAGGTTCTCCCTCTATATGCCTCAGTCTGTTGTGTTGGCTAGCCTAGACTGGGGGTGGATGGTACCATGAAGACCCTACTAGGATCTCTCTCTCTCTCTCTCTCTCTCTCTCTCTCTCTTTCTCAAGAAATAAATGAATAAACTTTTTAAAAGTAATATAAGAAAATAATTGTATAAATAAAGAAAATGTAATCCTGGCACATAAATTAGCTCTGAAGAGAGCAACATTTAATATAGTCATAATTATTTAGATGCTATTATCATTTTTCATTTTATTTTTTTAGAGTTTTTTGCCACATGATGCAAGTTCTCATCAGTGAGTAAGAGAGATAGAGATGGTGAGAAAGAAAGTGAGAAATCACCCCTCCCAAGGGTATGGCCATGCTGCAATCCCTTCTCTTCCATTCTTCTCTGAGGATCTTGGGCAAGCATACACACTTACTTGCCTGTCTTGAATTTTTAAGCCACCGGGTCTGGGACTCAAACAGAATTCAGTCATGTAGGAATCCAGTGATGTAACCACTATGCCATCTGCTGAGCCTGGTTTTTCACTTTTAAAGTTGAGTTATAGGAAGCAGCAGATGGCATAATGGTTATGCCGCCAGACTCTCACATGGTTGACTGCAGTTCAAGTCCTGGACCTGGTGGCTTAAAATTCACATTGGGCACATGTGTGTGCATGCCCAAAATCCTGAGAGGAGAATGGGGGAGAAGGGATCATGGTGTGGCCATCCCCCTTGGGGATGATTTCTCGCTTCTGTCTCTGTCATTTTCTGTCTCTCCAGCAAGTACATGGGCCCTATAGCAAAAATCTCTTTTAAAAAAAGAAAGAAAAATAAAAATTTACTTGCAGGGACCTGCATATGGCATAATGGCTACGTCATTGGCACAATTTAATGGCTACATCTCTGGCATGTGGTCAACCATGGTTCAAGTCCCGGTCCCAACAACTTAAAACTCATGCTGGGTACATGTGCGTGCATGCCCAAAATCCCAGGAGGAGAATAGAAGAGAAGGTATTGTGGCAAGGCCATCCCTCTAGGAGGGTATTTCTTGCTTTCTGTCTCTCTATCCCTGTCTCTCTGGTGAGCACATGCTCCCTATAACAAAAATCTCTCTTAAAGTAAAAGTTAACTGATAGATAAAACATGAAGACACTGTAGCTATCAATAGAATATAAACTCTACCAACTTGGAAATGTGAACTTAGAGGAATAACTGAAAAAATCAAGAAGCATTTCTGGAGGAAGAGAGGAGACTAGAAGAGTATGACTAGAATGAAGAAATAGGGAAATATATAAATGTTGGGAAAATATTAATGTTTAAATAAATTTTAGTTATAATATATAATAATTAATTAATTAAACAAAATAATGAATAACACAATTACCAAATATGTCTGTTGGGGAAGAGAAACTAGTGGTATGAAATGAGATAGATACTTCTTTTCTAGAGCAGAGAATCAGAAACCTATGAAAGTATCTGAGTATCAAATGACCACATAAATGCATTCTTAGCATTTTTTCTTTTTCTTTTCTTGTCTTGCTTTTTTAATTTGCTAGAGAGTACATGCACTCACTGGAGAGAGACTGAGAGGGAGGGAGGAAAATGAGAAACCACTCCCCATGGGGCACAGCCCTACCACAATCCCTTCTTCTCCAAATCTCTATCAGAGATTTTGGGCATGCATGCACACATGCTGTTTTTCAAAGCCACCAGGTCCAGGGCTCAAGTCATACAATCATCCTTGTGGGAACCAGCTGTCTCAACTACTACATCACTGGCTGCCCCAGGATTTTTTGATAATTACATAAAATTCTCGGAATAGCTTGTATGTACTATGATTAAAACATTTTTTGGAGAGGTTTTTGGTACAGGGCGCATGCACTCACCAGAAAGACAGGGAGAGATAGAGAGACAGAAAGTGAGAAATCACCCCCTAGGGGGGATGGCCACACCACAATCCCTTCTCCTCCATTCTCCTCTCAGGATCTTAGGCACACACGCACACACGCCTGGCGTGAGTTTAAGCCACCGGGTCCAGGACTTGAACCGTGGTTGACTACATGGGAGTCCAGCGACATAGCCATTATGCCAACTGCTAGTCCCACAATGAAAACATTTTAATGTTATCAACAAATTTGAATGAACTTTCTGCACAAAGGTACTTTATTGCACTTTAAATGTCAGATTGAAACACAAGGTTAAAGTTGTAAAATAAAAATTATTCTGTGCGTCCATGAAATGTTTAGGTTCAATATTGTAATAGCTCATGTTATATTTATTATGTTAATGACTATGATGATAACTGGGATTTTCCTAACAAGAAGCTGATAGTCTTATACATGTTACCTAATCCATAACTAGTTTTAAAAATCCTACATTGGGGACCAGTAGGTGGCATAGTGGTTAAGGGCAGTGGACTCTCTCACATGGCCAATTGCGGTTCAAGTCCTAGACCTGGAGGCTTGCTTTCTCATTTCCCCTTTCTTTTACTCTCTTGCTCTGTCTCAATCCAGTCAAATTAAAATAAGTAAATAAATAAAGTTATATAAAATAACAATTCTAAAAATGCTAATTTGGGATCACAGAGTCTAAAAGATATCCTGGTGTGTTTATATAATATGTAAATAGTCTGGCAATTATTCAAGTCTAGTGGCTCTTTAGATTATAACATTGTTCAGTCCCTCACGAACTGTGTGACCTTGGCCAAGTACTCAATCATTTCTTATCTCAATTTCATCACCTATAAACCAGAATAATATCAGTTCTTACCTGACAGTGATTTTAACAGTAAAATGAGTTAACAAAGAATTATAAAAAATATTCTTGACACATAACACACTCAATGGATATTAGTATTATCATCCTAATGGAAGGAGTGAAGTTTCATGAGTTTTGCTTAGGCACAAAGTAGTAAATGCATGGAGAATAGCAGCTCTGGGTCAGGCTGCTTCCTCAAAGAGATTGAAAACTAGCCCTGTGACAGAGGCAAGTATGTGTCAAAAAAAGACAGAGTAGAGGTAGAGATAGAAGTAAACAAAGAGAGTTTAAGTGGAGTAATTTTTCTATAATCCTTAAGACAATGGGATAAAAATAATATTGCTTTATGGTTATGGACAAGAAGAAAAAAAAATCAGTTCTGTAACTCTGCTTGTTGACTCCAATCTTCGCTTTGCACAAGGGCCCAGTTGTAGTAGTACATGTTGATAAGACACTGTGCTCTGCATGCTGGGATAACATGGCAGACCCAGGTTCAATTCTTGGTCCAACCTAAAAGGCCAGATGTAGTGGTGTCCATATGTAATCCCAGAAACTCCAGAAGAATGAAGCAAGAGAATAAAAAAGTTCAAGGACAACTTAGGCAACATAACAAGACTCTGCCTAAAAAAAAGAACTGAAGTCAGGCTTGATGCACATACCTATAATTCTAGTTCCCAGGAAGGCAGAGGCAGGAGGACCTCAAATTACCATCTAGTTTAGGCAACATAGCAAAACCTTATCTAAGAAAAAAAAAAAAAAACAGGTGTACCCTATGTGGTCTTAACTGGCAAGTTAAGGCAAGATTACAACATGGCAAGACCCTGTCCTTTTGTTTGTTTGTTTACTTTTTTATTTCAATTTATTTATTTGCATTCATTCACTGTACATCATTACAGCATACAAAATGAGATTTTCCATCCAGAGCACACTGTATATTGTCTTAATCAAGCACATCAACAAACATGTTATTGTCAGCAGATGATCTTCCATTTCTTGTTTTCTGTATGCTTACCTTTTTACCCCCCATCCTTGATTCCCTATCTTTTACCCTCTGCCTTCTCCCATTCTCCTCCCCCACTGTCTCTGGTATCTATGTTTCCTTTCTATACTGTTTCCCCCCACATTTTATTGAATCACCAAAGACCCTAATGAATCCAAATACCATCATAGCAAACACAGGTGACATACACATTTCCATGAACACAAGTCTAACTTTACACATCCTATAAAGTAGCACCTAGATGGGGCTACATATCCTACTGCAGTCATTGAATAGATATAT
>NW_006159870.1:331803-353929 GCF_000334495.1 Tupaia belangeri chinensis | reverse complement strand
TCTACAAGAAAGGTGATATTGTAGACATTAAGGGAATGGGTACTGTTCAAAAAGGAATGCCCCACAAATGTTACCATGGCAAAACTGGAAGAGTCTACAATGTTACCCAGCATGCTGTTGGCATTGTTGTGAACAAACAAGTTAAGGGCAAGATTCTTGCCAAGAGAATCAATGTGCGTATTGAGCATATTAAACATTCTAAGGGCAGAGATAGCTTCCTAAAACGTGTGAAGGAAAATGACCAGAAAAAGAAAGAAGCCTAAGAGAAAGGTTCCTGGGTTCAACTAAAGCACCAGCCTGCTCCACCCAGAGAAGCACACTTTGCGAGAACCAATGGAAAGGAGCCTGAGCTACTGGAACCTATTCCCTATGAATTCATGGCATGATGGGTGTTAAAAATGAACTAATCTGTGCCCTATAAAAAAAATTAAAAGGGAACCAGCAGTTAGCGTAATGGCTATGTCGCTGGACTCCCACGTAGTCGACCGCAGTTTGCGTCTCGGACCCGGTGGCTTAAATCTCACGCCGGGCGCGTGTGCGTGCGTGCCCAAGATCCCGAGAGGAGAATGGAGGAGAAGGGATTGCGGCGTGACCATCCCCCCTGGGGGGTGATTTCTCGCTTTCTGTCTCTATGTCTCTGTCTGTCTGGCGAGCGCATGCGCCCTATAGTGAAAACCTCTCCAAAAAAAAAAAATTAAAAAAAAAAAAAACAGAAAAAAAGACAGAGATTGGCAAAAAAAAAATCTCTTGATAATGCAAATGAACTGCTGTGGTAGATGGAGGGGTAGGGGAAATTCTAAAGGCTAACAGGGAAGTCTGAATGACAGTCATGCCTAGCAAGGACTGTAGTGTGGAACAAAGTCATAAGACTAGATTCCCCTTTTTTATTTCTCACCCCACTCATTCCCTTCTGGCTATTACACAGGAATACACTCTCTTCAATCATATTCTCTGTGGCAACTGATGAGCCAAAGTATTGCATAATCACTGCTCCAAAAACTAAATATTAGATTTTTTCTAATTGACAAGTTGTTCAAGTGCCCAAAATAGTTCAGAAGACTTAGAGAGTAAAAATGTTTTCTGTTATTTGTGTTCACCAAACTTCCACAGTAAGCATATCCATGAGTTAAAAATCCACAGTATTCCACATTACTTATGTTCTAATACCAAACTGGTGTCAAAAAAAAAAAGAAATTTGTATGGAGTCAGCAGATGGCATAGCTATTACATTGCAGTTAGATTCTTGTACCCAGAGGTTTGAAACTCATGTCAGGTGCATGTGTGTACATGCCCAAGATTCCACGAGGAGAATGGAGAGGGAATTGTGGCCTGGCCACTCCCCCAGGGGGTGAATTATCACTTTTCCTCTCACTGTCTCTGTATCTCTCTCTCTAATAAGCACATGCACGCTTAGGCAAAAACCTCTCAAAAAGAGAAAGAAAGAAAGAAAGAAAGAAAGAAAGAAAGAAAGAAAGAAAGAAAGAAAGAGAACAAAATTTGTATAACAAAGAGAAAGAATTTGCAAGACTATTTCCCTATGTTAGGGTTCTCTAATTTTGTTCAAAATTTGTATTTCATTTAGTTCTAAATTTAAATTCTAGATTTAGTTTTATAGATAAATGGTTCTCTGTATTTAATAACTGTTAGAAAACTCAGCTTGCCACTTTGTGAAATTTAATTAAAATTATATTCAGAGCTTCAAAAGAAATGTGTGATAAGTGTATTTTCCTCATCAAGAAAATTAAGTTTAAATTACTTAGATTTGGTTCATTTTCCAGGATAAGAACTTTTGTATTTGTGCAAAATGCCCACCTTTCAAAATAAAACCCCAAATATCTCTTTAATTAAGTTTTTGCTAAAATACAAAGCACCTAAGCATTCAGACCATAAAAATATTTAACTTACTGGTCTTTATCATTTCAATGTGTTTCCTGAATTCATAAAATCATTGTATATATTTATTGACTACTTTAAGAACACTTTTCTTAATAATAAAATGGAAATAATGGGTTTAAGAAATTTCAAAGCAGACAATATTAGTTCATTTCTTCCTACTTTTTCCAAAGTCCTTCTGATCATGTTTACAATATTTCCTCCTAATTACTTTCTTTTTTAAAAAATTATTTATTTAATTTTATTCATTTATTTATTTATTTCAATTTGTCCCCCTAGAGAGAGACAGACAGAGATAGAGAGTGGGAAAGTGATAAAGCAAGCCCCCAGGTCTAGGATTCAAACAATGATCAGTCATATGGGAGTGTCCAGTGCCCTAACCACCATGCCACTGGCTCGTTCCCCCTCCTAATCACTTTCTATAAAATATAGATCAACTTGATCATAAAAATATATGTAAGCAATAAACCTTGATAGCTAAGAGAAATTTAAATTATACCTCTAATCAAGGGGCCATAATCAAGTCTAGATTAGTTATGAATTAGCACATTCTTATTTTTGGGATCAATATCTTAGACTAGGTTGAAAATTATCATTTCTTTCTCACCATATTTCCAAGGCTGCTATACATAACTAAAATAGTAACACTAAAGAAAGGAAAAATTTTATTTAAATAGAATGAGATTCTCTTCTAGCTCATGCATAATCTTTGGAGAGTGTCAGAATTGGTAACATTCTGTTCATGCAATCTTTTGGGAAAGCTTCCTGCCCTAGTTAAGTTTCAACAGATTGAAGTCATGCAGAAACAAGCTTTAACTCCCCTGTCTCTGGACAAGCAAAGAACTGACCATCTGGACTCTTGGTTAGATAAAGACTTTTAAGGATCCAGGAAATGTCCTTGCAAGTAAAATAACATAATTCAAATTGAACTCAGAAAAAAATTCTCAAAAACGTGTATACTCAAACATTTGTTTTATAAACAACTTGGACTTTTTTCACATACACGGTCATCACATCACTTAAAATTCCAATAGTAGGATTTGGATTCAATAGTTAAGGATGATGATTTGAGTGACCATATAGTTTATTGGCCTAACCAGGACACTTTTTAAGTGTGAAAGCAAAGAATATTAATTATTACTGGGAGCAACACAAAATATATTAGATATTGAAGTCACCCTAATGAAAGAATTGAGAGATGTTCTCTTGGCTAAATAAATCTATTGAAAAAAATACTGATTTATAGATAAATGGTTCTCTGTATTTAATAACTGTTAGAAAACTCAGCTTGCCACTTTGTGAAATTTAATTAAAATTATATTCAGAGCTTCAAAAGAAATGTGTGATAAGT
Organism: Tupaia belangeri chinensis; assembly: GCF_000334495.1. Classification (NCBI taxonomy): domain Eukaryota; kingdom Metazoa; phylum Chordata; class Mammalia; order Scandentia; family Tupaiidae; genus Tupaia; species Tupaia belangeri. The sequence goes on along the minus strand of NW_006159870.1, from coordinate 350,685 downwards.
GTATTTTCCTCATCAAGAAAATTAAGTTTAAATTACTTAGATTTGGTTCATTTTCCAGGATAAGAACTTTTGTATTTGTGCAAAATGCCCACCTTTCAAAATAAAACCCCAAATATCTCTTTAATTAAGTTTTTGCTAAAATACAAAGCACCTAAGCATTCAGACCATAAAAATATTTAACTTACTGGTCTTTATCATTTCAATGTGTTTCCTGAATTCATAAAATCATTGTATATATTTATTGACTACTTTAAGAACACTTTTCTTAATAATAAAATGGAAATAATGGGTTTAAGAAATTTCAAAGCAGACAATATTAGTTCATTTCTTCCTACTTTTTCCAAAGTCCTTCTGATCATGTTTACAATATTTCCTCCTAATTACTTTCTTTTTTAAAAAATTATTTATTTAATTTTATTCATTTATTTATTTATTTCAATTTGTCCCCCTAGAGAGAGACAGACAGAGATAGAGAGTGGGAAAGTGATAAAGCAAGCCCCCAGGTCTAGGATTCAAACAATGATCAGTCATATGGGAGTGTCCAGTGCCCTAACCACCATGCCACTGGCTCGTTCCCCCTCCTAATCACTTTCTATAAAATATAGATCAACTTGATCATAAAAATATATGTAAGCAATAAACCTTGATAGCTAAGAGAAATTTAAATTATACCTCTAATCAAGGGGCCATAATCAAGTCTAGATTAGTTATGAATTAGCACATTCTTATTTTTGGGATCAATATCTTAGACTAGGTTGAAAATTATCATTTCTTTCTCACCATATTTCCAAGGCTGCTATACATAACTAAAATAGTAACACTAAAGAAAGGAAAAATTTTATTTAAATAGAATGAGATTCTCTTCTAGCTCATGCATAATCTTTGGAGAGTGTCAGAATTGGTAACATTCTGTTCATGCAATCTTTTGGGAAAGCTTCCTGCCCTAGTTAAGTTTCAACAGATTGAAGTCATGCAGAAACAAGCTTTAACTCCCCTGTCTCTGGACAAGCAAAGAACTGACCATCTGGACTCTTGGTTAGATAAAGACTTTTAAGGATCCAGGAAATGTCCTTGCAAGTAAAATAACATAATTCAAATTGAACTCAGAAAAAAATTCTCAAAAACGTGTATACTCAAACATTTGTTTTATAAACAACTTGGACTTTTTTCACATACACGGTCATCACATCACTTAAAATTCCAATAGTAGGATTTGGATTCAATAGTTAAGGATGATGATTTGAGTGACCATATAGTTTATTGGCCTAACCAGGACACTTTTTAAGTGTGAAAGCAAAGAATATTAATTATTACTGGGAGCAACACAAAATATATTAGATATTGAAGTCACCCTAATGAAAGAATTGAGAGATGTTCTCTTGGCTAAATAAATCTATTGAAAAAAATACTGATGTCCATCAAATGAATTCTGTCAAAGTTGCATTTTTTACGATGTTACCACTAAAAATAACACATTTCAGTGTTTACTCTAGCAATGATCCAATAATTTCATCTATGATAAATTTTGGCCTCAAGAGAAAAATCATTTGCCAATAAATTACTTGGATTCTGCCTGATGTGGTATGACCAAATCCTTGACAAATGAATAATCACAGTATGAACAATTCCACATATTAAAAGGGGAAGTATTATCTCCACAGAATTGAAACATAACTTAAACTCAGTATTCCAAGGGAATAATTATTTCTGAGCAATTCTTCAAAAGCATTGGGTTATCAGTCTCAATTTTGGTCTCACTGTTAGAGGACTTGGATAAATATAAAAGTTATTTTTCAATCTTTCACCAAAAAAGAATCCATGCAAAGAGGAAGCTGAAATCATCCAGGAATGAAATAGAATGAGGTGTTTATTTAGTGTAGAGGAGGAAGTGGCCTGACCCAAAAAAGCAAGTGAATCTTCAAAAACTGAAAGAGGGGAAGTGTAGCAGGATCCAGAAACTCAAGTGCTCTCTTGCATGTCATAATCAGAAAGTAAAAATTCTTTGGAAGGAGATAGCAGCAATGATGACTGAAATATTAAGAATAATTTCCACAGCACTACTATCCTTGGAAAATTCCCAATGGTCAAATTAGTATGAAGTCATAACTTCCTTTACATGAATAGAAGGTTGAGGCTAGGATACCTTGTACTCAGCCATATGTCTTCTAAGTGTACACTCTACCCCAGTCATTGCTGTGGCAAACAACTTTTATAGATTATTGTGGTCACATTGAATATCTTCTTTCCCTGGCATGTACACCATCTTGTCACTCATGCATGTATTAAAAAAGGTATGAAAAAGTTTATAAAGGATCAAATAATCTTTGATCAAGAGACAGAAGTCCATGGTTAAAGAATCAGTCTTTCTATTCAGTCTCAGTGGCAGAGGTGGCAGTGTACTGAACTACAATGTTGGAAGCCACATGGCTGGTAACAGACTTAGATTCAGAGAGGACTTGAAAAACACAGGACATGCCATAAAAAATAACAAGACCCTGGAATTTGATAGGAAGTGGTCAGATATGGAGGATCTATTGCTGAGTGAAGTAAGCCAGGCTATGAAAGAAAGATATTGTATGTATCCACTCAATATATACCAACTATCTGCACTCTATGGTAGAGAGCAAAAAATTGGAGGACATAAAAGCAGTGAAGGTACTTAATGAGAATAGGACAGTGTGGAATGGGGGAAGTGAAGAGAAGAGGATAGAGAAAGATAGCAAGTGAACAATATAGAGAGGCAGGACGTTAGTGAGAAACAGATATGGCTTATTAACTGTTGATGATGACATGTATAATATTCTCAACTGGATTGGTCTGAGAAGTATTTCATGATGGGCAAAGTATTTTTACAAGCAAAATGAGAAATAGCAATTGACTGTTTTAAAAAATAATTATAATAATAATAATGATTGGGGAAAACAGAGAAAAGATATCGAATGTTGAAGCGGGGATATTAATGTCTTTGTACTGACTGACACGCATGGCATTCCCTTTTGAAAAAGCAATGTAATACACTGGAAAGTTATATGTAATCCAATGTAATATAAAGAAGATTATGATGATAAAAAAAAAAAAAAAAACAGGACATGTGCCCTGGATTCTGACTAGCTGGAGCACTGGAGGAAGGGGACTGCAGTGTGACAAGGCCCTACTGAAGTACCTCTATCTTCCTTCTACCTCTCTCTTTTTCTCCCTCCCTCTCTCTCTTTCTCTACCTCCCTCCATCACTCTTTCTTTCATGTATATGTACATACACACACACAGACACACACACACACTCACACAAACTCATGCTCTCTGGTATGAAATTTGTTTTTTAAAATAAAAAAGAATTCTGGGCCAGCCAGTGGCATGATGCCTAAGGAAGCTGAATGCCACACAACCAACTGTGCAGTTCAAGTCCCTAACCTGATGGCTTAAAAAACACTGGGCACATGTGCATGTGGGCTCAAAATCTCAAGAGGAAAATGGAGAAGGGATTGCAGCATGGTCTTTCCCCTGAAGGGGGTAATTTCTCACATTTTCTCTCTCTCTCTTCAGCAAGTGCACATGCCTTAAAGCAAAATTTAAAAAGAAATAAGAGTCCTTCTTTTGCAAACCAAGTTGACGATTCTATATGTATTCTACACAGATTCTCAGAAAACTGAGACTGAATTCTATTTACCCATAGGATAAGCAAAATTAAATGTTACCCAAAATTGTCTTTCTCTTTTCTCTTCTTCTCCATTGTATTTTTCCCAGGCCCTAACTCTTTTTCTCTGGTATAACCATCATCTTGATCCTGCCTCACTGCTCCCACGGCGGGGGGTGAGGGGGGGGAAGCATGCAAACAATTATAGAATAGTTGAAAGTAAAACAATTATTGGGTTGTTGGAAAAGTTATGATGTATTTTTGCAACAGATGGCACTAGTTCATTTTTGGAAGTACTAGAGACATTTGCATCCATGTTATTGCTATGTCATTTGACAACTGACAGTTCTAACTTCATTCTAAGACCAAAAAAAGTGATTTGGTTGAGTTTTGGAGATTTTACAAGTTGAAGATGGAAGATGAAACTACATTTTCACCATTATTTTCAGTTTTCGTTTTACTTCCATAAAGGGAAGAAAGTGCATCAAGCTTGTGAAATGTTGTGTAATGTGTATAGTGGCAAGCCTCTACAAGAACATTAGTGCCAATGATGGGTCACAAAATTCCATGCTGGTGACTTTGATCTCAATGACGCTCCTCAGTCATGAAGTTCCATGAGGTTGATGATGACAAAATAAAGGCATTGATTGAGTCAAACCTATGTTACACAACATGAGAGATTTCAGAAACATTAGACATCCATCACTCAAGTGTTCATGGCCACCTGAAGAAGCTGGGATAGGTAAGCAAGTTCGATCTTTGGGTTCCCCATGAACTCAAAGAAGTTCATTTGAGAGAGCATATAAACATCTGAGATATGCTCATTAAACATGAGGAAAACAATCCTTTTTTTAAGCGACTGATAACTGGTGATAAGAAGTGGATTTTTTTTCAACAATGTGGTGTGCAAATGGTCTTGGTCTCAATGTGATGATTCACTTCAAATGACATTGAAAAGAGACATACATCAGAAGAAGGTCATGCTCTTGGTGTGATGGGATTTTAAGTGTCATCTCTTTCAAGCTCCTACCAAACCATCAATTTGAATGTGTACTGTCAGCAGTTGGACAGTCTGAACAAATCCATTGTTCAGAAATGTCCAGAGCTCATTGATCATAAAGGCATTGTGTTCCATCACAACTATACAAGACCACACACAAGTATGATCACCCATCAAAAATTTTTGCCATTGGATGGGATGTGCTACCACACCTGCCATATGTGCCTGATGTTGTGCCATAAGACTTCCATTTGTTTCGCTCTCTTCAAAACTTCTTGCATGGTATAACATTCAATTCACATAAGGCTGTGAACCAGTGCCTTGTTCAGTTTTTCACTGATAAAGACAGGTACCTCTATGAATGAGGAATTATGAGCTCACTAAAGGGTGGGAAAAGATTATTGAACAAAATGGGCAGTATATCATTGATTGATCTTTGCTCTTCATATAAGTAAATAACCTTTGGAAAAAAAAAAAAAAACAGAACAAATATGTCATGACTTTTCTGACAACCCAATAGAATGATAATGGATTGTTCATTTGATACCATGAAGGCCAGAAGTGGTATGGCATTTTTCATATGCTGAAAGTAAAGGACTATCAACTCAGCATTCTGTATCCAACAAAATTATCTTTTAGGAATGAAGTGAAAAGAAAGACATTCCCAAACACCAGTAAACAACAGAATTTGCTGCCAGCAGACCTACTCTTTTTAAAAATGACTAAAGAATATTTGAAACAGAAAGTAAATGATAAGGGAAGGAATCTTGAGACACCTTGAATAAAGAAAATACCAGAAAGTAAAACATGTGGATAAATACAATAGACTTTCCCTTTCCTCTTGAGTTCTTAAGTTTGGAAGTTAAAAAAAATATTCCATTGCCTGATGTCAGTCTCAATGATATGTAGAAAACATTTAAGACATTTCTATTAAAAATAGGGGATGATTTGAGACCAGGTGTTGTGTTGTCTCAATAGTAACACAACTGTACCCACATGGGAAAGGTCTTGGGGTCTCATCCAGTGACCTTCCTGAGCAGGTTGGACACACATACATGTACCCATGACCCTGGCTAGCTGAGACTGGGGTAGATCATTACAAAGGGTTCCTGTTCAGGGTCTCTCTCTCTCTATCTCTTCCTCACTCTCTCTCTCATGTACACACATGGATAAAATAAATAAAGTTTTAACAAATGGGGAACAATAAAAAGATCTCAAGGGAAGTAATATTTCTAAGTTTCACTAAAACTAATATAGTCATTCTAGGAAGTAATTTTTTAGTTTCTTAAAATGCAGAATATACACTACATATTACATAGCAATCACATTCATGGGCATTAATTTGAGAGAAATGGAAATTTCTGCTTACATAAAAACTTGTACACAAATATTTATAAAAAGCTTTATTTGGATCCTGAGATGGATATCAAGCTTAAAATGTGAAATATTGCTTTCCTTGACCAAAAATGAAGATTTTCTGCTGAGACTTTCCCCTCCAGATTGATTTCTAGTGAGAAAGGCAGAAACCCAAGCCAGGTGTATCCTGAGATGGATACCGAAATTAAGCTGTGAAATATTGCTTTCCTTGACCAAAAATAAAAATTTTCTGCTGAGACATCCCCCTCCAAATTAATTTCTAGTGGGTAGAGCTACTTCTGTCTTCTTTTCTCCATTTCTTTCTTTCTCTCTCTATTTTGCTGTGTCTACCTATGACTTTTAATTAAAAAAAAATTTAAGCTAAAGTATTCTCTGGGCTCTCAAGCCCTTCCTTTATTGTGCTAATTGGTGCCTGTCCCCATTTCATTTAGGAAAGGCAGAAACCCAAGTCAGGCCCATCCTGAGACGAATACCTAACTTGAACTGTGAAATATTTGTTTCATGCGGCATGCATGCACACCACGTGGTTTTCATTTTTTTGCTTTTTAAAATTAAAATCTAATGTTTTTTAGTATCTTTTTTCTTATTTTTTGTTTTACTTTTTTCTTCTTCTTTTCTCTAATTCTGTTCCTTTTTTCTTGATCTTTATTCATTGGCTGCTCAGCCTCTATGCAATGGGTCTAGACAGGTCCAAGTGAACAGGATCCAAACATCTGAATATTATTAGGGTCAGAATATTCCTCTATTCTCGCTGAATCTGATGCACAAAGAGTGAAAATGGAACAGAAGAAAGATTGCAGATCACCCCCTTCTGCACACCTTTGAACACTCAAATTGAAATTCAAAAATCAGGAAGAAATGTACCATCCATCAGATGAATAGAAATCAGTGCAGGGTCACAAGAAATATGGGAAAGCAAGAAAATACCTCTCCTCCAAGAGAAAAGAATAACTCCTCTTCATTCTCAGACAGTACAATGAACTCATGGAAATGTCTGATAAAGAATTTAGAATATTCATAGTGACAAAGCTAACAGAGATGGAGGAGAAGAGAGACAATGAACTGCAGAAGAGGCAGGACAAAGGAGCTGACAAGTTCCAGGAGATGAGGAAATTCTTGCAAGATCTAAAAGCAGAAATACACACTATAAAAAAGAATCAAATGCACCTGTTAGAGATGAAGGCTATAATACAGGAAGTCAAGATATCCCTTGAAAGTGTGAAAAGCAGACTACATCATATGGAAAATTGAATCTCAGATGTAAAAGACAGAATTGCTGGCCTAGAAAAATTCACAACAAAAACTGAGAAAATTGTCCAAAAAACTGAGAATAATATACGAAAAATACTAGATACCATCAAACGTCCAAACATCTGGATAATTGGTATCCCAGAAGGTGAAGAGACTCATAGGGCATTGATAATCTATTTCATGAAATTCTGTAAGAAAATTTTCTAAACCTAGAGAGGCATTCAAAGATCCAGTCCTAAGAAATACAAAGGACCTCAAATAGAACCAACCCATGAAGATCTTCTCCAAGACACCTTATAGCCAGATTGACCAAAACCACAGACAAAGACAAGATACTAAGACTGGCAAGAGAGAAATGTCAAGTTACCTACAAAGGATATCCCATCAGGCTAGCAGTGGACTTCTCATCAGAAACCATGCGAGAGAGGAGAGAATAGGAAAATATATTCAAAGTGTTAAGGGAAAAGCAATCTCAACCAAGAATACTGTACCCAGCAAGATTATCCTTCATATGGGAAGAAAAGATAAGAACATTCTCAGATAAACAAAATCTGAAAGATTTACCAATACCAGATCAGAGCTCCAAAAAGTTCTGAAGGAAGTGCTATACCAGAAAAATTAAATACAGACATACAGAAATAAGAGTTCAAAAACTAAGAAAATGGCTAACTTAATTGTTTGTAGGGACAAGTCTGGAGTTGAATATTATATCCCAGAATTTAATCAGGAAGATCAAACCACAACAGAAGACACATTAAACATGAGACTGAACTGCTAAGATAGTATATTATGGCTTTTGACTAAAACACTGCTGATTTTTTTTCTAGGCTTTGTTTTCTGGTTTTAAGGATTTTTGTCCTGTCTTGAGCTGCCGATATGTTTATGTACCTACCATTTTAACAGAATCCTAACTTGCTTCCTGGCTTTAAGTTTTAAGCATTGTTCCTTAGCATTTCTTTGATTAAAGCTAAAACTGCTTTTCTTTTCTTTTTTTTTTGGAGAGGTTTTCACTACAGGGCGCGTGCGCTCGCCAGACAGAGAGAGAGAGAGAGACATAGAGACAGAAAGTGAGAAATCACCACCCAGGGGGGATGGTCACGTCGCAATCCCTTCTCCTCCATTCTCCTCTCGGGATCTTGGGCATGCACGCACGTGCCCGGTGTGAGTTTTAAGCCACCGGGTCCGGGACGCGAACCGCGGTCGACTACGTGGGAGTCCAGCGACATAGCCATTACGCTAACTGCTGGTTCCCAAAACTGCTTTTCTTAAAATTAAAAAGTAAATTAAAAATACCTATTTAATGATTGTAGTAAGCTACATAGCATCAGCTAGGTGCTACCTTAAACTATATTCATTCTACTCAGAGTTTCATGCCTAAAGTCAGACCCGTATTCACTGATATATATATATATATATCCTCAGCTGAACTTGCTGTTGAAAGTAGAAGTTTTGTGAATCAATAAAATGTGGGGGGGGGAAAAGAAAAGGAAAACAACTGTAGACACCTGAGATCATGTGGGAGGAGGATGGGAAATGGCCTATGCAGTATATTCTGGATGGGAAATTGCATTTTGTATGTTGTAATGATGCTCAGAGAATGAATGTAAATTAATTAATTAATTTTTTAAAAAGTGTTTCAGAAGAAAATTATAGTGCACTTGTAACTAGATTCTAGCTTTGTCCTTATTTTTAGTTTAAGGTATTTGGTGAATCAATAAAATGTGGAGAAACAGTTTAGTACGGAAGGGAGAGAGGGAAAAGGGAAAAGAAAAAACAAGCAAAAGTATGATTAATTGACAAAAAAAGAATGAGCTATTTGCTGATAAGTTAGAGAGTAATATCTTTGGCTTGACTGACATACATAGTATTTGTGTTGGAAAAAGAAATGTTGTACACTGTAAAGATGTGATTAAATGTAAATAAATAAATTAATTTTTAAAAAGGAAGAAAAGGAAATTAAAAGAAAAAATGTTTAAAAAAGCTTTATTTGTAATAATCAAAAATGGAATTATCAAAAAGGTCTTATAAAAAGTAAATGGTTAATGGTTAAACCCACTGTGGTATATCCACACTGTGGAATATTACACTGTAGTCATCATAATTAAGTGTTGACACATTCATCACCTTGAATGACTATCAAAGGTGTAATGGTGAGTGAGGATCACACACTATCTGATTCATTCTCAAAATGATAAAAATGATAGAGATGGGGGTTGGCAGGTGGCATTGTAGTTAAGGGCACTGGACTCCCATATGGCCAACTGTGGTTAGAGTCCTGGGCCTGGTGGCTTGCTTTCTCACTTTCTCTCTTGCCCTATCTCTCACTCTGCCCCTCACTGGTCAGATTAAAATAAATCAAGTTTTAAAAATTCTTTAAAACAGTAACAGAGATGAAGAAAAAATTAGTAGTTGCCAGGTGTTAAGGATAATGGTAGGAGGTTGTAAGGGGCTAAGTATGAGAATGAAGGTGTTGCACAAAGGAGATTTTTTTGGTGGATTAGTTGTGTATCTTTATTGAAGTGGGGTTACACAAACCTACATTGGATAAAATGAAATATTCCTAAGCACACACATTGTAACAATATGAATCTCAGGACCAGCAGTTGGCATAATGGCTATGTCGTTGTACTCTTAAGTAGTCGACCGCAGTTCAAGTCGTGGGCAGGGTGGCTTAAACTCATGACAGGCGCATGTGTGCCCAAGATCCCAAGAAGAAGGGATTGTGGTGTGACCATCCCCCCAGGGAGTGATTTCTCATTTTCTGTCTCTCTGTCTCTGTTTTTCTAGCAAGTGCATGTGTCCCATAATAAAGATCTTTCCCCTCAAAAAAAAAAAAAAACCACCAATATGAATCTCTTGGGTTTTATGTTTTACCAGTTGCTTAAGATGTAAACACTGGAAAAAACAGATTGAAGGCCACATGCCAGCCTCTTGGTGCCACTCTTTCAACTTCCTGTGAATCTCTATTTCAAAATAACAATTTGGTAAAAGAATTCAGAAAGAGAGTTCACTGTGGCAACTTATTAAACTTTATCTCAGAGAAGCAACTCATAAATTCATTTCTTTTTTTGGTCAGCTTATGACTTATTTTGTACATGCTTTAGGATCTTTTACGATGATCTTTTCACTGGACTGCTTCTTTACACAATTTACCTTCCTTTATGATGCTTAACACCTATAGCCACAATAAGGAGAATGGAAGAGAAGGGATTTTGGCATGACCATTTCCCCTAGGGGGGTGATTTCTTGCTTTCTGTCTCTCTCTGCTTCTCCAGCAAGCACATATGCATTATATCAAAAATCTCTCTTAAGAAACAAACAAACAAGCAAAAACAACTATAAGTAAGGTCAACTGCTGTTCAAGTCCCAGACCTAGTGGATTACTTTCTCACCTTCTTTCTCTCTTTCTCTCTCTCTCTCTCTGTCTATTTCTAGTTAAAATTTAAAAAATAATAATAATTAAGAATAAAAGTAAAGAAAATAATTATTTAAAAAAAACTATTTGTAAGGTACCATATCAATTATAACAGCATAATAGTATATAACAGCATAATAAAAAGATTTTAACATTAAATTTTTTCATTACATAAATATTCTACATACATGTAAATCAATAATATGTAAATCAATAATATGTATGTACATTATATATATGTATATATAAATCTATGTAACACACATACATATATAAACAAAAGAATGTAGCCTATAGAAAACTTATGGCTTATTAATACTGAGGAAATAAAAAGTAAATGTAGTATCAGAATAACTCTTAATCAAAAGTTTGCCATATTTGAAAAGTACACTCAGCATGCTAACATCTAAGATATATTCAAGCTAGGAGTCTGGGAAGAAAATAGGGTAAATTATTAGTTGTAACTCTAACCTGTCAAAATCTTATTTCAAGAAAACCAACTCAACATTTAACTTCCACCAAAGATGAAATCACTTTTTCTAAAAATTGAAGGTCTGAGGCCCTCCCTAACCTTTCCCATATGGCATCATTTTCTAAATTGACAGAATACCACTGAAAATGTTACTTTTCTCTGCAACAATCCCAGGTGCTCTACACAGGAATCCATAGATTACTCAATGTCTACAACTTCAGTAATAATAGGAAAGTTCAAATATAGTCATCTTAAAAATATTATTCGCTTTTTAAAGTTTTTTCCACAATTTCCCTATCAGTAAAGATAAATGACATTGGGACCAGCAACTAGCGTAATGGCTATGTCGCTGGACTCCCATGTAGCTGACTGCGGTTTGAGTCCCAGACCCAGTGGCTTAAACTCACGCTGGGCACTTGTGTGTGCATGCCCAAGATCCCGAGAGGAGAATGGAGGAGAAAGGATTGCAGCATGGCCATCACCCCGGGGAGTAATTTCTCGCTTTCTGTCTCTCTGTCTCTCTCTGCCTGGCAAGCACACACGTCCTATAGCAAGAACCTCTCCCCTCCCAGAAAAAAAAATGGCATTAATTTTAAATATTTGGAGTGATGTATTGTCTCTAGAGTTGTTTTGGAATTTCTTTGTCCTTAAATATTGATGTAGCTGGAGATAATTTGACTAATCTGAATGAAATATAACATTTGAGGAAAAAAACTTGAAAATTTATCTTACCTGAATAGTTACAAGTCTTTCAACAACGAGAATAACATTAAGCGAATTATGAAAACAAATGTAGTCATGAAGGAAAAATGCAGAAAAGTGGGAAACCAAAAACCATCTTAATAAAAATGAATGAAGAAAGAATAGAGCACAATATCCCATGGGAATATACTTGGGTAATCATCATTATTAAAATGGAAATATCATTGTCAAAAATAGGGGATGAATTAAACAGGAAAATTATCTATACAACATATTTTTAAGTGGTGCCTTATGGCCTAAAAGGAAATCAGTTCTTCTTATTATAAATGTCCTATTACAAATCAAAAGAGAATCAAAATACCACAATATTCACTGGAAGTTTAAATTCACTTAAACAATTTGCAATATTTGAGGTAAATATTGGGGATATAAAGAAAAGTAAACATTTGTTACTACACTTAAACTGCTAAATAGCTATCTGTTAAAGAAAAGAAATACAGATATCGGAAAAACTAGGGTAATTACTCTGACTATTTTTATACCACTCATATCCACCAAACAACCAACTTAGTTTTTCTTTCTCTGTTAAGCTATGTGACAAAATTCCAGACTGACTTTTCTTTCATATATCTTTCAGGTCACTGTTAAAATTTATTTGTTTGTTTATTTGAGAGGTTTTCTTGCTATAGGGCGTGTGCACTCACCAGAAAGACAGAGAGAGACAGAAAGTAGAAAGACAGAGACAGAAAGTGAGAAATCGCCCCCCCCCCCCCCCCCCCCCCCCCGCGGGCCGCCGCGGCTCCTCTCGGGATTTCTTTTTTTTTTTAAGAGGTTTTTTTCCCTATAGGGCATGTGCACTTGCCAGAAAGACAGAAAGAGACAGAGAAATAGAAAGCAAGAAATCACCCCCCAGGGGGGATGGCCATGCCGCAATCCCTTCTCCTCTATTCTCCTCTTGGGATCTTGGGCACGCACACACACGCACCCGGTGTGAGTTTAAGCCGCCGTATCCAGGACTTGAAACGCGGTCGACTACATGGAAGTCCAGCAACATAGCCATTATGCTAACTGCTGGTCCCCCTCTTGGGATCTCGAGCACGCACACACACACACCTGGCATGAGTTTAAGCCACCAGATCCAGGACTCGAACCATGGTCGACTACACAGGAGTTCAGCAACATAGCCATTATGCTAACTGCTGGTCCCAAAATTGTATTTATTGGTATGGTAAATATTCTAAGATTCAAAATGTTTCTGTAAGGAATTCTATTTTGGTTTCACATGCTAAGCCAAACTTATGATTTCTAAAGAAATGTCTAATTTTGAAATTTTCTAGTTCAAAATACACATATTTATTCAAATTTTTTCCTGTCTAGTCAAAATCCTTGTAAGGACTCTGAAAATATCTGTACACAAACTTCTTTATTGTGAGCAATAGGAGAGATAAGGGAAGTGATAAATAGATCACTTTGGATTTTCTTCTTCCTCTCTCTTTCTCATTCTCTCTCTTCATTATGGAATGAGGACAATTAATGACAAGGACAATATAGAAAAAGATATGAGTCTGAATGAGAATCTCTGAACATAATTTCTTTGAAGTTATAAACAAAAATAAAGATAAATTTCTCCTAGGTTCACTCTTATGAGGAAGTCCCACCCTTTGATTCTTACAGAATTCTAGCCGGGGCAGATTGAGGTGGGGGGTAACTATCACTGGGGTAGGAGTAGAAGAGCAGAAGACTTCCTTCCACCCTACCTCTCCCACCCTCATACTAGAAGTATAAGCACAGGAGGCTTGTTGAAGTCTCAGGTAGGACAGTAGAACTGAGACCATCTTCCAGACCCTCAGATCCTAAGCTTGCTTCATTAACTCTCAATTGAACATCTGGAGATTATGAACACTGATGAAAATGTCACATATTTATCAAAAGAAGAAATCTAATAATGCACTAGTTGTCATTCACAACACATGCAAAACATATAGATAGTATAGTTAAATATTACTCTTTTTTTTTTCAAATTACCCTTGTGGTATATAACTTTTTCAACTATATAAAAGGCATGGTTTCAAAGAAATTAGTTTGCATTTTGGTATCTCAACCTATTTGAAAGTGTTGATGCATGTGAACTCTCCACTACTGACTCTCTGACACCTTTCTTCACTTTCTAACTTCATTTTTCTCACTCCTCTCCAATCACACTGCCTCTCTTGTTTCCTGGTTGTTGTGTGTTGTTGTTATTTTTAAAATATGCCAGACATCATCACATGTAAGAGTCTTTCCAAGGCTCTTCTCTTTGCCTGGAACTTTCTTCCCCTTTATGTGTCTGTTCAAATGTTACAAACTTAATAGTTTATGATTCTGTTTAAAAATATAATCATCCTCCCCTCTATAGTACATTCTACAGGATGGTCTCAACTCCCATCTTAACTTCTCTACTTTTTTTTTTCCTTTTTTGGTTTCATTTTCTTTTATGCCTTATGGTCGTCTTACTCGTTAGAATTATTTTCTTTTGCTTTGTTTCATTTTTGTCTCCTCTAGCTTAATATAAGTTCTTTGAGAAAAGAGTCCTTTATCTTCTTTATTCACTAGTGTATCTTGATTTTTGAGACTAATTCATTGTACACAGGAGGCATTAGTTTAATAAAAGTTTGCTAAAGCAAAGGATGAGTGAATCTCTCCCCCACAGTAAATCTTACTCCAATACTGGTATAGGTGTTGAAGAGAAGAATGACTCTCAAGGGAAAGCTTATCCTCTGTAATTTAAGTTGTTCTAATTCATTATTTTTGATAAAATTATAGAAAGGCATTTTAAAAAAATCTTTAAAAGTCAACTAAATGAGAATATAAAGATTATCCAAATTATTTTACACTGTACATGAGCAAAACATTTTACAAGAGGAAAAAGCCTAGGAGGAAACTGGAAGATACTAATAAGCTATTCACCAACTCCATTTCTTCTTAATTATATCTCCCCCAGTTTCTTTTTTAATTAAGGTGTGATAATATTATTGCATTCCAACTAACAGAATGTGGGAAAGGTGGTGTGGATACTTCTAGAACTAGTCTTTGAAAAACCCCTCACTAGCCCAGTCCAGTTACAATGGCACATACTGGAGCTACATGGGAAGTCCCAGGGTTCAGATCTTGCGCTGATCTATATATATCCAACATGCTCACGGTATGTGATCCTGACTGGCTGAAAGGCTAACAGGAGGTTCATACTGTGGCAAGATCTGGTTGGAGAGGGAGGGTTCTCTGTCTCTCTCAATAAGTAAATACATTTAAAACAACAACAACAAAAAACCCTCAACTGTGATTCTCCTTGTCATGTATCCTTGATATAGGTAAGCATGTAACCCAGAAAGCTACCTTGAGAATATTGTAAAAACACAAATGAAGATGACTTGGTGCTAAATCACTGGCTGGAGAGAGTTGCCTGCCATCATCAATACCCATTTAGATGTATGTAAATATGAAGTATACTTATTTTGTTTAAATTACTGAGGATTTGTGGTACACTCATTACAGTAGCTAGTATTACCTTAAGCAGTACAGGAGTGCTCCTGCTACTTTAGTCTCTGAAATAGACTAAAATTCTAGGATAGTTAAAAATGCAGAATCCAGATGGAAATCTGTGATCCAAGAAGATATAAAAGATGTTTATCCTTACAATTCAAGATCACATATGGTGAGGACGTCAATAGATGTTTCTAAAAGTTTCCTATCATCTTTAGGGTTCAGCTGACGTTTCTGTGATAGGAGGGAGAACAGCTGGATTGTTGGAAATACTTGAAGGGATGAGACAGGAAGCTCACTCACTAGTGAGTGTGAAGGTCTTTATTGTACCATTTTGAGACTGTTTTTAAAAGGCTCTATGTTCTTTGAAAAATTCCTTCCTGAATCAGGTTTGGTTTTTAGCAGACAATTTATCATCTAAACCCAATTTCTAGAATTTAAAATACTAACCATTATGTAAGTCCATTACATAAAAAAGCCCTCGATTGTGACTTTTCTTAGTTTGAATAAGTCTTAACAAACCAAATAAATGACAACTCGTCAGTTTTTTAAAAGAAGATTTTGACAATAGAAGACTCCAAAAATTATGCATCTATAATCTGGTTCATCTGGAGCCTTAGAAAAGTTTTAAACATGGGGATATTCTTCCAAAAAGTAATAAATTCACATCCTAGAACAGAAACATCTGTGAAACAATAAATTATTTCTCCTTGTTTTTGCTAGTATAAAACTAGAGAATGATCAAGCATCTTAAATTATCAGGAGCTTATAAGTATCTTAAAATGGTATACTTAATTGACAGTTCCATCTATGGACTTTGCAAATTTTTGTCACCTAAAATAACTATAGGCTCTTCAGATTATAAAGAAAGCATTTTAAATAGTGACATGTAAAGTTATTACATTTATCTGTCATTTTTCCATAATAATTTCCCTCAAAATAGTTTGCCTTTTTATATCATGTGAAGGGATCATTGGTCTCATAAAGAAATTATTTATGTTAGTAAAAGCAATAACCAAAGAGAATGGCTCAGGATCTACAGGAACAGATGATGTCTCCACCTACAAAGTTTCTCTTTCCTTCTATTCACTATCAGAACTCAAATACCACCTCTTTTGCAATCACCCCTTTTCTTGCTATAGATATAATCACTTCTTTTGTACTCCCTAAGAAGTTAGTTTGTACACTGACTTTAGCATTTACAACATTATATTGCACTTACTTCCATTTCTGACTTATCTGACTGTTAATTTATATTTTCTTCTTTCTTGATTCTTAGTATGTTGACATGCACCGAGTTCTTAACTTAATACTTGTTAAAGGAGTGATTTTTTTTCCTCGGTATTAACCATTTTATACCATTTGACAAATTCAAGTATATTACATTTTTAAAATTATATCCTTCCATAAAATTAGATATTTGTGAAAAAAAGAAAAAAATTCACAGTTTCCAGAGATTGCCAGGAGAAAGGGATGAATAGGAAAAGCACAGAGGATTTTTAGGGTAGTAAACTGTTATATGTAATAATATTAATATAACAATGGATATGGGTCATTACATATTTAATAAAGACCATCAAATGTACAGCAAACGATAAAAAATCCATAATCTGAAGTTTGTACTCTGGATAATAATGTTGTATGAATGTAGGCCTATGGATTGCCATAACCATACCATTGTGGTGTGGGATTTTGACACTGAACAGAAGTTGTTCATCTGTGGGACCAGCAGATGACATAATGGTTACGTTCCTGGACTCCTACATTGTTGTCTGCGGTTCAAGTCCCGGACCCAGTGGCTTAAAACTCACGATAAGTACGTGTGTATGTGTGCCCAAAATCCCAAGAGGAGAATAGATTTCAGTGTGGCCATCCCCCCAAGGGGGTGGTTTCTCATTTTCTATCTCTCCAGTGTGTGTACATGCCCTATAGCAAAAACCTCTCTTAAAAAAAAAAAAAAAAAGGAAGGGAACAGAACAGGCCTTCCTCAAGAGACAGCTCCATGGCTCCTGCGATCTAGCCATTTCACGCAGCGCTTATGCGCCATGGGGTTTTCTAATTTTTGGATTTTATTGAAATTTTTTTAATATTAATTTTTTTTTAGTTTTATTTAAAAGTTTTTCTCTTCATTTTTTTTCTCTTTTTCTTTGTTTCTTGTCTGTTTTTTTGCTGTTGTTGCCATTGTTTCCCTCTCTCTGTTTCCTTTTCTACACACTCCTCAACCCTCAGATTGAATTTCCAAGTTTGGGAAGAAACCGACCATCCACCAGATGACTAGAAATTGCTGCAGGACCACAAGAAATATGGGGAAACAGGAAAATCCTTCTCCTCCAAGGGAAAAGGATAACTCCTCTTCATCCACACACAGTTCAATGGAAATCATGGAAATGTCTGATAAAGAATTCAGAACATTCAAAATGGCAAAGCTTACAGAAATGGAAGAGAAGAAGGACAAGGAACTGCTGAAGAGGAGGGAGAAAGGAGTTGAAGAGTTCCAGGAGGTGAGGAAATTCATGCAAGATCTTAAAGAGGAATTTCACACTTTGCAAAAGAATCAGATGGAACTATTAGAGATGAAGGCTATAATGCAAGAAGTCAAAATTTCCCTTGAAAGTATTAAAAGCAGACTAGATCATACAGAAAATAGAATCTCAGATGTAGAAGAGAAAATTGCTGGCCTAGAAAAATCCACCACAAAGACGGAGAAAATGGCCCCAAAATTTGGAATAATATGCGAGAAGTACTAGATACCATCAAATGTCCAAACATCTGGATAATAGGCATACCAGAAGGCGAAGAAACTCATAAGGGCATTGATAATCTATTCTATGAAATCCTGCAAGAAAACTTTCCAAACCTGGAGAGGCACTCAAAGATTCAGTCCCAAGAAGTACAGAGAACTCCAAATAGATTCAACCCTAGAAGATCTTCTCCAAGGCACATTATAGCCAGATTGACCAAAACCACAAAGACCAGGTACTAAGACTGGCGAGAGAAAAACGGCAAGTTACCTACAAAGGATATCCCATCAGACTAACGGCAGACCTCTCATCAGAAACAATGTGAGCGAAGAAAGAATGGGAAAATATATTCAAAGTATTAAGGGAAAAGCAATTTCAACCGAGAATTCTGTACCCAGCAAGATTATCGTTCATTTGGGAAGAAAAGACACAAACATTCCTAGATAAACAAAACCTGAAAGAATTTACCAGCACCAGATCAGATATCCAAGAAGTTCTTAAGGGAGTGCTATGTCAGTAAAATTAAATGCAGACACACAGAAATAAGAGTTCAGAAAATAAGAAAATGGGCAACTTAATTATAGGAACAAAGTCTGGAGTTGAGTATTATATCCCAGAGTTCAATTTGGAAGATCGAACCTCAACAGAAACAGAAGAAAGATTAAGTACATGAGACTGAACTGATGAAACAGCATTCTGTGACTTGACTAAAATATTGCTGCTTTTCTTCTAAGCTTTGTTGTCCAGTTTTAAGGATTTTTGTCCTGTCTT
>NW_006159870.1:328353-331270 GCF_000334495.1 Tupaia belangeri chinensis | reverse complement strand
CGCTGGACTCCCACGTAGTCGACTGCAGTTCACATCCCGGACCCGGTGGCTTAAAACTCACGCCGGGCGTGTGTGCGTGCGTGCCCAAGATCCCGAGAGAATGGAGGAGAAGGGATTGTGGCGTGACCATCCCCCCTGGGGGGTGATTTCTCGCTTTCTGTCTCTATGTCTCTCTCTGTCTGTCTGGCGAGCGCACGCGCCCTACAGTGAAAATCTCTCAAAAAAAAAAAAATCTAAATTATAATGCATGGAGGCTTAGGTATTTGTAGAGTAAACTTGAAAACTTACGTCAATTAGTTTTCAATGTCATGTACCTAAAACACCAATAAATGAGATCATAGTGTTTTTTTTTTTTTAATTCAAAATGGGAAAAAATCTCATTTTGTATGCTGTAATGATGTACAGTGAATGAATGTAAATAAATAAATTTTAAAATTATTCATTTGTGTGATGAAAGAGTATATGGAAACTTCTATACTTTCCACTCGGTGTCAATTGAACCTGACACCCCTCTAAAAAAATAAAGTTTATCTTAAAAAAAAGACGAGGAGAAGAAATCATAAAAATTTATATAAAATGGTCAAATTGCTTGAAAAATTTTTACCAAAACTGGCAATAAAAATTACATTTTAGGGACCAGCAGTTAGCATAATGGCTATGTCAGTGGACTCCCATGTTGTTGACCACGGTTTGAGTCCCAGACCTGGTGGCTTAAACTCATGCCAGGTGCATGTGCGTGTGTGCCCAAGAGCCCAAGAGGACAATGAAGAAGAAGGGATTGTGGCATGGCCATACCCCCGGGAGGTGATTTCTCACTTTCTGTCTCTCTGTCTCTGTCTATCTTTCTGGTGAGTACACGCACCCTATAGCAAATAAATAAATAAATAAATAACCTCTCCAAAAAAAAGAAAAAAGAGAAAAAAATTACATTTTATTAGTTTTAAGTTTATCAAATAACTAAAGCCATAATAAAAGAACAAGCTAGGCCCAATGACTTAAAACAAAGAATAACATTAATCCTTACAAAAGGAAAGAACAGCAGCAATCTTCAGAAATTCTTCCATAAAACAGAAAAAGTGGATACATTCCCCTAATTAAATTTTATGAGCCAACATAATCTTTGCACTAACCTGACAATTTCAAGAAAGAGAAATTATAGGTCAATCATACTTGTTAACGAAGGTACAAAAAAGGTAAACAGTAATTCCTAAAAAGGATAATCTAGCATGACAAAATAGGATTAATTTCAAGCATACAAGTAGGTTTTACATTTAAAAGTAAGTCAGTATAATTTGTCATATAACAGAATAAATATAATAAAATAGGATTATTTCAATGGATGCAGAAAAAGCACTTAATAAAATTTAACAGCTACTCAATAAATATTTTTAAAGAATTACTTTTATCTTTATTTATTTATTTTATTTTAATTTGACCAGAGAGGAACAGAGAGAGAGAGAGAAAGTGAGAAAGCAAGCCTCCAGGTCTGAGACTTGAACTGCAGTTGGACATGTGGGAGTCCAGAGCCCTTAACCACCATGCCACCTGCTGGCCTGAGAATAAATATTTCTAGAAGCTAGAAATAGAAAAACTTGTGAAGTCAGAAAAGAAATATCTATTAAAAATCATTCTAATCCATATAATTCTTTTTTAATTTAATTTTATTCATTATTTATCATTTTCTAATTTGCTACAGAGTATGCAGAGAGAGAGAGAGAGGGAGAGAGAGGGAGGGAGGGGGAAAGTAAGAAAGCAAGCTACCAGACCTGGGATTTGAATCATGGTTGGCCATGTGGGAATCCAACACCTTAACCAATATACCACCTGGTGGCCAAAGTTAATATAATTCTTAATGAGACAAAACTGAAATCCTAACCCCTGAATTTGATACTTAAAACAAGGCTATGCACTATGATTCTTTCTATCCAACACTGTGCTCAAGTGCCTATCAAATGTAATAAAATAAAAAATTTTAAAGAAAAAAAGATCATAATAATACAAGTAAAATGACATTTTTCACAGATATCAAGCTTAGTATCATTAATCATTAAGAAAATAAGAAGTAAAACGACATGAAATACTACTAAATACTTCTAAGAACATTCATATGAAGCACACATACAAAAAAAAAATAGCAAAAGTCAGTGAGGATTAGGAACAACTAAATATCTTGTTCATTCCTGTTGAAAATAGGCAAAATGTCTTGGGAAACTTGTTTTAGTTATATACTAGATCTAAAGTATGATTCAGCAATTTTACTCCTAGTAATATACCCAAAAGAAATGTACTCAGAGCAGCTTTACTCGTGATTGCCTTTAAAATGAATGTCAAACCTAGCAATAAGTACTCTAGGATGATAGAATCAGAAAAGCAATTATTTGAGCCAGAGTATGTGATGACAGGAAGGGGAATGACATAAGTGTGGTACTGATAATTTTCTACATCTTGTGCTGAGAGATGGTTAAGTACATTCACCTAATAGTTCATCTTAGATATATGTATTTTATGCCATTATTATATTTCAGTAACTAAAGTTGACCTCCCAGAATGAGATAAACAACTTAAAACTACCATTAAAAAATTCCATTTTTACTTATCATCAATACTTAGTTTAGAATACCAGCTGGTTTTGAACTACAAATCCTTAGGTATTTATATATAAAATTATAAAATACTTTAGAAACTAATTAGTAAATTACATAAATTCCAATCAATATTTTCTAAGAGAGTTTACCTGTTCTTTGTTGAATCTTATTAAAATGAAAAAATTTGATAATTAACTTTTTTCCTTTTCTTCTTTTTTCTTTAGAGGTGTTTTTTTTTTTTTTTTGAGAGGTTTTTCTTTGTGCTATAGGGCGCTGCGCTCGCCAGACAGACAGAGAGAGACAGAGAGACAGAAAGCGAGAAATCACCCCCC
>NW_006159870.1:309071-325015 GCF_000334495.1 Tupaia belangeri chinensis | reverse complement strand
GTCCCGGACCCGGTGGCTTAAAACTCACGCCGGGCGCATGTGCGTGCATGCCCAAGATCCCGAGAGGAGAATGGAGGAGAAGGGATTGTGGCGTGACCATCCCCCCTGGGGGGTGATTTCTCGCTTTCTGTCTCTATGTCTCTCTCTGTCTGTCTGGCGAGCGCACGCGCCCTACAGTGAAAATCTCTCCAAAAAAAAAAAAATCTCTCCAAAAAAAAAAAAAAAAGGAATGGAAAATTATTTGTTGACAATAACACATATGTTGATGTGCTTGATTGAGCCAATATACATTGTATTCTGAATGGGAAAAAATCTCATTTTGTATGCTGTAATGATGTACAGTGAATGAATGTAAATAAATAAATTTTAAAATTATTCATTTGTGTGATGAAAGAGTATATGGAAACTTCTATACTTTCCACTCGGTTTTAATTGAACCTGACACCCCTCTAAAAAAATAAAGTTTATCTTAAAAAAAAGACGAGGAGAAGAAATCATAAAAATTTATATAAAATGGTCAAATTGCTTGAAAAATTTTTACCAAAACTGGCAATAAAAATTACATTTTAGGGACCAGCAGTTAGCATAATGGCTATGTCAGTGGACTCCCATGTTGTTGACCACGGTTTGAGTCCCAGACCTGGTGGCTTAAACTCATGCCAGGTGCATGTGCGTGTGTGCCCAAGAGCCCAAGAGGACAATGAAGAAGAAGGGATTGTGGCATGGCCATACCCCCGGGAGGTGATTTCTCACTTTCTGTCTCTCTGTCTCTGTCTATCTTTCTGGTGAGTACACGCACCCTATAGCAAATAAATAAATAAATAAATAACCTCTCCAAAAAAAAGAAAAAAGAGAAAAAAATTACATTTTATTAGTTTTAAGTTTATCAAATAACTAAAGCCATAATAAAAGAACAAGCTAGGCCCAATGACTTAAAACAAAGAATAACATTAATCCTTACAAAAGGAAAGAACAGCAGCAATCTTCAGAAATTCTTCCATAAAACAGAAAAAGTGGATACATTCCCCTAATTAAATTTTATGAGCCAACATAATCTTTGCACTAACCTGACAATTTCAAGAAAGAGAAATTATAGGTCAATCATACTTGTTAACGAAGGTACAAAAAAGGTAAACAGTAATTCCTAAAAAGGATAATCTAGCATGACAAAATAGGATTAATTTCAAGCATACAAGTAGGTTTTACATTTAAAAGTAAGTCAGTATAATTTGTCATATAACAGAATAAATATAATAAAATAGGATTATTTCAATGGATGCAGAAAAAGCACTTAATAAAATTTAACAGCTACTCAATAAATATTTTTAAAGAATTACTTTTATCTTTATTTATTTATTTTATTTTAATTTGACCAGAGAGGAACAGAGAGAGAGAGAGAAAGTGAGAAAGCAAGCCTCCAGGTCTGAGACTTGAACTGCAGTTGGACATGTGGGAGTCCAGAGCCCTTAACCACCATGCCACCTGCTGGCCTGAGAATAAATATTTCTAGAAGCTAGAAATAGAAAAACTTGTGAAGTCAGATAAGAAATATCTATTAAAAATCATTCTAATCCATATAATTCTTTTTTAATTTAATTTTATTCATTATTTATCATTTTCTAATTTGCTACAGAGTATGCAGAGAGAGAGAGAGAGGGAGAGAGAGGGAGGGAGGGGGAAAGTAAGAAAGCAAGCTACCAGACCTGGGATTTGAATCATGGTTGGCCATGTGGGAATCCAACACCTTAACCAATATACCACCTGGTGGCCAAAGTTAATATAATTCTTAATGAGACAAAACTGAAATCCTAACCCCTGAATTTGATACTTAAAACAAGGCTATGCACTATGATTCTTTCTATCCAACACTGTGCTCAAGTGCCTATCAAATGTAATAAAATAAAAAATTTTAAAGAAAAAAAGATCATAATAATACAAGTAAAATGACATTTTTCACAGATATCAAGCTTAGTATCATTAATCATTAAGAAAATAAGAAGTAAAACGACATGAAATACTACTAAATACTTCTAAGAACATTCATATGAAGCACACATACAAAAAAAAAATAGCAAAAGTCAGTGAGGATTAGGAACAACTAAATATCTTGTTCATTCCTGTTGAAAATAGGCAAAATGTCTTGGGAAACTTGTTTTAGTTATATACTAGATCTAAAGTATGATTCAGCAATTTTACTCCTAGTAATATACCCAAAAGAAATGTACTCAGAGCAGCTTTACTCGTGATTGCCTTTAAAATGAATGTCAAACCTAGCAATAAGTACTCTAGGATGATAGAATCAGAAAAGCAATTATTTGAGCCAGAGTATGTGATGACAGGAAGGGGAATGACATAAGTGTGGTACTGATAATTTTCTACATCTTGTGCTGAGAGATGGTTAAGTACATTCACCTAATAGTTCATCTTAGATATATGTATTTTATGCCATTATTATATTTCAGTAACTAAAGTTGACCTCCCAGAATGAGATAAACAACTTAAAACTACCATTAAAAAATTCCATTTTTACTTATCATCAATACTTAGTTTAGAATACCAGCTGGTTTTGAACTACAAATCCTTAGGTATTTATATATAAAATTATAAAATACTTTAGAAACTAATTAGTAAATTACATAAATTCCAATCAATATTTTCTAAGAGAGTTTACCTGTTCTTTGTTGAATCTTATTAAAATGAAAAAATTTGATAATTAACTTTTTTCCTTTTCTTCTTTTTTCTTTAGAGGTGTTTTTTTTTTTTTTTTTTTAGAGGTTTTTTTTCTATAGGGCGCTGCGCTCGCCAGACAGACAGAGAGAGACAGAGAGACAGAAAGCGAGAAATCACCCCCCCATAGGGGATGGCCACGCCGCAATCCCTTCTCCTCCGTTCTCCTCTCGGGATCTTGGGCACGCACACACATGCGCCTGGCACGAGTTTTAAGCCAGCAGGTCTGGTACGCGAACTGCGGTCGACTACGTGGGAGTCCAGCGACATAGCCATTACACTAACTGCTGGTCCCAGAGGTTTTTACCTTAGGGTGCATGTGTGCACCTGAGAGAAAAACAGAGAGACAGAAAGTGAGAAATCACCCCCACATCCCCAGGAGGGATGGCCACGCCACAATCCTGGACCTTTGCTAGCACACGCCCCTGGTTGGCCATGTGGGAGTCCAGCGATGCAACTGCTGTGCCATCTGCTGGCCCCTCAGTTAACTTTTATTGAGCAATGTTTGCCTGCCATATACCTAACTGTAAACATAGTGATATGTATGCATTACATTTATAAATACTAATATATAGTTAACAATTCATAGAATTTAAAAGTTTATTTATTAAAACATAGAATTTTTTATTAGAAATTAAAGTCACCTCTTAGAAATTATTGAAAAATCTTATTTCCATAACTACCCATTGTTGAACTAGGTAAATCCTTAATCTTTCTTTTTTTTAATTTTATTTATTATCATAATCTTGTTTATGTTACATTGAATCACATATATCTTTACAGCATATTGCATTTCTTTTTCCAGAAGGAATACCTTGCATATCAGTAAAGACAAAGACATTACTATCCACATCATCATCATCAAATAGCTTTTTATCATTTTTTTCCCAGATTATTATTGCAAATCCATAATCTTTCCATGCTGAAGATGTAATTTAACTAGAACTTGGAACAGTCACTTCATCTCTCTGCAGTATAGGTGAACTATCAGAAATCAACAGGCTGTTAGTCACTGAAATTGGTTGTAAATCTAAAACTAATGTACACTAATTTAAATGTAAATTTAAAAGGATTTCCTGAAAGAAAGTGTCTTGATCAGTCTTTTTATTACTGCCTAATACAGAGAATGCTTCATTTCCTCTATTATTTGCTTGAATGATCAAATTATAAATTAATTGAAGACAGATGACTATTTTCAACTTGCCTGGCATCAAATGTATTGACTTTCTTTTGGTTGGGCGAGTTTTACTTACTACTCTCCAGCTCACAATTAATAAACCATCACTTAGATTCTCCCAGACATATTAATCACATGACAGATGTTTGCTGCCTAAAGAGACACCAACTTATAAAGGATAGCTGTAAATAGAATAAAATAATTAGGCCTGAACAGCCACCTCTTAGATTTATATGAAAGTGTAAACTCTCCCACATCTGGCATGATTTGTATTTTAACCATATTATATTAAGAATGGCTTTTAAACTGTCCTTTGAAAAAACAAATTAGTGTATTTTTTAGTTAAAATTATTTAAATTGTATTTTTAGATGTTTTTAGAAATAAATTATCTTCAAAGTACAATTTGACATAAATAAAATATGTTCATATCAAATATAGCATAAATTTAAGCAAAGGGAATACATAGTTTTCTTACTGAGCAAGGATGTTGTCTACAGCAAAATACCATAAATACCTAGTGGCCTAACAATAGGAAACTATTTCTCATAGTTATGGAGGCTGGAAAGTCCACAATAAGATACCAGCCAGTTTGTAACCCAATGAGGACTCTTTTCCTGGCTTATACATGGTAGCCTTCTCACATGGTGAGAGTGGGGACAGGGGAGCCTGAAACCCCTTTTTCTTCTTTTCAGGATACTAATCCCATAATGGAGCCCCACCCTCATGACCTCCTTTAAAGGGACTGACTTCTCAAAGACCCTAGAGCAAACACAATCACATTAAAAGCAAGGATTTTAACATACAAATTTTGGGGAAATACAAACATTCTGCCTACAACAGTAATTTTATAGAGAAGAGAAGAGAAAACAAGCATTCTCAGCAATTAAAACAATACACAGAAAAAAAAAAAAAAAAAACAGGGACTGTGGTAGGCATTTAGTCACGAGTGGCCAGCCCTAAAAGAAAAGCGAAAGGCTCACCTAGCCCCAGGTGGCAGGAGGGTGAAGTAATTTGCCATCTTCCTTCCTTGGAGGTCTAAGGAAAGCACACAGGGATGATCTGTAGAATTTTCTTTTACCAAAATCCCTAAGTAAGTGTCTTGGTCAATGCCCTAATTCCCATTAGGGTGATGGACTAATTGGGCAGTCTAATTGGGGCAACCTGGATCACACTGGGTGTGCGCAGTTAGGTGATCAAGTTCCTAACTTTACCTGTGAGGAAGGTGCGCAGGCGCAGGAGAAAACGTGTGGATTTCAATTCAAAGGAAGGACATAGGCAGTATAACGGGCCTCCCGCTAATGAATATTCATGACCTCTAGTAAAAAATGATGGTAGACCTGTGCTGAGTGAGGTTGCCACCTGGCGATCTGCCTGCCCAAGAGCCTTTTGGGTGTATTTCCTTTCTTTCCTTTCCTTTCTTTCCTATTAAATCTTTTTTACCTACTTCATTCGTAGTTGCGGTTTTATTTTTGTGCCTAGGGACAGATCTCTAATTTTAGTGATCTAGACCCAAAGAACCAAGGACTTCACAACGCAGCTCGACACTTTCCCATCCGTTAACAGGACTATGAGAAAATAAGGCACAAATTTCATCAGAACAGACTAAGTAAGGCCTATAATGAAAGATAAAGGTGAAAAGACAGACAGATTAAAAAAAAAAAAAAAAAAGACTTTTATGATACCTGAGGGCAATTTTATCTTGCAAGTGATAGGTAATTGCCAGAGATCAGGAAAAGGGCAACATTTTAGGAAATTTTAATCTGGTAGAATGAATACTTGAAATGTAGCAGTAGGAAAATTTCCTGAATTCCTCATAGTTTTCATTGCCACATATGTGCTCTCTAACCACACCCAAATATTTATTCTTAGCCCCTTTCCTCTCACAAAAGGTACAGAAATTAAAGAAGAAATGACTGGTTATTTTACAAGTCTCTCAGTTCAACACATACAAAACTTTCACGTTACATGTAAACTCTCCTTCAGACAGTATTTTCTCTTAATGAGGCTGCCATCCATGTTGCTACTTATCAAGGACTCAACTGCACATATGGATCTCCAGACTGATCTTCTGTTTGTTTGATTTTCTTTGGAGAGGTTTTTGCTACAGGGCGCATACACTCACCAGAGAGACAGAGAGAGAGAAATCACCCCCTCCCAGGGGGGATGGCCACACTGCAATCCCTTCTCCCTCATTCTCTTCTCGGGATCTTGGGCATGCACACATATGCGTCTGGCGTGAGTTTAAGCCACCAGATCTGGGACTTGAACTGCAGTCGACTACATGGGAGTTCAGCGACATAGCCATTACACTAACTGCTGGTCCCCTGTTTGTTTTTTTCTGCCTTCTAAATCCCTCTCAGTTCTGGTACCACTGGTCTCCATTGCCACTGCACTGCCTTCGGCCCAGTTTACATCATTACAATTAACCCTGATCTGCCAACTGACATTAGAAAAACTCCACCTTTCACCCTGAATCCACACTACAATCCACTGCTCAAAAATTTTAAAAATAGATAATCAAATAGATAAATAAATGTTAAGGAAGTAGACCTAGTCATGTCACCATTCAAGTCTTTTACATCTTAAAACTAAAACTGAAAAGTTCATGTACTTTAGTATATCAGGTAAACAAGGTATATTGAACTTTTCAACTCATACAGAATGGGCACAGAATCATCAGCACACACACACCAATTCCATTCAGAATAGATGCTGTCTCTTAACAGCCAGTGTTGTGTAAGGAAATGAACCAGCTTTTAATAAGCCCTGAAGGCAGGATCCTTTGTGATCTTACCTTTGACTCCACCTCGGTCTGTGCCTAGCTGCTTCCATTTAATCATTTGTACTCTAACAATTCAAAGTCAATCTTATTTTGGTTACTAGAAACTTCAGAGCTTCAGAACTCATTTTATGGCCTAACTTTCACCATTATATGACATATTAGAGAATGCATTTCAAAGCACTAATTTTCTTTTTCATATGATGTTACTTCTCTCCATTTGTCCTTAGTTAATAATAGTCCTAAAATATATATACACACATTTTTAATTTGTATGAATCCATATATCTTGATGTATACATGATATCTGTACTTTTCGGAAATAAACATTACACATACTTGGTATGTATGTGTGTAATATTGGAACATCCCAGTGATCAACTGCTGGATCTCTTCTCTTCATTTACATCTCCTCTCTTACATATTTCAACCTGTCTTGCAGCTTAAAATACCACCCCTGAGATAATAACTTCCAGACGTTCATCTCCAGCCCAGATCTCTGCTCTTAACATCAGTGATATATAACTGCCTACTTAATATTTTCACTTGGACAACTAACGGGTATATCTAAAATGTTCATAACCAAACTCCTGTATAACTTTAACAATGTGATCCACCATAGTTTTGTCTACCTCTATTGAGAGCAACTCCATTCTTTTATTTGCTCAAGTCAAAACATGTTGAAATTGGGCCAGCCCTGTGGAGCAATGATTAAGCACTATGTATTGGGAGCTGGATCTCACATGACCAATCACTCTTTGAATCTTGCCCCCAGCTGCTTGAAAAACTCACCAGGCATGTGTATGAGAATGACCAAAATCCTGCCCAGGATGGAGAAATGGAGAAAAGGAGAAAAGGAGAAAAGGAGAGTGGCCTGACCACACTGCATGGGGTGGAGGGATGCATCTTCTTTTTCTCTTGCTCTCTCTGTCTCTCTCTTTCTCTCCCCCTCCCTCCCTTCCTGGTGAGTGCATGTGCCCTCTGATGGCAACAACCAAAAATTATGGATCATATTTGACTCTTTGTTGGTTCTCTCATATCCCCATCCAACCCATCAGGAATCCATGCTAGGTCTATCTTCTAATTAAATCCAGACATTAATCTCTCTTCAAAATCTCCAATGCTAGAACCCTAGCTTACACAACAATTATCAAAATGGATTACTTCAATAATCTCCTCACAGTTTCCTCTGCTTTCAACTTTGCCTCTCTGCAGTCTATTCACACTACAGCAGCTGAATAATCCTTTTAAAACCCGGCAGTAATAGGACTACTTGCTCAAAAACCCAGCAGTCATACAGAACTTTACTTAGATTAAAAGTGAAAGCACTCCTAATGGCCTACAGAGTTAGTCTTTAACTAGTGTGTCTAGTGTGGCACTGTCAGCCCTTAAACAGCAGCCTAGCCTTCTGGATGTCACACTCAGTTTATCAAGTACCGGGGTCCTGCCATTATAGCTATATTCAGGCATGACCTTTAGCTGAGTAGTTAGAATGGATATTGGCCCATACCTGTGGGCAACCTGCAGCTTCCTTTGTCAATTCCCAGCACCAGCTATGCACAGTGGTCTCTAATGACCCACGTATCTTTGGACTATGAGAAATGTCTTCTGTGGGCGGTGTATTAAAAAATCCCAGGACACAGGATGAACCTAAGGTTTAAAAAATGTCTGTGGCTAAGTAAAAGCAGTTTGAGTAATGCCTCGGTATACTTTGCAATGAAAGGAAAGCTGCTTTAAGACACAGTACTCAAACAATGTTAGCTTGTTAATATGCATAAAAGGTAGAATAATTATCTTAATTTTTTTATGATAGATTTTTGTGTCTTCTCAGGTTGTCATTCTGTGATAGGCTTGTATTCTATTAACATGGAAGAGTTTTCATGAACCAGCATTTCAAAACTGAGTGAAAACTGTAATGAAGTCAGAGTGTATCACATGGTACACTCAAGCCTGCAGAGAAGGCCTTTTTTTAAACTATCGTTGTACTGGTCTAAATGCTTGATCTAGTCTTCCCAAGGATTTAAAGTAAATATTTTTAAAGGAAAGCTTATATGCAACTACTTAATTTTCCAAGTTTAGCAACATCAACAAAGAAGCAACTTAATGCACAAAAATTCCTAAAGAAAGGATTTATTTAAATCTATGTATTATCATTTTGAAAGCAAGTAATTTAACATTAAGTAAAAATCACCTAAGGTACTCACAATTTTACATCTCTAGAAATTATAATGCTTGTATTGCTTTAAGAATGTGTTTATTTTTAATATGGCATCCCATTATTCCATAGAACACTTATGCCACACATATGACAAATATGTAAAAAATGTATTTTGTTTGAACATAAGGGCTGGGTTTGGGGTTTTGTTTTGTTTTATCTTTCTTTTGTTGGGGGGGCGGGTAGAGAGGTTTTCGCTATAGGACGAGTGTGCTCACCAGAAAGACAGAGAGAGACAGAGAGACAGAAAGCGAGAAATCACTCCCCTAGGGGGATGGCCACGCCGCGATCCCCTCTCCTCCATTCTCCTCTCGGGATCTTGGGCACGCACGCACACGTGCCCGGCGTGAGTTTAAGCCACCGGATCTGAGAGGCAAACCGCAGTCAACTACATGGGAGTCCAGCGACATAGCCATTACACTAACTACTGGTCCCCTGTTTTGTCTTTCTTAAAGAATTCTTAGATTAATAACTGTTTCCTTCAATAATTAAACAAAAGTTTAGCTCAAAAATAGTGAGTAAACTACATGCCTTATATATAACAAATACATCAAAATTTTTATTGTATAATTTACAGAATTCTTGATTATTTTCACCAGAATCAAACAAAGTTTGGTTTAAATGTATAGTATATTTTTAAAAAAAACATCAGCTTTCAAAAAACCAGGTGTCAGTCAGGATTCAATTACAGCAGCAGAACCTCCATGAAATATACAGGAATTAATTATAAAAATTAGACCTTACATAGCTTGGGAGAATCTGGAAAAGTGAGAACTGAATTGTGACAGTAGTGACAGATCCTATATGTGGTCACCCACTAGGTAATATGAATAGTCAAGATACAAACCACCAAAATGGGAAGGGGAAGGGAAACCTAATATAAAAGGCAATCTATGGGAAGCTATGTCTCTGCGTTGCTACTATGGGTCTGCTGCTGAACTTTGGGTGGGTGTGTGGAACCACCACTGGTAAATAAAATGGTAAATAAGAAGAACTCTACATGGAGGGCAAGAACCAAGAACAAGCTGGAATCTACCAGGACCTCTGTGTGTGTTACCACATTTAACCACCGTGAGTTTACTAAGATTAATATTTCCTGCTTTGCTTTGACTTGTCTATCACACACAAATCTTTTGTTCAACTCTAATCCAGAAATACACAGTGAAGGATAGTCCATCTCTTTTGAATAAATGCTCTCTTTTCTTCCCTTGAAATATCAATAGTGTCAATCATTTCCCCCTAGCATTTAACTATACTAAAATGAGTATCACCCTCCAAAGTTACTCTCATATTTTTTCTCTGACCAACCTGTTGCTGGTCCTTTACATTTTTGATAACCAACTTCTCTAGAGATTAAGCCACCTATGCCCCTTAAGTTTTCTTTTTCTCCTATATTTTCAAATTTTCCATTAGCATATAAATATGCTCAAACTTCTCCATTGTGTAATACACTTCCTTTAACACTGCAATTACCTTTCACAACCTTTCCTCAGCTCATATTCACTCCTCAATATCTTGAGTTCAAACCTCTTACTCCTGGGGACCAGCAGTTAGCATAATGGCTATGTCGCTGGACTCCCACGTAGTTGACCACAGTTCGCGTCCCAGACCTGGTGGCTTAAAACTCATGCCAGGTACGTGTGCGTGTATGTCCAAGATCCCGAGAGGAGAATGGAGGAGAAGGGACTGTGGCGTGGCCATCTTCCCTGGGGGGTGGTTTCTCGCTTTCTGTCTCTCTGTCTCTCCCAGTCTGTCTGGCGAGCACACGCGCCGAATAGCAAAAACCTCTCCACAAAAACAAAACAAAACAAAAAAAACTCTTACTCCTTCTACCAAAGTTACTCAATAAATATCACCATAACTTCCTAATTACTAAATCCAAATAATGTTCTTCAGCTTTATCTTAGTGACTTCTCTCTAAATCCAAATAATGTTCTTCAGCTTTATCTTAGTGACTTCTCTGAAGTATGTACACAGTTGACATTTTCTTGTTTGAAACCCTTTCCTCTCACTTATACTATGTTTATTTTCCCTCTTAAAATTGTATATATTCCATTCCTCATGGCTCTTGCAAATTAGTGATTTCAGGGCAGGAGAGGTGAGAGACAGGCCTTCAGGAGAAGATTCCTCATGGCTCCTGCAAAGTAGTGATTTCAAGATAAAAGAGAAATGAAGATTTCCTACTGATAATTCAGCCTCCAGCAAACAAGCTAGAGTGACAGCAAGCTCCTCTAGCCTTCTATTTCTGTCTCTGTGTCTCTGTCTCTGTCTCTTCCTGCTTCTGTCTTCTCATTTTTTTGTAATTTTTCCTTTTTAAATTTTTTTAAAGGTGAATTTTTCTCTTACTCTCAGCTCCTTTTTTGTCTTGTTAATAATCCCCTCTGCTCCTCCCACCTAGGCAGGAGAGGCGAGAGGCAGGTCTTCAGGAGAAGATTCCTCATGGCTCCTGCAAAGTAGTGATTTCATGCAAGCGCCATGTGATTTTCTATTTTGTGCTTTTTTTAAAAAAGAAAAACAGTAATGACAATAGTTTTTAGGTTTTTTATATTTTTTCCTTCTTTTTTTGTTTCTTTGTTGTGTTTCTCTCTTTTTTGTTTTCTTTTTTCTCGTCTCTCCATTCCTCATCCATTTACTGTGTTTCTAGATGGATCTAAGGGACTGTATCTAAACATCCAAATACTATTAGGGTTAACATATTCCTCAATATCTACTGAATCTGCTGCATAAAGCGGTCACAACAGAACAGCAAAGAGATTCCAGATAACCTCTTTCTGCTTGTTCTTGAACGTTCAAATTCAACTTCAAGAATTAAAAAACACACCATCCATCAGATGACTAGAAATCACTGCAGGCCCACAAGAAATATGGGAAAGCAAGAAAATACCTCTCCTCAAAAGGAAAAGAATAACTCCTCTTCATCCACGAGCAGTTCAATGGAAATCATGGAAATGTTTGATAAAGAATTTAGAACATTCATAATAGCAAAGCTAACAGAGATTGAAGAGAAGAGAGAAAATGAACTGCAGAAGAGAAGGGAGAAAGAAGCTGATGAGTTCCAGGAGGTGAGGAAATTTTTGCAAGATCTAAAGGAGGAATCACACCCTTTTAAAAAGATCAAACAGAACCATTAGAGATGAAGGCAAGTCATCATACAGGAAGTCAAAATCTCCCTTGAAAGTATTAAAAGCAGACTAGATCATATAGAAAATAGAATTTCAGATATAGAAGAGAAAATTGCTGGCCTAGAAAAATCCACCACAAAGACTGAGAAAATTGCCCCCCAAAATGAGAATAATATACGAGAAGTACTAGATACCATCTAATGTCCAAATATCCAGATAATTGGCATTCCAGAAGGCTAAGAGACTCTTAAGGGCATTGATAATCTATTCCATTAAATCCTGTAAGAAAACTTTTCAAACCTAGAGAGACACTCAAAGATCCAGCCCCAAGAAATACAAAGGACCCCAAATAGAATCAACCCAGGAAGATCTTCTCCAAGACACATTATAGCTAGGTTGACCAAAACCACAGACAAAGACAAGATACTCACTGATAAAACGACTGAAAGCAAAAACAACAAAACACTCTCTTCAAATCCACATGGAAGACAGGGAGGCAGAGGCCACAGGTAGGAAGATTGACCTTCAGGGCCATCTGACCTGGGCCTGAGTTTAGCGCTGCTACTGCCTCGCTGGCATGATCCTGGGCAAGTTCTATGACCTCTTCATGCCTCAACTTCCTTATCTATGAAAGAGCAATAACTAGCTGACAAGGTGGTGTGAATATTAGTGATTATGTGTGTAAAATATCTACCCAGTGCTTGTGCAGACTATCGGGAGAGATAGAACATTTATTGATTTCCTGTGATGTGCCAGGCCCTGTCTGAGACATGCAAAATCTATGTATTAAAAAAAAAAAGAAAGAAACTCAAAAAGATGGTAATTATCAGTCCCATTTTACAGATAAGAAGCCAAGGCTCAGAGAAGGCAAGTGACAAGTCTGTTGGAAGACAACTGTGGACACCAGAGATAGTGTGAGAAGAGGGTGGAAAAGGACAGAGGGTCAGAAATAGGGGTAAAAAAAATACTAGAAACTAGAAATGGAAAATTTTTGATAATAACATGCATGATTAAGCCACTATGCAGTATATTCTGGATGGGAAATCACATTTTATATGCTGTGACAATGCTTAGGGAATGAATGTAAATTAAGTTAAAAAGAAGGTTCAGAAAAAAACAACTAAAACTGTTTTTCTTGAAATTAAAAAGAAATGCATTATAAATACCTATACGATGATGACAGTAAGATATATAGCCCCAGCTAGGTGCTACTTTATAGATGTTCATTCTACTCATTGAGGTTTATGCCTAAAGTTAGACTTGTGTTCATGGAAATGTATATATCAGCTGTGCTTGCTATGAAAATATTTAGATTAATTAAGATTTTTAGTGACTCAATAAATGGGGGGGGGGGAGTATAGAAAGCAAACATAGATACCAGAGACAGTGTGGGAGTAGAGTGGGAGATGGCAGAAGGTAAGAGGGAATCAAGGATGGGAAAAAAAAACAAAACATACACGAAACAAGAAATGGAAAGTTATTTGTTGATGATAACATGTATGTTGACGTGCTTGATTGAGCCAATATACAGTGTACTCTGGATGGAAAATCTCATTTTGTATGCTGTAATGATGTACAGTGAATGAATGTAAATAAATAAATTTAAATTTAAAAAATGTATATATTCCTTCTCAGAGTATTTGTGTTCCTTTTCATTATCCATGGTTCAGTCATAATCTTGTGAGTATAAGTAACAGAATATAACTGTCTAAGTAAAGAAGAATTTGTTGAAAAGATAACAAGATAGCTCACAGAATCAATGATTGTTCAACAAAGAGTCTCAGGAGAAGTACAAATTTACTTAACTCCGGGGACATACAGGTCCGTATGTACATTTTGGTGAATGCCAGGATCTGATGCCTATGGTCTCTTTCAGGGACAAGAGAGTTATTCTTTCTCATTTCTGGAAGAACTGCTAAAAAATCAAAGCTGCTATGCAGTTTGTCTCAGTTGAATAAAGTTTCCTTTCTCAAAGTCATGCATTTCACAGAGGCAAACTTATGGTCAAAGAATGGTTAACTCATGTGTATGATGATCTCTAAAAGTCTGTCTGCCTCCAGAGAGAGATAAGATTTGGCTAAAACGTTTGCTGGGATACTTTTGAAGTTCGTTTATTTTTTCCTTCTGTCCCTCACCTTCCTACTGTAGATATTGATCCCTAGCACTCTCTAATACCACCCTGAATAATAATTTGTTTTAGCATCTGCTTCTCTGCAATAGTCTTTTTCTTTGGGATGCTGATGGTTCCTTGTCCTTACATCTCTGTTTATTCTCCAGTAGGCCCAGCTTGTATATCTTCTCTCTTATATCTATAGGTCATAGATGAAAAAAATAGATATTTACCATAGATATGATCATTGTAATTATCTGAAAAACTTTGACTTTTGCTTCAGGTTCTTACTTTTACCTAGAAAGCTGTTAATAATAATTTAAGAAGATAAGCAAGTCATAACTTATATATCAAAGTTGTGACATATTTTTTTCTACATAGAATTATTCTCCCTTGGTGATCTGATGATACTTTCTATTATCTATGGAACTGTATTTTGAAATAATTCTATACATACTTGGTTATTAAGCAAAATTTATCTCTTGAGGGCAAAAACTAAAATTACTCCATTGAGTGCACATCACACTTTTATTTGTGGGTAATCAAAAAATAGTATTTTATTATTTTAATAATGCTACTTTACTAAGAAGTCAACATAGTTACTAAATTGATTAAAAATACTTATAGCATATCTCTTTATCAAGAATTGTGAAGAGGTTTAGCCCTATAGCACAGCATTTAAGTATTATGCAGAGGAAGCAGGATCCCACATGCCCATCAGGGTTGGAGTCCTAACCCAGTCAACTTGATAAACATGCCAGTAACACATAGCATGCTCTGTATGTCAGGACAGAGAATTAGAGGAAAAGGGAATGTAGCATAACCAGACCTCACTGGGGTAGCGGATGCTTTCTTTCTCTCTCTTTCTCTCTCTCTCTTTCATGAACAGATACACACTCTCCGGCATTAAAATAAATAATAATTCTTAATAAAATCATGACATTTATGTCAGCAAACCAAAGACTAGTAATTTAAATCACAATATAAATACACTTTTGATAAAATATAACCTTGACTATCATTTAACACACCAGATTACTGTCTGTACTCTAACTCTTCTCACATCCTCTGTTTGGCTTAGTGTGCATGCCTCCTTTGGGGCTTTGAAATTCAGCACTGATAATTACACAGTTCAGGTGGTTTAAAGAACTCACAGAAGTCCACAAAAAATTTACTTATAAGCTTTAAACATTCAAACCCAGCTCCTCAGGATTCTTTCTTAGTCACACAAGATGTGGTTTCCAAGATGCAATAAACACGCCAAAATATGTTTGAAAAATTTTAACAACTCTGATCATTAGGGATATTGTACTGTGCGTGTGTGTTTTTTTTAAATTTTATTGTATGGTATCTGTCTGGTTTTGGTATCAGAGTAATTCAGATTTTACAAAATGACATTGAAAGTGTTTTCCACTCTTCAGTTTTTTGGAAGTACTTGAAAATGACTAGCATTAATTTTTCTTTTTTCTTTTCTTTTTTTTTTTTTTGAGAAGTTTTTGCTATAGGGTGCGTGCGCTCGCCAGACAGACAGAGAGAAACAGAAAGCGAGAAATCACCCCCCAGGGGTCATGGCCACGCCGCAATCCCTTCTCCTCCATTCTCCTCTCAGGATCTTGGGCACTCACACACACGCATCTGCCTTGAGTTTTAAGCCACGGAGTCCAGGACACGAACTGCGGTTGACTACGTGGGAGTTCAGCGACATAGCCATTATGCTAACTGCTGGTGTCCCAGCATTAATTCTTCTTTAGATGTTTGGTAGAATTCACCAGTGAGACCATATGGTCCTGGGCTTTTGTTTGGAAGGTTTTTA
>NW_006159870.1:307305-309060 GCF_000334495.1 Tupaia belangeri chinensis | reverse complement strand
TTATCCATGGAGCATATTTTCTAACGCTATAGTGGATGTTTGAAATCATGGATAATACCAAACCCTATGTATATAGACATTGTATATATATATATATATATATATATTTACTATAATGTTTAATTTATAATTAAGGAACAGTAAGACATTAATCATAGTAATAATGAAACAATTATAACAATACCATAATAAAAATTATGTGAATATGGTTTCTCTCAAAATATTTTACTGTATCATACTCAGCTTTCTTCCTGTGCTAATATGAGATGAAGTGAGGTGAATTATGTAGGCATTGTGACACAGCATTTAAAACTTATGAATGGTTTATCTCTGGAAATTTTCACTTAATACTTTATGGACCAGGACCAGCAAATGGCATAATGGTTATGTTGCTGGACTCCCACGTAGTCAACTACAGTTTGATTACTGAATTTGGTTGCTTAAAACTCACACCGGACACGTGTGTACATGCCCTAAATCCCGAGAGGAGTTTGGAGAAGGGATTGCAGCATGGCCATCCCCCATGGGGAATGATTTCTTGCTTTCTGTCTCTCTGTC
The DNA here is from genome assembly GCF_000334495.1 of Tupaia belangeri chinensis. Taxonomy (NCBI): domain Eukaryota; kingdom Metazoa; phylum Chordata; class Mammalia; order Scandentia; family Tupaiidae; genus Tupaia; species Tupaia belangeri. The sequence goes on along the minus strand of NW_006159870.1, from coordinate 308,502 downwards.
TCTCTCTGTCTCTACAGAGAGTGTATACACCTTATAGCAAAAATCTTTCTAAATAACATAGTTTATGGACCACAGATAACCACAGGTAATCTAAACTAAAACCATGGAAACAAAAATTACAGGTAAGGAGAGACAACTGTGTAATTGTTCATCGTAGTCTCTTATGACCTTTTTGTTTTATGACAGTAATTATAATGTTTCTTTTTTTTACTTTTTGATTCTATTATTTGAATTTTCTCTCTTTTTTTCTCAATTAGTCTACCTAAGGATTCAGCAATTTAGTTTATCTTTTTAAAAATCAACTCATAATTTCATCAATTTTATTCTTTTGTTTTCTATTTTTTATTTAATTTATTTGTGTCTTACTACCTATTTTTTTTCCAACTCCATTGGTTTGTTAAAGAGACTATTTTCTCTTCAATGTGTGTTCTTTCTTATTTTTTTTTTCTTTAGAGAGATTTTTGGGATAGGGGAAGAGTGCTCACCAGAGAGACAGAAAGAGACAGAGAGACAGAAAGTGAGAAATCGCCATGCCGGGGAAGATCATGTTGCAATCCTTCCTCCTCCATTCTCCTCTCAGGATTTTGGGCATGCATTCACACATACCGGGTATGAGTTTCAAGCCACTGGGTCCGGGACTTGAACTGTGGTCAATTACATGGGAATCCAGTGACATAGCCATTATGCCATCTGCTGGTCCCCATTGGGTGTTCTTGACACCCTCACAAAGGACACAGATAGCCAAATCAATCTTGTTCTGCTAACTTTGGTCTTAGTTTCCATGGACAAGTGGGGATTTATCCCTGGGGTATAAGGACAATTAAACATATAAAAATGAAATAATGTGCTATAGCATGTTAACAATATAAAGAATAAAAAGTGGGGCTGGATAGTGGCACAGTGGTAATACACAATGCTCCACTAGAATGATCCACATGGAAACATCCCCAGTTCACATCTGGAGACATCCTTGACTATAGCAGACACACATGTGCTCAAGATACAGGGCTGGTGGGACCTGGAGAATGGAGAAGAAGGGATTGTGGTATGGCCATCACCCCGGGGGACGATTTCTCATGTTCTGTCTCTCTGTCTCTCTCTTTCTCCCAAGTGAGTGCACTGCATGCCCTATAGCAAAAATCTCTCTCTAAAAAAAAAAAAAAAAAAAAAAAAAAAAAAAAAAAAAAAAAAAAAAAC
>NW_006159870.1:280591-307157 GCF_000334495.1 Tupaia belangeri chinensis | reverse complement strand
AATGAATAAATAAAAATTTAAAAATAAACTAAAAATCATATTAGCATCTCAAATACATGCAGAAAAAGCACTTGGCAACATTTAACACCCCATTATGAAAAAAATTCTTAATAAACTAGGTATGTAAGAAATGTACCTCAACATAATAAAGGTCACATATGAAAAATCCACAGCAAATATAATGCTCAATGGTGAAAAATTGAAAGTTCTTTCTCTAATATTAGGAACAAGACAAAGACTCTATCGCCATTATTTGACACTGTATGAGAAGGTATAGCCAGACTAAGTAGGCAAGAAAGAAATTAAAATATCCAAATAAGAAAGAAAGAAAGAAAATTGTCCTTGTTTGCATACTATGTAATCTTACATTATAAAACCCTATAAGCCCAGGACCAGCAGTTAGCGTAATGGCTATGTCACTGAACTCCCATGTATTCGACTGTGGTTCAAGCCCTGGACCCAGTGCCTTAAACTCACGCTGGGTGCATGTGCGTGCATGCCCAAGATCCCAAGAGAAGAATTGAGGAGAAGGGATTGCGGCATGGCCATCACCCCTGGGGGGGGATTCCTTGCTTTAGCTATCTGTCTCTCTCTGTCTTTCTGGTGAGCGCACACGCCTTATAGCAAAAGCCTCCCCCCTCCCCCCCCCAAAAAAAAAACCTGTTAGAATCGGTAAACAAATTCAGTAAAATCGGACTTACAAAACTCAAATACAGAAGTCAATTGCATTGCATTTCTATATATTAACAACAAAATTTCTGAAAAGAAAATTTTAAAAACCTTAGATCAATATATATTTCCAATAGTACCAAAAACAATAAAATGCTTAGGAATAAACTTAACAATAGTAGCAGAAAACTTCCTAATAGCTGCAAAACATTTATGAAATAAATTAAAACATAAACAAATGGAAAGGCATTCTAACTTTTTAGATTGGAAGGCTTAATATTGTTAAAAATGTCCATATGACTCAAATTCACGCATGGATTCAATCCAATCCCTATTAAATTTCAATGGCTTTATTTACAAATATATAAACAATAATTCTTAAAATCCTTATGGAATTTCAAAAGAAAAACAAAAACAAAAAACTACACAGTTAAATCAATTTTGAGCCAGAAGAGTAAAGCTGAAGGCAACAAACTTAATTCCAAAATATGTTATAAAGTTATAGCAATCAAACAGTATGATAGAATGTAAACACAGACATATAGGTCAATGAAACAGAACAAAAATCTCAGAACTAATCTTTGACAAAGATGTCAAGAACAAACAGCAGTTAGCATAATGGCTATGTCGCTGGACTCCCACATAGTCGACCGCGTTCGCATCCCAGACCCGGTGGCTTAAAACTCACGCCGGGTGCGTGTGCGTGCATGCCCAAGATCCCGAGAGGAGATTGGAGGAGAAGGGATTGCGGCGTGACCATCCCCTCTGGGGGGTGATTTCTCGCTTTCTGTCTCTATGTCTCTCTCTGTCTGTCTGGCGAGCACCTGCGCCCTATAGCAAAAACCTCTCAAAAAATAAATAAATAAATAACAAACTATAGTGAAAGAATAGTCTCATCAACAAGTGGAATTGGAAAACAGGAATTCATGTACAAAAAATTGAAGTGGGAACCAGCAGTTAGCATAATGGCTATGTCGCTGGACTCCCACATAGTCGACCGCGTTCGCATCCCAGACCCGGTGGCTTAAAACTCACGCCGGGTGCGTGTGCGTGCATGCCCAAGATCCCGAGAGGAGATTGGAGGAGAAGGGATTGCGGCGTGACCATCCCCTCTGGGGGGTGATTTCTCGCTTTCTGTCTCTATGTCTCTCTCTGTCTGTCTGGCGAGCGCATGCGCCCTATAACGAAAACCTCTCAAAAAAAAAAAAGTTGAAGTTAGACCTTTAGTTTATACCATACACAAATATTAACTCAAAATAAAGACTAAACATAAGATCTGAAAAAATTTAATCTTCCTAAAACAGGGGGAAGGGAGTAATAAATTTTACGACATAGGTCTTAGTAATGAGTTTATGGATATGACATCAAAAGTACAAATAACAAAAACGAACAAAAACAAATGAAATTACACCATATTAAAAGGCTTCTGTACAACAAAGAAAGTAATCAACAGAGTGAAAGGCAACCCATAGAATGGGAAGAAAAAAAAACTGCAAACCATGTTGTCTGATAAGGGATTAATATCCAAATAATTTAAGGCACTCTTACAATTGAATATCAAAAAAAAAAAAACTAATGAGAGACCAGCAGGTGATGTGGTGAAGATGCTGGACTTTCCTGTGGCCAACCACTGTTCGAGTCCTGGATCCAGTGATTTGAAAATTACACTGTATTTGTGTGTGTTTCCAAAATCCTAAGAGGAAAAGAGAGGAGAAGGGACTGTAACCTGGCCATACCCCCTTGGGGAGGGGTGATTTTCTACTTTCCCTCTCTCTATCTCCCTGTCTCTCCCTGGTGAGCACACACACCCTATTGCAAAAACCTAAAAAAAAAAATGCTAATGACTACTTAAAAATGGGCTAAAGAGTACTGGCAAAGTGGTGTGGTGGTTAAGGCTCTGGATTCTCACATGGCTGACCACAGTTTGAGTCCTGGACCTGGCAACTTGTTTTCTCACTCTCTCTGTCTTACTCTCTTTCTCTCTCTTACTTTCTCTCTCTCTCTCTCAACAGTTAAAATTTAATGAATAAATAAATAATATAAAATAAATAATTCTTAAAAACAAAAAATGGGCTAAGGACTTCTACAGACATTTTTCCAAAGAGGATACACAAATGTCCAAAAGGTAAACTAAAAAAATGCTAAACACCACTAATTATCAAAGGAATGAAAATAAAACCATAACGAGGGGGCCAGCAGGTGATGTAGAAGTTAAGGCATTGAATCCCATATGATCAACCACATAGTTAGAGTCCTAGACCCAGCAGTTTAAGAACACTCTGGGCATGCGTGCATGCATGCCCACAATTCCAAGAGGAGAATGGAAAATGGATTGTGGTGTGGTCATCCCCCAGGAGGTGATTTACTACTTTCCCTGTCTCTCTCGTTCTTGCTCTCACTCTGTCTCTATCCAGCAAATGCACATGCCTTATAGCAAAAACTCAAAAAACAAAATGAAGCAAACAGAAAACACAAAGAGGTATTATCTCCCACTTCTCTGGATTACTTATCAAACATACAAAAGATAACAACTGCTGGCAAGTATGTGTAGAAAAGAGAAATTTTAAGCTTTGTTTGATGGGTCTATACATTGGCATAACAAGTTACTCAAAACAAATTAAAAATAAGGCTGTACAATGACACAGCATTAATGCAATGCTCTGGTACAGTGGACCCATATGAGAAGACCCCAGGTTCAATTCCTGAGGCTTCTCTATACATACAAGTGTATGATCTGGACTGGCAGAGGCTGGAGGTGGACTATGGCATGAAGAGCCCAATAGGAGTGCCCCTATCTTCCTCTATTTCTCTATATTTCCCATAGAAAAGATAAAAGAATAAACTCTTTAAATTAAAAATAAAACTATTATGTGATTAAGTAATCCTAATTAAGTGTTTTTTAAAAGATCAAAATCACAGGGTTAGAAGGTAGCATAGTGATTGTATCACTGGACTCCCACATAGCCAACTACAGTTTGAGTCACATACCCAGTGGCTTGAAACTCACACCAGGCATGTGTGCATGCATGCCTAAGGTCCTAGGAGGAAAATGGAGGAGAAGGGATTGTGGCATGGCCATTCCTCCTAGGGATAATTTCTCACTTTTCTTCTCACGGTCTTTGCGTCTCTTTCTTTCGTCAGCAAGTGCACATGCTCTAAGACAAAAAAAAAAAACGGAAAGAAAAGAAATCGAAACCACTATCTTGAAATGATATTAGCACTCCCATGTTTACTGCAGCATTATCTACAAAAGTTAAGGCATGGAGACAACCTAAATGCCTATTTATGGATGAAAAAAAGTAGTATATACATATACGATGAAACATTATTCAGTCTTAAAGAGAAAATTGTGCAATATACAAAATAAATTTAAATATGTTAAGTAAAATAAGCCAGTCACAGAAAGACAAATACTTCATGATTCCACTTATATGAAGTATATAAAATAGTCAAATCCATAGAATCACAGAATAAAATATTTGTCACAAGGAGTTGAGGGAAGGAGAAAATGGGCATTAAGTTTCAGTTACACAAGAATAAGCTTTCAAAACTTGCTGAACAACAATGAATCTATAGTCAATAATAGTATTGTACATTTAAAGATTGGTTGAGAGTAAATTTCACATTAAATACTCTTGCCACAATAAAATAATTCTTAAAAATGGAAACAAAAAGGACTGAGAAAGATCTCATATTTCATCCTATAGGCAAGCTTAACAATTGACATGCCACTGTTTCATGTATGCTAGTAGGTCAGAAGTCTCCTGACATGAAAATGGCAAGGCAGGCAGCAGAACTGTTCATATCAGTTCTGCTTTCCCACCCAACTCACTTGTGGCAAAACAAAGGCAGGCCTAAGTAGATTCTTTACAGGCAATAGAGAAGTGGTTAATTTTCTAGGTCAACTTGACTAAGTAAAGTGATACCCAAATAGTGGTAAAATATTTCTGGGTTTGTCTGTCAGGGTGTTTCCATAAAAGATGAGCATTTAAATCAATAGAATGAGTGAAGATCTGCCCTCACCATTTGGGAGGGCTTTATCTAGTTCACTGACTACCTGGATAGAATCAAAAGGCCTGCAAGGCTGCTTCCACGCTCTACTAGAGCAGGAACATTCATCTTCTGCCCTCAAACATCAGAATTCCTCGTTCCTGGAAACACACAGGTAGGCCTTTCTTTATTTGACCTTAAACTGAGTTATACTATCAGTTTTCCTGAATCTCCAGCCTACAGGAAGTACACTGTAGAACTTCTTGACCCCTATCATCTCTGTGGGCCAATTCCTATAATAAATCCCTTCTTACATACCTTTATATTTCCTATTGTTTTTGTTTCTCTGGAGAATCATAATACAAGGAGGTTTGCCATCATCACTGAGTTTAGGAAACCACTACACTATTTAGTGGGATGCATTAATTTGTCCTGGATACAAATTTGTCTTGGAAAATGACATTATTTTAAATACATTAATTAGCAAACAAACCAGTTGTCTGCTTCAGAGGAATACACTACAGCTTCTAAAGCTATTTGGTTTACGCATATCTTGAAAACTATGAGTGAAACAAAAGCTGTCAGTTATCAGACAGAACTAGAACCTGAGCAACATTATCAACCAACATTATCCAATTGATTTACGGAACACTCCACCTAGTAACCACAAAACATATAGAATAATATACACAGTTATTTTTATAAATACATATGAGACATTCACCATAAGAAATCACAATCATAACAAGTTTTAGGAAAGTTAAAACCATTGCAGTAACACAAAAATTTTTTTCTGCTCTCAATAAAATAAATTAGAAATCAGTAACAGAGAGTAATTTGGCAAATATTCACAGTCAAAAACATAAAATACCACACTCCAAAATAATTTAAGGATCAGAAAGTCATATGAAATAATTTAAAATACTTTGAAATGCATGAAAATAAAAACAAAACATACCAGAACTTATAAAGTGAAGTCAAAACAAAAATAGAGGCAAGTTATATTACTAAATTCCAATATTATGAAAGAATAAGTTCTAGAATTAGTAATCTTACTTTTTTAAAGAGGTTTTTGCCATAGGGTGCATGTGCATGCGCTCAACAGAAAGAGAGACAGAGACAGAGATTTTTGCCATAGGGCACATATGCCCACCAGAGAGAGAGACAAAGAGACAGAAAGTGAGAAATCACCCCACAGGGGGATGATCATGCTGCAATCCCTTCTCCTTCATTCTCCTCTAGGGATCTTGGGCACACGCACTCATGCACCTGGCATGAGTTTAAGCCACCAGGTCCAGGACTCTATCTGTGGTCAACTACATGGTAGGCCAGTGACATAGCCATTACACCATCTGCTGGTCTCAACATCATTAATCTTGAGGGAATTTAAAGTACAATCATACTATGATACCAAAACACACACTTTAGAATGACTAAAAAAGACAAAAATAAGACTATAATAAATGTAATAAGATTATATTAAAATAATTTACTTTATCAGTCAAAGTTCTCTAGAGAAACAAACAATTGGTGTACCTGTGTGTGTGTATGTAAAAAATATACCATGAGGAATTGATTCGTGCATTTAGGCAAACTGAGAAATATCAAGACTTACAGTTGTTGAGTTAGAGATCAAGGATAGCTGGTAGTAGAGTTTAGTCTGAGCCTGAAGGCATAAGAAGCAGAAGAGCCAATGGTGTACTTCCAATCTGTAAGGTAGTTGGCTCAAGTCCCCACCAAAAATGTCAATGCTTCACCTTGAGTCAGAAGGCCAAAAAAAAAGATGAATGTCAGCTCGAGCAATTAGGTAGTAGGAACCTACTTGCAGAAGAGTCTTACTCGCAGAAGTACTCACAGAAGAGTCTGCCATTTAGTTCTATTTGGGCCTTCTACTGATTGGATGAGGCCATTAGTGAGAACAATCTGCTTTACTTAATCTACTGATTTAAATGTTATTCTCATCCAAAACCACCCTTGCAAAACACTCAGAAAGTTTAACCAAATATCTGGGTACCTCATGGACTAGTCAAGTTGACACATAAAATTAACTATCATATTTAGCATACTCATGTCTTTGTTGAAGGGAATGTATACCACATTGTAAAAGTTTAGCAATTTATTATGAAGTTGAAATTCACTTACATTATGACTTATTCATTACACTCCCATTATTCATCAGAAAAATAAAAACATGTGACCCCACAAATACTTGTACATAAATTATCTTTCTTCATGATAGTCTTATTAATCTTCATGATTTCAAAATATTTGTGTAGGCAAATTATATGACCAGGCCACACAAATACTAGCATATAAGTTATATTTATTTATAATAGTCAAAACCAGAAACAATCTAAATACAATAGGCAAATGGCTAAACAATAATGGTATGTTTTTTGAATGGAATACTTCTCAGCAACAAAAAGAAATGAACAACTGACACATGCAACTACACAAGTAAATACCAAATTATGACACTAGGGATCAGCAGATGTCATAATGGTTATGTAGTCAACCACTGAGTGCTAGACCTGGTGGCTTAAAACTCCTGCCTGGTATATGTGCACACATGCCTAAAATCTCAAGAGGAGAAGGGATGGCCTAGGAGGTGATTTCTCACTCTCTATCTCTCTGTCTCTATTACTCTCTCTGGTGAATTCATGCACCCTATAGCAAAAATCTATCTCTTAAAAAAAAAAATGACACCAAGTAGAAAAAAAAGAAAAGAAAGTCATTTATACAAGAGTACATGCTATAGAATTCCATTTATAAGAATCTCTACAAAGACAATTATAACCTATAGTTACAGAAAACAGTAAAAGTTTCCTTTGCTTGGGGCTGAAGTTAGGAAAGTATCTGGAAAAGTCTCAGAAATGTGATTGAAGTGATTGTTGTAGTGGTTACAAATTTGTAACTAGGCATACAAATTTGTTAAAGTCACTGTTAGGGACTTGAGTGTCTCTCCAACATTCAGTTGTTAAAATCCTAGTTTCTAATGTGTTAGTATCCAGAGGTAGGGCTTTTAATTAGGTCATGAAAGTTGGGTTAATGCCTCCATAAAAGAAACAACAAAGATCTCTCAGCTTTTTTCATCATATGAGAATATAATCAGAAGATGGCAATTTGCAACTATAAGACAGATTTCACCTCAGCCTGTTGGCATCCTGATGTTGGATGCGAAGTTTCCAGAACTGTGAGAAATAAATTTCTGTTGCTTATAAGCCACCTATCCTATGGTATTTTGTTATAGCGGTCTAAACTATGACTCACCAAAATTTGTACTTAAGATGGGTACAATTTATTTTATGTAAATTACATCTCAGTAAACTTTATTTGGAAAACATATAATACACAATAATGTGAAAATTTGAGACTGACCTGGAGATAAGAATGATTATTAGTATGAAAAAAAAAAGAATTATCATTTGCTAGGTAAAAGGTACTCTGATAAATACTTGAATATATTATTTTAGTTTATGTTTTTAAATTAACCCAAAGGGTGTTAGTATTAATCCTATCTTTCAGATGAGAAAACTAATATCTAATAAGTTTACATTCCTAGACAACATGCAAATTACTGCACTTAACTAAGAAGCAGCAGTAGGCTGATTTCAGCCATGTGTGACTCTAAACTATTCTGTTATATTTTATTACATTTCTTGATGAACAGGAATAGAACCATCCAGAAAAAATCTTTGAAGGATTATATTTAGAAATAGCAGTGAGAAATTGGGAAACTAAGATTACATTCCACATACTTTTAGTATTGCTTAAGTATTGCTAAGAGTTTGGAATCCTTCACTAAACATTTGCTTCATGTCTCAGCTGACACAAACAGTTGAGAAATGCACAATACAAAGAAGTGTTATAGTACAAACTCCAGACGCCAGAGTTCCAAAAGAAATGATTTACCAAATAGCTCATTACATTGCCCACCACAGAGCAAAACGCATGGCTCTAAATGGTTTCCATGCTACAGATGCTCCTTTGGTCTAGGGCATCAGTCTGAACTATAATGAGCCCGAAGTTAAATCTGGCCTGCTTCAGTAGCTCAACTCAAATTGATTCAGAGTTATTCAGTGGTGGCTCAGTGAGGTCACGAACTGAACTAAACCCAAAGGCCCAAATTCCTTTGTTAACCCTGAAACCACCCAACTTCCTTAAATTCCTTCAGTTCAGTGAATTATCTAGAAAAAAGTTTGATCTTCAAAGTTGTTTCAAACAAACCCGAATACCAAATTAAGCACAATTTTGCTATTTTTCCCCCTAACTTCTAATAAAGTATGTCTGTACAACTCTTTGTTACTCATTCAGAAGACTAAGAAATATGTAACTTTTGCTCTCCCTGTTCCATCACCATATTATAAACATTATAAACACAAAAACTTGATGTAGCTAAGATTAATTATATCACTGAGGAAGCAATGTTAGAATTTCTTCTGGATAAAGTCATATTGCATGAAGAACTTTATATTGTCTGTCACAAATTTAAGTATCATTAATTTTTGATAAAAGAATTTTAGGCTTCAGTTACTGGACATTAAATACTCATAGTAAAATATAAGAGTTATACAAAATTCTGGCTAGGATTCAAATGAAAACTACTAATTTAAAAACATTCAGTATGTATATTTTGATACAGCATTGATTATGAATAAAATTCTTCTTTCACATCTGTCAACAGTAAAGTACCTAGTGGCTGAGACTGGTCCTTTTCTCTGTGTATATTTCATCTGTCCTCTGTCTATAATCACTCATCTAGTCTTGTGGCTTTAAGTGTCAACTATAGACTGAGAATTCCCACAATCATCCTCCTCATATGCAGCCTTCATGAACTCTATGTCCAAACCTTCAACAAACTTCTTCACTAGAATCTCCAATTAAACAGGATCTCACCAACTTTACCAATTATGAATTATCACCTATACTCTTCCCCATTCAACTTCACTGCAATTTTATTTTTCTAATTAATCCAGCTAAAACCCTTGGAATCATATTTGACTCCTTACATTCTCTCAAATTCCCATCTAATGCATCATCAAAGCATTTTGGTTCTATCTTCAAAATATATCCAGAATTCAACTGTCTACATACACACACACACACACACACACACACACACACACACACGTAATAGTGTGGATCATGGTTTCCCCGCAAAGTATCACATTTACGAATTCTATGTTAGGAAGTGGTGAGGCCTGGTGGGTAGTAATTGGATTGTGGTATATTGTGGAGACAACCTTCTCATGAATAAACTAATGATGTCTCTCCAGATCCAATGAGTTTTAGATCTCATGACAAAAGATTGGTTCCTGATAGAGAGTAATCTGCACACAACATCCTATAGGCCTAAGCCTTTAGACTTTCTGTCCAACAGAATCATGAGTTTATATGTAACCTTCTATTTTCTTTATAAAATCACTCAGGCTCAGGTATTTCTACTAGCAACACAAAAATGGACTAAGGCACCACCTGCACTGCTATATCCCAATTTAAGTCACCTTCTTCTAGTTCTAGAAATTCTCTGTAATGTTCTTTCTGTTCTTCCTGTTTCTATGTCCTACTATACAAAGCTGGTCTACACAGAGCAGATATTATTATACACTTAAAGTAAAGAACATCTTACATTTCAGCTCTTCTACTGAAACAAATCAATGGCTTACTTTGGTCAGTCACTATAGAAGCCCAAGTAATGAAAACAGCCTATAAGACCATCATTATCTGTTTGTCCTCTATCTCTGGAGCATATCTCCTATCTCTTGCCTTTCATGACCACACTGCTTCATCAATGTTGTTTTTCAGATACTCCACACAAGTTCCCACTTTCAACTGTTGCACTAGCTATTTCTTTTGCTTAAAAAATTCTTCTTGAGCTATCCAAATAGCTAACACCATCACTAGCTTCAAGTCTCTCCCAAATGCAACTTGTTCAATGAGGGAAGCTTAAGATGGTCATTTATTAAAAATATAAATTACATTCCCCTAGCACACCTCATTCCCATTACCCTGCTCAATTTTTTCTTTACCACACTCACCTTCTAAAACACTACAATTTACTAATTTATTGTATTAGAAGGTAAGTTCCACAAAAACAGGAATTTTTCCTTCTTTTTCATCTCTAGTGTATTTTATGAGTTGGACAGTGATTTAAAACAAATACATTACCTTATTTTAAAACTGAGGGACCAGCAGGTGGTATGGTGGTTGAGAGCTCTGGCTGACACATGGATGACTGTGGTTCGAGTCCCAGACTTGATGGCTTAATCTCTCTCTCTCTCTCTCTCTCCCTCCCTCCCTCATTCTGTTCCTCTCTGGTCAAATAAAATAAACTAATTAATTAATTAATTAAATGAAGTAATTCTTTAAAAAAAAACTGAACACATAAATTATGAGATTACAGATGCTCTAATTCATTCATTCACCAAACATTTTGGATGCCAATTGTATGCCAATGCCTACACTAACCATTAGAATATTGGAAAAATCAAATGATACATGGTTCCTCATCTCATAAAACTCATAGTCTATTGAGAAGACAAACACAACAGAGATATTGACACAAATATGCCTAAATGAAATTAGAGAAAAGTGCTATTGGGGAAAATTATGTATTATTAAATTAAATGTATTATTAAATTAAAATAAATTTGTATTACTATATATAAAATAATATAATAGAGAAAACTACCTTAAACTGAAGGCTCAAAAAAGACCTCATTACAGAAGTAACATATCAGATGAGAACAGAAGGCTAAATAGCAATTGAGATGATAAAGAATATAATAAATACATGTGTAATTCTCCTAAAGTAAGAATGTTAAAATAAGATCAGGGTTTGTTGGAGCATAATTAATGAAGAGAAGGATAACACTAAATATGGCTTAAAAAGTCAACATCTGGACCAGATTATCCAGGCTATATTGGCTGTGACAGGGTTTTTAATTTATCCTAACTGGAAAGAGAAGACTTTGAAAAGAGTTAACAAGAGAAATGATGTGATGAGATTTTGTAATTTGCATTGTCATGCTTTTCTGTGAATGGGAATGACTTAGTAAAGAATGGAAGTAGAAGTAAGAAGCCCATGGGACCAGCAGATGGCATAATGGTTACATCCCTGGACTCCTACATCGTCAACCACAGCTCAAATCCCGGACCTGGTAGCTTAAACCCATGCCAGGCACGTGTGCATGCATGCCCAAAATCCTGAGAGGAGAATGGAGGAGAAGGGATGGTGGTGGTACCCCTCCCCACTGGGGGGGACTGGGGGGTGATTTCTCACTTTCTGTCTGTCTCTCTCTGTCTCACTGGTGAATGCACAATGCTCACACCCTGTAGCACAAATCTCTCTTAAAAAAAAAAAAGAAAGAAAAAGAAAAAGAAAGCTATCCATATGCAATGATATTAATTTGAGTGAGGGATGACAATGTAACAAATCCATGTGAACTGGATAGTGACAGCTAAGAAGGAAATAATGAGATAGATGTAAAAAAAATTTTCATGTCATAGGGCACATGCATACACCAAAGAGAGAAAAAGAAAGTACCTCCAGCCTCCCAATGTGGCATGGTCATACCCAATACTTTTTTCTACTTTTCTCCATTTCACTAGGATTTGGAGCATTCACTCACAAGCTCCCTCCATGTTTTTCAAGCCACAGGAGCTAGGATTTGAACTGTGGTTAGCTATGTGGGACTTGGCTTCCACTGCACAGTGCTTAACCACTGCATAATGGAGTTGGTCCTAAAGTGTATTTTTAAATGAGAATGGTCAGCTTGGTGATAGATTAAAAATAGAAACGGATATATATGACTTCCTGGTTTCTCTCATAAGAAATGCATAGATAGGAATAAAGGCAAATAAAATAAGAAATAGTTATTAATATATTGAATCACTAACTACTTTTATGTGGAGATTGAGATTAAGAAGCAAGCGATGGGAGGAAAATAGGGCTATTGTTCAAATTTATTTAGGTACACTTTTATGATCATCCTATACCTATATATTTTGTCCCAAATTATCCCAGAAATCTTTGCAAGAATTCCTGAGTCCTACAATTTTTCTTTTCAAGTTTTCCAGAGGGCATGAGCACTCACCAGAGAGAAAGTGAGAAAACACTCCCACCCAGTAAGGCGTGATCTGCCCCAGTACCTTCTCTTCCATCTCTCCCTCGCTTTAGGAATTTGGGCACACATGCACACATGTCCATAATGTTTCTCAAGCCACCAGGTTTAGGACTCAAACTAAGCAGTCAGACATGTGGAATCTAGCCACCATAATCACCATGCCACAGACTGGCCTCAAGTCACACAATTTTGACAAAACAAACAATTCTTTTTTCTTTCATAGCAAATCCGATGGGGTAAAATATGAATAATTCTGAATATCATATTTATTTGTTTTTTCGACCAGTGAAGTGTAGAGTCAGTTAGACTTCCTCAATTCTCATATTTGAGTTCACAGTTTAAAAAAATCTCAGTCTGCTTCTCTCCCCTTTATTTCAACAGGGAGCTGTGATTTTCCTTGGGCCTGGGTAGTCCAGGTGGAACCAGATGAGGAGCAAGGATTCAGCCTATACCAAAGCTTAGGAAGGAATGTAAATATCTTGAATCTTAAAAGAGTAATGCAAAGAGCAGAATGTATATGGTAAATTAATTGCCAATATGTCAAGCCTGGGTATATGATAAGAGGATGCTAAAGGTCCAAACTTGACAGTGGATACAATCAGAAAGAGTGCTGATTTATAGCTATGAAAGGTCTACACACAATAGAAAGCCATGTGTAGAGGTGATATTCAAGAGTTCATTTATATAAAATTCCTAAAGTTTTCATCTCAGAGTTTAAGATAGTCCTGGAAAAACATATTTAGAAGCACATACAGTTTGGGAAAGTTGTATTGCAAATAAAATAATAAATTTCAGGGCAATTCTGTCTACCATAGTTTTCAATACTCCTCCTAGATTACTGGTGGAGAATTGACAAATGTGGGCCAGAAGAAGTCAACTAAGTCCATACTCAGTGAAATATAGGGACTGTTGATTATAGTGGAGAATGGTTCCTTTGATAAACTTTCCCTTGTATCCCCTCCTTAGCTGAGCAACCTACTTGTCTATGCTCCATTATCGAGTTTGACAACCCTCTGGAGAGATTCAGTTGACAGTTTTACAATATCCTTTTAGAGATTTAAGACTCGCAATTGAGTAGGTAATATCTTATTTATCCTCATCTTTAATAAATATAAGTTATCTAAAAGAATGACTACCGTACTATGGACCTTAAAAGCATTATTGATAAGCAACTGATATAAATGTAAAAAAAAAATCCTCCTATTGAAAAAGAATACCGGGGACCAGCAGGTGGTGTGGTGGTTAATGCGCTGGACACTCCCACAAGGTCAACCATGGTTTGAGTCCCGGACCTGGTGGCTTGCTTTCTCATCCTTCACCACCCTCCGCTGTGTAGCTCTCTGGTCAAATTAAAATAAATGAATGAATAAATAAAATTAATTAAAATAATTCTTTTAAAAAAGAATAGCAAAACTATAGTTTTCCATTTTTAAGTTCTAAATATTTATTTCTCAGTGAATTTGTACTATCAAGTCACAATATCTAAATCATGATAATATCATTAAAGAAAGAACTGTGTCTCGATAAGCTGGGATATTTTTAAAACACTGCATTATCACTGTGCTAAATAAGATAAAATCTTTTTTTTTCCTATCTCAAGTGAAAAGCAGTCAAATTCTTCTATGAATTCCAAAGAACATTGCACAATACCAAATACCATGAGCAGGCTCCAAAGCCAAGTGTAAATGATGTCTGGAATTTTGGGTCCTGCCAGTTTTACACATCTTGAAACAATATTGTTCACAGCAGCACAGAGATTAGCTGTCAGGGTTTTCAAATGGCAATTCAATACAAACAAATACTGTTTTACAAATACCCCCTCCCACTCATTTCTCAGTGTCTAGCTTTATATATATATAAAAATTTATTATTATTATATATATAGTCATATTGTCAACACATATTCCTACTTTCAAATATTTCTTCTAAAGTATCAACACAGGTATTTAATACAATTGTAATCATAGTTTTATTTCATCATTTTTAGGCTTTTTTTCCTTAATGGTACAGAATATTAAGATTAAGCAAAAGAACTAAGTAAAAGAAAAATAAATTATAAGATTAAGATAAAATGAGGAGGGACCAGCAGTTAGTGTAATGGCTATGTCGCTGAACTCCCATGTAACTGACTGTGGTTTGAGTCTCAGACTCAGTTGTTTTTGCCATTGACAAGCATATTTCTGGCTCAATAAAAACTTGAATGAGGGACCAGCAGATGGAGTAATGGTTATGCTGCTTGGCGCATGTGCATGTGTGCCCAAAGTCCAAAGAGCAGACTGGAGGAGAAGGTATTGTGACATGGCCATCGCCCCCAGGAGGTGATTTCTGACTCTTTTCTCTCTGCCTCTCCAGTGAGCTCACTGCACCCTATAGCAAAAAAAGAAACAAAAACAAAAACAAAATAAAACAAAATAAAAACAACTTGAACAAATCAGTATTTGTATGATGGATAGATAAATGAACACATGAAACAATTATGTTTCTTATCCTTCAAAACCAAAAAATAGTATCAAATCAAAGTACAGTTTGGGATGGGGGTTTCCAATATGAGGCCATTCTAACATATTACTCTTAAGATTTTCTGACTTACAGATATATTTTAGTACTGATAGGAAAAGATGAAAAACATACCTGTCAGGAAATTCTGTGAAAGTATTTTGATCTCGACCAAAATTTTTGTAAGTTTTTGGGGGTATGTTTTTGCAATAGGGCACATGTACTCACCAAAGAGAGACACAGAGATAGCAAGAGAAAGAGAAAAGGAAAGTAAGAAATCCCCCACCAACCCCTGGGGGAATGACCATGCTGCAATCCCTTCTCCATTACTCTCCTCTCAGAAATTTAAGCACATACACCATGTGACTGACATGATTATTAAGCTTCCAGGTCCAGTACTCAAACCACAAAGTTGGCCATTTGGGATCCAGCAAATGGATCCTTAACATCCATGCCACCTGCTGTCCCTTCAACCAAAATATTAGTAAGTGTTGTACAACTTGGAATTTAGAATATAATTTAATATGTACCTATTAATTAGAAAATATTAGGTTCTGATGATTACTCCACCTGAATAATCATGATTCTAGACTGACTAGTCAAGAAACATCTTTAATAAATTCACTTTAATTTAAATGCCCTATTCATAATATGGAGATGGGATGAGTGGGGTAAAATTGAACTTGCCTGAGAAGAAGCCTATGAGATTATGTTCCCAAAGTTATTTAAAAGAATAATATGGGGACCAGAAGTTAGCGTAATAGCTATGTCACTGGACTCCCATGTAGTCGACCATGGTTCGAGTCCCAGATCTGGTGGCTTAAACTCATGCCGCGCGCATGTGTGTGCGTGCCCAGGATCCTGAAAGCAGAATGGAGGAGAAGGGATTGCAGCGTGGCCATCCCCCCTGGGGGGTGATTTCTTGCTTTCTATCTCTGTCTCTCTCTGTCTTTCTGGCAAGTGCACGTACCCTATAGCAAAAGCCTCTCCAAAAATAATAATAATAATAATAATAATATGTAAAGGCAACAATAAATTATAATTACACAAATGACAGAAATCCACTTCTAGCTATATTGGTGCAATTCCTTTTAGAAGTAAGGTTTTTTAGAGCCAGCAGATGGCATACTGGTTATACCGCTAGACTCCCACATGGCCGACCACAGTTCCCCTCCTAGACCTGGTGGCTTCAAAATCACGCCAGGCATACATATCAGCATGCCCAAGATCCCAAGAGGAGAATGGAAGAGAAGGGACTGTGACATGGCCATACCCAACCTCCCCCCCGACACTGTGATATCTCATTTTTCCTCTTGCTATCTCTGTTTCTCTCTCTGGCAAGCACACTCCCTCCTAAGGCAAAAACTTCTAAAAGTAATAAAGAAAAAAAAAAGAAATAAGGTTTTATCCATTGAATAATCTCAACTTGTGTTCACAGAATATGTATTACAGAGACCTAAGGACAAAACTAACTGCAATGCTTTTCCAAAAACTGAAAAGTTAAAAAAACTATAGTCCTATGTTTGGTTTCAAACTCAAAGTGTCTTTTCCTGGAAATCTTATCAACCTTATTTAACTTATTATTATAAGAAATAAAATGTTGACATTTGTAATATTTGCCAGTCTTGGTGGCTTGAGAAATGTCCAAGAATATTTTAAATCATTTCCATTAACTTATAAAGTCAAGGAAAGTTTCAAAAACAAAAAAGAAAGAAAAAAGAAAAACAAGTTACTTCATACATTGCAAACAGTAGGGGTTTAATGAAAGACTTCTAAGATTATTTTGATTGTGTGCTATTTACACATATTAAGTGTTGAGAAATTAAAGGTGCCTTAGCATTTGACGTATAATAGGGTTAGCAAAATGTTAATACTGTCCATGCCTTCAATTGCTTAGAAAAGCAATACTAAACAGGGAACCAGCAGTTAGCGTAATGGCTATGTCGCTGGACTCCCACGTAGTCGTCTGCGGTTCGCGTCCTGGACCCGGTGGCTTAAAATTCACACCTGGCGCTTGTGTGTGTGTGCCCAAGATCCCAAGAGGAGAATGGAGGAGAAGGGATTGTGGGATGGCCATGCCATGATTTCTTGCTTTCTATCTCTCTGTCTCTGTCTTTCTGGCAAGCACACGTGCCCTATAGCAAAAAACTCTCCAAAAAAAGAAAAAAGAAAAAGAAAAGAAAAGCAATACTATATAAACAGGCATTAGAGAAAGAAATTTTATCTAGAAAATGTAACTTCATCCCAGATTACAGAGCTTTCTGTATAATCCTGTAAAGTAAAACTAGAGTAAAAATTAGCATTATATTATCATGAACTTTCTGGTGAAAAGTGAGGTATAGATAAGGAATAAAAAATAAAACGGGAACCTGGGAAGCAATAAGAGAATTGCCAAGATGAATCTGACTCTTGTCAGGAACCAAAAATGGAGACATACAAAATTCCTGTGGTTTTTTTGTTGTTGTTGTTCTTAGTTTACAAATACTAGAGCCACTTTAAGAAATGTTTACTTATGTGTAATGTCTTCTTGCTTTCTCTCTGTACTTTTTGTATTTCTCTGCTACTATTCCTGAGAATTGTGACTGTATTCCTTCACAGTAATGGCTTGTGGACAAGGAAGGAGACATCAAGGGCACCTGTGGTCCTCCTGCTGTGTAACTCTGCTGTCTGTGTGTTAGAAACTGCACATGTTCTGGGACTTCACCCTACCTGTAAATTAACAAGCCAGTTATTTCATAGATGCTAGCAAAAGACATAGACTCCGGGGCCAGTGACAAAAGACTATTAGTCACTGCAAAAAGCATTAGTCAGGGCTTTCTTTGGTTTTGGTTGGTTCCCTGGGCTCCCCAGTACAAGGACAATGCACAGGGCTCATCCCAGATCCCTGCACACTCAGTGAGCTGCTTTCCAAGACAGGAACACTGAGCCTAGGGCATTCACTGCTTTGACAGTGAGAGAAACGAGCCTACTCAATGTCTGAGGGTGGGGAAGAAAGGCAGTATTTCCTCATCTCTCAGGGTTGTTCATTCCAAATACAATCATGAGAGACAGCCCAGATAGAGAGCAGTCAGGATGTTCATCCTTCTATACCTCAGGAGCACACTGAGGGATCCTGAAGGTCAATGAAAGATTGCCTCTCCCATCACTGTGACAAAACCCCAGTATAGCCTTTTTAACATAACAGTTTTCTTCAGGTATTACCTGAGGGTCCTAAATCCACACTGCCTATGTGCGAATCCCAGTTTCACCACTTACTATCTGTGTGATGTCAAGCAGTGTACTGAACTGTTTTATGCCTCAGTTTATTGTTGGAATAACAATAAATCCGTATTATAGGGTAAAGTGAGTTAATACATACATAGCATTTAGAACACTGCCTGACACATAGCAAGTGATATTTCCACTTTAGTTCTTGTTTCAATTATCACTTTCCAGTGACCTTTTGGACAATTTCCTATTTTCTCATTCACATTTCTCAGTTGGGGTTTCATAAGAAAATTAAACCTTAATGGTCCAAGACCTACATTGTAAGCAATGACTTAACTTCTCTTCTAGGTATCTGGAATGCTTCTGGCTAAACATCATTCTTAAGAGAATTGAAAAAATAGTGAATAGTGATTTGATTTACTTTGAATATTCTATACTTCAAATTAGAAATCCCAGTTAAGAAAGGTCATTATCTTTGTATGTCACTAGCCTGCCCATGGGGCCCATCAATTCTCTAGTCAATCACCAAACTCAGCTCAAGGAACAAATCAGTGCTGTTTGTCACAGCAATCTGCCTTGTTCACCATCGTGTTGCCAGAGCCTCGCACTAGGTCTGACACCAGTAAATATAGAAAAATGAGTTATTTAGTAAATGGGCAAAAGGTATAGCAAGGACCGTCATTGATAGCTCATCCCTACTTCCCAACTCCATCTTTGTTATAATATGAGCAAGTTTAAAGAACAGATCATTTATCTCTTTTAATTAAGTCATAAAATAGAGGATTTTGTGTGAAAATAGGAAAGTCTGTAAAAATAAATAAATCCTCTAATATTACATTTTTATAATGTCTACAACCTAATGTGTTTTTTTTGGAGAGGTTTTTGCTATAGGGTGCATGCACTCTCCAGAAAGACAGAGAGAAACAGAGAGACAGAAAGTGAGAAATCACCCCTCCAGGGGGGATGGCCACGCTGCAATCCCTTCTCCTCCATTCTCCTCTCGGGATCTTGGTCACGTATGCACATGTGGCTGGTGTGAGTTTAAGCAACTGGGTCAGGGACTCGAACCACAGTCAACTACATGAGAGTCCAGCAACACAGCCATTACAACAACTGCTGGTCCCCCAACCTAATGTAAGAGAGTTTATACACATCTCTGTGACTATGACCTTTGTCTCAGGTACACTGCTTTCTGATGATAAGGAATAGAAAACCTAAGGGAACAGTTGACAAACTCTAGATTATTTCCTTCCAATATCAAATGTCTCAAATGTTGCATAGGATTTCAGGAAATCCTGCATCATATTCAACTCAAGTTTGAATATTCTGATATTGGAACCCATATCTTTAAATATCAGACTGTCAGAAGGCAGAATTACATTTATTATACATGTTTTGATAAATTATTGGTCCTGGGAGCTATCCCACATCCACATGGGGCTGGTCATAGGATGTCCAAAATTAATTTAAAATATTTCCTTCAAAAGGATCTTTTGACAGGGCCAGCAGGTGGCGTGGTAGTTAAGGTGCTGGACTCCACATGGCTGACTGAAGTCCTAGTCCTGGATCTGGTGGCTTGAAGAATCACACCAGGTACATGTGCATGCATACCCAAAATCCTAAGAGAATGGAGGAGATTGGTATGGCCACCCACACTGGGAGATGATTTCTCACTTTTCCTCTCTCTGTCTCTTTCTCTCCCTCTCTTTAGGGACTGCACATGCCCTATGGCAAAAACCTAAAAAAAGAAAAACAATTAAGAAAAGAAAAAAGGATCTTTTGAAGATATTTGAATGCTAAGAATAGCCCTGTAGTGTAACAGTTAAGCTCTGCACAGAGGAAGCCAGATCCCACATGGCTGACCAAGGTTCTAGTCCCAGACCCAGAGGCTTAAAAGTGTGCTGGGCATACATGGCCAGTAACCAGAGAGGATGGAGAATTAGAGAAAAATTTATTACAGTGTGATCAGCCCCATTGAGGGATTTTTTTTCTCTCTCTCTCTCCTTCTGCCTTTCTCTCACTCTCTCTTTCTCTCTGTCATACATGCATTTGGAAAAAAAAAAAAAAAACCTCCTATTTAGATAAGGAGGAATTAATTTTGGGTTGAAAAAATGTAAGACATTTGGTATCAACAACAATTATTCCAGGTAATATATGTAAATTCCTAAGCAAAACAAAGAATTCTTCACATTTCTGAGCTCAGTGGACATATGGTAAGTTCTAATACATATGTCCTGCCTTCAAAGAACTTAACTCAGGAATGCAGCCTCCCACATCTGTCACCTAAAATAATTTGCTTCTAAAGTCTTTGAAAAAGGAACTTCATTTTGGTTGCAGATCATATTCTAAAAGGAAGACAAACTCAGCAAACTAACCAGAAGTAACTGATTCCTACCTAGTTTAATTGGGACACGAGACTTTCTTTATTACATTTGTGAAATCGGGACAATTTTGTTATTTTTTTCTTCAGATTAGTTTTATTTGTCTAAGTCTCTACAATGTTCAGAACTGTTTTGGCTTTCTTTCTCTCTCTCTCTCTCTCTCTCTCTCTATCTCTCTCTCTCTCTCTCTTTTCTTTTTACAAAAAATCAGAGAGAGAACTAATGCAGGAGGAAAAGAGATAGAGAAGCATTTTTGTGGGGGTTTAACCTTCAAAATCCTCTGCACCATCCTCTCAGGTAGTTAGGATCATAGGTGTGCTACTGCACCTACCTTGTTCAGGTTGGTCTGGGATCCAAACCAAGGTCTCCAGTGTGATCTCAGACTTGCACAGCAGTTCCCTACAATTTGCACCACAGTAACTGAGCTTCTTTACATCTCTAAAATTTTTAGAAGGTTTTTTAAAATTTTATTTATTTCACGTTGTACAAAGAGAGAGACAAGTATCCTTGACAATGCCCCAATACACCACGATTCCTCTCCCAATCCTCCAGCCACCCAGGATCACAGGCACACCTGGAGTGCCTGTGATCCAAACCCCAGACCCTCCCACATGACACCATCATCATGCAGTAGCAATCCATTGCCTGTGCCATGGCAACCAAGCCCATCTTTTAAGTTCTTTTGTGTTGCAAACTAAAACTGAACTGCTATAAAGCTGAATTTTTTTCCTTCAACCTGGCAATTCCTCCTAATTAAAAAAAAAAAACAAAAAACAAACAAACAAAAAAAACCCCAACTTCCTGTATCAATATGCTTATATATAATTTCCCCAGTACTAGATCCATTAAGTACAAATATATATTTTTATATTTTAAATTTCTATGAACCAAGGAATGAAATGCTTTCCCAAAGCACACATGTTCTTGCATTAAAGGAAAAGAACTACATAAATTAATTATTGTTCAACGGAGCTTCATAAAAATGTTTATGTGAAGTGGCCAGCAGGTGTAGTGATTAAGGCCCTGGACTCTCACATGGCCCACTGAGGTTTAAGTCCTGGACTCAGTGGCTTGAAACTCACATATGGCACGTGTGCATACATACCCAATATCCCAAAAGGAAAATGGAGGAGAAAGAACTACAGCGTGGCCATCCCCTCTGGAAAGTAATTTCTTATTTTCTGTCTCTCAGTCTCTTCAGCAAGCATACATGCACTATAGCAAAATTCTCTCACAAAAATTAATAAAATAATTATGTGAATTTCTAAAGCTATATAGGGAGGAGTCCCACTATAGAGTCCTCTCTAGTCATGGTGAATTGATTTTGTCTATGTCCCAACTGCCTTCATTCCTCTATCACAGCAGAGTGACTATCTGGGAAAGAGCCAAGAGGAAGACAGTGTTATATTATCTGTAGCTAAAAATTCTCAAAAGCACATTTATATGCACACCTCAATGAAACATGAAATCATGAATAAAAACAACAACAACAACAAAAAAAAACACAGAGAAGGCAAATCTGAATATCACTCCTAAATCTGCTCTTCCTTTCTACTGTGTAATAAGAATTTTTCTGAGGAAGGACATTAAGGAGAAAAATGGAGAGGCAAAATATTAATGGGATAAAGAAATGGGGTATTGGGAACCAGCAGTTAGCGTAATGGTTATGTCGCTGGATTTCCACGTAGTCGACCACGGTTCGTGTCCCGGACCTGGTGGCTTAAAACTCATGCCGGGCGCATGTGCGTGAAAAAAAAAAAGAAAGAAATGGGGTATTATCTGTTGAAGATAACTTTATTATCAACTGGACTGGGGAGAAATGTAAACATGTTGGAATATTCACTTTGCAAACTAAATGACATGATTGAATGTATAAAAGAACTTGAAATAAAATAAGATAAAATAAAATTTAAAGATTATTTACTCTGGGAACCAGCAGTTAGCGTAATGGCTATGTTGCTGGACTCCCACGTAGTCGACCGCGGTTCGTGTCCCGGACCTGGTGGCTTAAAACTCACGCCAGGCGCGTGTGCGTGCGTGCCCAAGATCCCGAGAGGAGAATGGAGGAGAAGGGATTGTGGCGTGACCATCCCCCCTGGGGGGTGATTTCTCACTTTCTGTCTCTCTGTCTCTCTCTGTCTGTCTGGCGAGCGCACGTGCCCTACAGTGAAAATCTCTCAAAAAAAAAAAAAAAAGATTATTTACTCTATCATCTCTCAAATAAAGAAATTTAAACTAACCAAGGTTGCAACTTGCCCAAGATTAAGATTAGAAATAACTTTTATGTATTAAAATGTATTTGTTATATTAATAAAAAGAGCAATCTGACGTCTAGTAACTGACTGTTTACTTTTCCTAATATTTAAGTATTGTGAACCTCAACACACCTTTCCTGATTCTTTCCAAAAATATATGTAACCTTTCTTCAAGTTTACTAAATGACTTAGATTGTCTGACATAAATTCCTTCCCTCCTTCCCTTGCTCCCTTCCTCCATGTCTCGTTCTCTTCTTCTCTCCCTACCTTCCTCTCTGATTCCTCTCCCTTCCATCCTTCCTTTCTCCCTTCAACAATGAGCCATGAACTGCATTTGTTACTAGAAATTATCCAAAAGAAAAAAAGGGATGCAGGGGATAAGAAATATCTGAAACACTAAGGTTTCTGCCATAAAAGGTAAAGTTGCAATTAATTTTCTCTCCCACACAAATTTTATAGGTTCTTTGGTTCAAAAGGAAATTACACATCGAGTTAGGTGCTTGCTTTTGCTATATATGGCAGTTAGTTTTTACTGCAAAAAAATTAATGTGAAAGTAGAAAAGTAATGGAAAACACTTTTTATAGCTGACTTTGCAGAGCATTACATCACAATTTGATTAATGTGCCTACTTAACATTTAACTGTCTTAAGAGAAATATTTTTCTTGTTTACAGCCCACATTTCTTCTTTCCTGCAAGCTTAATTTAATGTGAAAATTCCTACCGATACATAATTGTAAATGCTTGAGAATTTTTGTTTCTGTTCACAAAGCATGAGATACATTTTTATGTGCTATGTATATATGTGTTGAAGCAGCAATAACATTTCTCATAGCCTTGCAAAAATAAAACCTAAACTAGTGTGGTGATTTCAACAGCAAAAATCCTAGATTTAATTAATAGCAAAGAGCTACTCTTCCAAAGAGTAAGTGAAGATTTTATTTAAGTCCAACTTAGAAAAGAAAATTGGCTTCTTAATTGTTATTTGGTATCTGTCTTGTAGATTCCTAATGACTCCATTTTATTATTTGGTAGCAAAATTTTACTGAAAGTAATTTTCTGATTGATTTGCAGTCTATGACATATGGATCATTAAAAATAAAAGTTAATTAATCAGAATTTATTGTAACCTGTACTGTGCATATTGCAATCTCTAGCAGCAACATCTATATGAAAAGACAGTTACCATAGACTATTACAGGTTACCTGGATTCAACTTGAATTTAAATATGCATAAGCATACTACTTAATCAAAATAAGGATTAATTTTGTAATTAAGACAAACGTTTTTAATGTATGAAAACTCCCTTGACAAACTCAAATTTATTAATTATAATAAATTCAAAAAAAGGTAATATTTCTGAGTTAGCTGTAGTCTTTTATCTTCTTGACTAAGAACACTGTCTATTTGTTTTAAAAATTCATATATGTGGGGCTGGCAGGTGGCATGATGGTTGAGGTGCTGGACTCGCACATGGCTCAAGTCCTGGACCTGGTGGCTTGCTTTCACACCTTACCTTTCTCTCTATGTCTCTTTTGGTCAGATTAAATAATAATAATAATAACAACAACAACAACAACAAATAAAATAAAATAAAATAAATAATTATTTTTAAAAAATTCATACATAAATATCAGCAAGTAGTATGGAGTTTAAAGTTGCTGAATCCCACATGGCTTAATCTGCAGTTCAAGTTCTGGGCCCAGTAGCTTGAAAATCATTCTACGCATTTGTCTGTGCATGACCGAAATACCAAGAGAATGGAGAAGAGATTGTTGTGTCATCACCATCCCTTTAGTATCCCCCACCCCCAAGGGGTGATTTCCACTTTCTCTTGGGCAAGTGCATGTTCCCTGCACCTATACTAATAAATAAATAAGTAAATAAATAAAAATTCATACATGCAATCAGTTGAAATAACTAATATTTACTGAATACCTTCTTAACATGGTTTTTCAGCTATTTTTCTGTCTTCAGAATACAAAACTTGCAGGAAAGGTACTACATGTTCTTAGATACATAAGTTTTTATAATTTTTTTTCAGAAGGTTTTTGCTATATGGTGCGTGCACTCACCAGAAAAACAGAGACAGGAAGACAGAAAGAGAGAAATCACCCACCAGCGGGGATGGCCACACCACAATCCCTTCTCCTCCATTCTCCTCTTGGGATCTTGGGCACGCACATACACACACTCACCCGTCGTAAATTTAAGCCATCGGTCGAGGACTCGAAATGCCGTTGACTACATGAGATTTCAGTGACATAGCCATTATGCTAACTGCTGGTCCCAAGTTTTTATAAATATATGTTTTAACATTATGAGGCCAAATAACTTTCACAAGCATTTTTTCTTTTTTTCCTAGGTTATTTTTTTTACTACATCTTAGAAAAATGAAATTATATTGGGATCAGCAGATAGCAAATGGATATGTCACTGGACTCCCATGTAGTTGACAACAGTTTGAGTCCTGGACCTGGTGGCTTAAACTAATGCCAGGCGTGTGTGCATGCATGCCCAAGATCCCAAGAGGAGAATGGAGGAGAAGGGATTGTGGCATGGCCATCCCACCTGGGGGTTTCTTTCTCATTTTCTGTATCTCTGTCTCTGTCTTTCTGGCGAAGCAAATGTGCCCTATAGCAAAAATCTCTCCAAAACAAAAGTGAAATTATATTTGCAAGTGAATTGATAAACTTTCTGTGGGAAAAAAATAAACTAAAATTTATTACATAAAATATTTGCATCATTAAATCTTTAAAACTTTTTAGACTGGGTAATACTTTAGCACATTTACATCAATATAGAACTTTGATCTATATTTTTATTTTGGATAAAATACATTTACAGTTTTAGTTACTATAGTAAATATAATTGCACTACAGTTTACAATAAAGTATACATGCTAATCATCTATCCTCCTTCTCTAATTTTATTTATAAATTCCCATTTTTTAAATTTATTTATTTGCATTCATTCACTTTTTTTTTTTTGTAACTCAATTTACATTCCTTCCCTAAGCATCATCACAGCACACAAAATGCGATCTCCCATCCAGTACACACTGCATAGTGACTCAATCATGCACATTATAAAAATTTTCCATTTCTAGTTCCTATAATTATTTCCACCCCTCTTTCTGACCCTCTGTCCCTTCCCACCCTCCTCTCACACCACCTCTGGTGTACACAATTGTCCTTCATTCCCTTCCCACCCGCATTGCATTGATCACACAATTTCCTACATAATCTAACTACTTTCAATGGTGAATTCACTCATTACTACTAAGAAAACCAGTTTTAACTTAAATCAAAGAAATGCCAAGGAACTTTGCTTAAAGCCAGGAAACAGGTTAGAATTCTGTTCAAATGGTAGGTGCATGAACCTATCAGTCTCATATACTTTTATCTTCTGTTCTGGTTCAATTTTCCTAATTAAATTCTGG
>NW_006159870.1:271395-280085 GCF_000334495.1 Tupaia belangeri chinensis | reverse complement strand
CCTGATGGGATGTCCTTTGTAGGTAACTTGATGTTTTTTTCTACCAATCTTAGTATCTTGTCTTTGTCTGCGGTTTTGGTCAACCTGGTTGTAATATGTCTTGGAGAAGGTCTTTCTGGGTTGATTCTATTTGGGGTCCTTTGTATTTCCTGGGACTGGATCTTCGAATGTCTCTCTAGGTTTGAAAAGTTTTTTTGCAGGATTTCATGGAATAGATTATCCATGCCGTTATGGGTCTCTTCACCTTCTGGAATGCCAATTATCCAGATATTAGGACATCTGATGGTATCCAGTACTTCCCGCATATCATTCTCAAATTTTGGGGCCATTTTCTCAGCCTTCATGGTGGATTTTTCTAGGCCAGTCAATTTCTCTTCTACGTCTGAGATTCTATTTTCTGAATGATCTAGTCTGCTTTTAATACTTTCAAGGGAGATTTTCACTTCTTGTATTATAGACTTCATCCCTAGCAGTTCCGTTTGAGTCTTTTGTAAAGTGTGTAATTCCTCTTTTAGATCTAGCAGGAATTTCCTCATCTCCTGGAACTTGTCAACTTCTTTCTCCTTTCTCTTTAGCAGTTCATTATCTCTCTTCTCTTCCATCTCTGTTAGTTTCGACATTATGAGTGCTCTAAATTCCTTATCAGACATTTCCATGATTTTCACCAAACTGCTTGTGGATGAAGAAGAGTTACTCTTTTCCCTTGGAGGAGAGGTATTTTCTTGTTTTCCCATATTTCTCGTGATCCGGCGGTGATTTCTTGTCATCTGATGGATGGTGTGTTTCTTTCAAATTCTTGAAGTTCAGCTGCTAGCTCGTTTGCTGGAGGCTGAATTATCAGTAGAAAATCTTCATTCCCTGAAATATCTAGTTCGGTGGAGCCATGTGGAAACTTCTCTAAATTCCCATTTTTAATTTGAAAATTAAATTGAAATTTTGCGAGTTATGAAAGTGCACATAGACAAATTAATAGTGAATCTCTCCAATATTAAACTACTTCTGCTGTTTATACTGTGAACTTGGATTTCAAGTAGGAAACATTTCTAGAGTTTGTGTGAAAAAAAGGAAGAGCAGTCTTGAGTAAACATGAGTGGAAAGTATAATTCCTATCTTTTTTAGAGGTGAATCCATAAGATCCACAAAGTCTCCTGTGTATCAATGAAGATCTTTCAGAATATGCCACAGCCAGGCAGCTGAGTCCAACATAACCATGGGGAGTGCAGGATAACGAAGCACAGAGAGGAATGTAAACCATTTGAACAAAGAGAAGCAGTTCATGGCCATGGGACTAGGTATAAACAGAGGAGAGAGGAGTGAGACTAGAGAAGTTAGCCTTAATTCAAGCTTAGATTAGAGGTGATTGTGGTTTAGGCTGAAAAGTTTGTTAGTGTTAATGGATGGACTCTAAACGTGGACCTGAGAGACCTTGTTACCTGAGTAATAACTGCTGAAGAAGTCCCAAGTCAGGTGATTACTTTAAATCAAGTGATGCTTGGCTTCCTGAAACTTTAGATGTAGTTTGTTGTGAAATGTGTATAAAAAGATCTTTGGGTAGTCTCACTGGATATAGAAAAACATCAGTCTGAACTGAAAAATGAATGAACTGTATACTGCCAGCAAGTAATCTACAAGTAATACCAATGATAAAGACCATAGCGTGGAGCTGCCTCAGCTTCCAGGCCTCAGCCCTGGCACAGGAGATGGATAACACTAACTCTAAGAAAGTGCTTGCTCCCCAGCATCACTGCCTCCTGGTCACACAGCTCCTCTGCCTCTCCCTCCCTCTGTCTATGATATAGAATATTTTTCTTGTAAGTTCTTTTTGCATAATTATTTGAGATACTTATTAAAATGCAAATTTCTCAGGTCCAAATCAAATGAATTGGTTTCTCAGAGATTATGGGGCCTACACTATTGCATTTTTTTAAATCTCACTTGCTATTTTTATGCACACTTAATTTTGGAACCAAGGTAGTAAAAAATTAAAAATACAGAATGTTTGCAATGAAGATTAGTCAAGCACTGAGGGGAAAAAAAGAAAAATTTTAATGTGGGGAATTAAACAATATTGAGTTGTTGGAAAAGTAATGATGTACATTTTCTATGTTTCTCAAAGGTCATTTATTTATATAAAGAACAGATATCAAACAATGATTTATTGACCATTTTGTTTGGTAACCTTTTGTCATCTTTCAGTGAGCTTCATAATTCCTCGTTCATCGAAGGACCAGTCTTTATTGGCAAAAAACTGAACAAGGTACTGATTTACAGCCTCATCTGAATTGAACATTATACCATGTAAGGAGTTTTAAAGAGAGTGAAACAAGAGGAAGTCTGACAGTGCAAGATCAGGCAAGTATGGTGGGTATGGAAACACAACCCATCCAAGCTCCAATAATTTTTGATAGGTGATCAGACTTGTGTATGGTCTGGCATTGTCATGATGGAACACAACACCTTTTTGATCAACGAGCTCTGAATATTTCTGAAGGATGGATTCATTCAACCTGTCCAATTGTAGACAGTATACATTTGAATTGATTGTGTGATTCCTTGGTAGGAGCTCAAAAACATGACACATTTAAAATCCCACTGCACTGAGAGCACAACTTTCCTCTGATAAATGAATGCTTTTGATGTTTGAGGCAAATCATCATGTCAGGACCAATTACGCACCACATGGTTGTAAACACTCGCCTTCTCATCACCAGTTATCAGTCACTTCAAAAAAGGACCATTTTCCTCACAATTAATGAGCATATCACAGACGTCTATAGTGCCATCAAATAAACTTAAGTTTATGAGGAACTCATATATCGAGCTTGCTTACATATCCCAGTTTCTTCAGGTGGTCACGAATGCTTGAATGATAAATGTTCAATGTTTCTGCAATCTCTCATGTTGTTTGGTTTGACTCTATCTATGCCTTTATTTTGTCTCATCAATCTTGGTGGGCCTCTCTGATCAAGGAACTTTGTTGAGGTCAATATTACGAACATGGAATTTCATGAAACATTGTTGGCACTGACATTCTTGTAGGGCAAGTAAACTTTATGCAACTTTTCACAAGTTTGGCACACATTTTACAGAAGTAAAACAGTAAAATATGGCAAAAATGCAGTTTGGTCTTCCAGCTTCAACTTGTAAAATCTCCAAAACTCAACCAAATCGCCTTTTTTTTTTTTTTAATGAAACTAGAACTGCCATCTATCAAATGACATAGTAATAACATAGATGCAAATGACTCTAGTACTTCGAAAAGTGAACTAGCACCATCTGTTGTAAAAATGCATCATGACTTTTCTAACAATCCAGTAATTCTTCCAAAAGTTTTATTTAATTAAACACTCACACAACTTGATTAATGATTTGTATTAGAAATTCAAAAATCATTCCTAAGTTTAGTTTGTTTTTCAAAATATTGTCTTCTAATTATCTGTATCGTCCTCACCTGAAATTCTTGTTAAACTCACAGGTCATTCGGTTGCCTACAATGACTATGATTCAGTAGACCTAGAGTGACCAAGGCACCTGTATTTTAGCAAACTTCCCACTTGACCATAAGTGACTACAAGTTTGCAAATCTATTGTTTAGAGAGAACCACATGTGAATTCTATTTTCTTTTATTACTGGATTGCTCTAAAAACCTTTTGACTTCAGTTTTTAAATCTATAGAATTAACTTAATAAAATCTCTCTTAAGCAGTTGCTGTGAAGACAAATGGAGGTACCACATTGAGAAATATGTAGCAGACAATAAAGAACTAAAATAATATTAAATTGTTATTTGAACAAAGGAGTTCATAAGAGATGGATGTATAACCAAGATAGAAAAGGGAAGGCATTAAAAAATAAGGTTGGCTGGGGTTTGGTCATGCTTAGAGACCTACTGGGAAGGTGGGATTTTGTAGTTGTTGTTTTAAATTTTTATGTATTTCTTCCATGAGAGACAGACAGGAGAGAGTACTCCCAACAGAGTCCACTATTATCTTATCCCAGCCTCAGTCAACCCAGAGAACCAGCACAAAGAAACCTTGGGATATGAACCGGGAACCTTCTCATGTGGCCTCAGCATTGCAGAGCATTGGGTCATGGCTGTACCTCTGTAGCTGGTCCAACTGGCAGGATTTATTCTCTAATGCTGACTTGTAGATATCCCTGGATGTGTGTAAGTGTTGATAGCTTTGTCTTTTTTATATTGAGAGTTCGCCAAACTTTGGGAATGTTTTTTCATCAACTTCGGAAAATTTATAGTAATGACTTCTTTAAATATTTTTCTGCCCTGCCCTTTCTACTTTCTTGTAGTATTCTTAGTATGCATGTACCAGTACACCTAATGTATCCCACACTGGTCTGTGGCTCAGTTTATTTTTCTTCATTATTTATTCTCTCTATTCTTCAGTCTCTTAAAATCTGTACTAAACTATTTTCATGTTCACTTATTTCTTTTTCTTTTATAAGTTTAATTTGGTTATTACACATTTCATTTTATTCTTTTTTATAACTTCTATGTCTTCACTAATAATCTCTTTGATAAGACATCCTCATAGACCTTCCTTTAATTCTTTAGACTTAGCCTCCTTTTGATCCCTAGGTATACTATAAATGATTGCTTTGAAATTCTCCACCAAGTCAACTTCTTAAGTCTTCAAAAACGTTCCTGTTACCCATGTGTTTACCCCTCATTATGGGGCACATTTTTTTTTTTGCATAGCTAATAATATTTTGTTGAAAATGGAATATTTTAGATAATATTTTGTAGTATCTGTGGATATTGATCTCCTTTATCCTGGGGATTTGATATTGCTGATATTGTGTGCGTGGTAGCTCAGTTATTTCTACTTCTTCTGATGTCCTTGCTCAGATATATTTTCTTATTTTAAATATTTTAGGCTTGCCACTTAGGAATAACCCTTGGTAAACACAAGTGAATTATCTGTCAAAAAATTGTACTTAATCCTCCTGACCAGTTATCATTTTTTATCATTTTATATGCAAATAGCTTAGAAGTTGCTATCATAGTTCATGAAGTTTACATTTGTGTCTCATGTTTATCCAGAAACCAGTAGCTTTGATAGTTCCATCTCCAGTCATTCTTAAGAGGGCAGAGCATTGAAGATGCACACAGTCATCCAGTTTGTCAGGGATGCATATCATTTCATTTTTAAAACTGGCTTCCTATGATTTGTCTCTGTCAGTGGTTACTTAGAAATTATTTTTTTAATTTATTTTTACTTACTTACTTATTTATTTATTGGAGAGGTTTTTTGCTATAGGGTGTGTGCATTCACCAGAAAGACAGAAACAGAGAAACAGAAAGCAAGAAATCACACACACACCCCCAGGGGGGATGGCCACACCGTAATCCCTTCTCCTCCATTCTCCTCCTCCATTCTCCTCTCGGGATCTTGTGCACACACGCACACATGCCCAGAGTGAATTTAAGCCACCAGGTCTGGGACCCAAACCGAGGTCGACTTCATGAGAGTCCAGCAACATAGCCATTACGTCAATTGCTGGTCCCAGTTGCTTAGAAATTGTACTTAAATCTTTAGTTGCTAGTATAGAGTCAGTTCTTTGTTGATTCATCTGTATGTGACTTGGAGCATCTTTTTCAATCTACCCTGTGTCCTACTCTGATTGCTCTTCAGGGGGTGTACCCTAGCACTTGTACCCAGCCGTTATTAAACCCAGAGTTGACTGTGATCCTAACAGTGTCTTTTTTCCGTCTTTTCCTGTTTCCTTTGTTTCAAACTTCTAGCTTCTCTGCTCTTTTATGTATTTGTTACTCCTTTATTAATGGAGCCGTTAATGCTTTCTTAATTTTGTCCACCAAAATTTCCATTGCTTTTGGCAATAGACTTTGTCATGGAATTCTTCAAGCACCGTTTTAAATGTAAGTCCTCTCAGTCAGAACTGTGAACATC
Source organism: Tupaia belangeri chinensis (assembly GCF_000334495.1). NCBI lineage: Eukaryota > Metazoa > Chordata > Mammalia > Scandentia > Tupaiidae > Tupaia > Tupaia belangeri. Next base: position 274,158 of record NW_006159870.1, on the reverse strand, counting down.
TTTGTGCTTAAGGCTTGTCTCTGGCCTCTTATCTGAGCAGAATTTCTTCTACTATTGTTACCGAACTCAAATCAGGTTCACTCGCCCAAGCGCTATAAAACCAAGCCATAGGCACATGGTGTGATGAAGGAAAGTACAGATTTATTGCAAAGCACAAAGCAAGAAGAGCGGGCAGCTCATGCTGAAAAGACCCAGTCTCCCCGAGATGGTTCCCCAGTGCGTTTTTAAGGGCAAAATTAGGGGCAGAGGTCCAAGGCACATGATCAGTTCAGTGATTGGTTCAACAGGGCGTGATCAGCTCCTGGGCATTCTTGATTGGTGAGGCCTTAGATAATCAAATTCCTCTTCAGGTGTCTGGAACCATTCAGCCTGGAGTCTCTGAGCTCACAACCAGCAGTTTCCAGTCTATAAAACATCTTACATATTGAAATGAAAACCTTCTTTCCTTTAAGTGAGAGTTTTAGAGGTCAAATGGCCCTCACTCATGGTCCATGTTGGTCATTATCATAACTAAAGTCTGAAGACTTACTCCTTACTCTGGGCCATTACAATGCAAATGGACTTTATATTTCAGGAACCCTAGAAAATACATTAGGGGGGTCTTGCTCTGTTTCACTATATCCAAGCAAGGGTGGAACAGTCTATCCCTTCCAAAGACCCTTAGTCTTCTTGACTTGCTTCTTTCAGCATGAAAGCTCCATTGTACAAGTAAATTGTAGTGGGAATGATCAGGGTCCAATATTCTCTAATGAAGTAGAGTTTTCTCCTTATAAATAAGGCCTGGGAATTGGATTGAGAGACCTGGTCCTCTCAGCTGCATCTAGAGTTTCAGCAACAATGGGTGAGCAAGGGGCAGGGAGGATGAGAAATAACAGTTTACTTCTCCTAGGTGAATTTACAGTCCCAGAAAGGGAGCTGGGGACAATGGGAGTCTCTTTCTTTTTGTACCCACCTAGTTGAGAGATTTTCAAGCAGTTTTCTTAAGACAGATCTTGACAAGAGAAGGAATCCTGTCCTGACTTAATTGCCAGAGATTCTCATTGTTAAGGTGAATGAATGTTTCTCTTTTTGCTGAATGCCCTAAGGACAATCTTCATAGACTTCAATAATTATATTTCATGCTTTTCTCTAGCTAAATAAATAGTTATTGGTTAGGGGCAGAATACACTCTGTTTTTCACTCCTCTATTGTAGAAGTCATTCTCAAAATCTTAATATTTTGCCTTTTTACCTTCATGCATTTTTAGGATTTTTTTTTTTTTTTTTTGAGAGGTTTTCACTCTAGGGCGCGTGCGCTCGCCAGACAGACAGAGAGAGACACAGAGACAGAAAGCGAGAAATCACCCCCCAGGGGGAATGGTCACGCCGCAATCCCTTCTCCTCTCAGGATCTTGGACATGCACACACACACAACCCGGCGTGAGTTTTAAGCCACTGGGTTCAGGATACAAACTGTGATCGACTACATGGGAGTCCAGCGACATAGCCATTACTCTAACTGCTGGTTCCCCATTTTTAGGATTATTTATTTATTTATTTACTATTCTATAGGGCACATGCACTTGCCAGAGAGAGAGAGAGAGATAAAGTGAGAGAGCATACTTGTTAATGCCACACATACTATCAAAAACTTTAAAAAGAATCCAGGTCAACTTTTTTAATCTCACCTCCCTCTCTTTATCTCCAAAGTCATGCATGTAATCCATATTTGAAAAGAGGATAAAGTATAATCTAGCATATTGAATTCCACATATACTCAACTTTTATTTTATTCTCTTATTCATTTTTTAAGATAAATTTTTGTCATAGGGCATGTACACTCACTGGAAACACACAGAAATACAGAGAGACAGAAAGCAAGAAATCACCTCCCAGAGGGGATGGTCATGCCTTAATCCCTTCTCCTCCATTCTCCTCTAGGGGTTCTGGGCACACACATACATGCAACTGACATGAGTCTTAAGCCACCGGGTCTGGGACTCAAACCACAATCAACTATATGGGAGACTAGCGACGTAACCATTATGCCATCTGTTGGTCCCCTTTTATTCATTTTTAACACAATTTTTTTAATTTGAAAATTGGCAAGCAATATTAATAACAATCTCTGAACTGAGAGCAAAAATTTCTGCTTTTTACTTCTAGTTATATATTGGACAGTCAGAAAAGTCATGATGTATTTTTTCTATGTAAAACTGCATCTTGACTTATCTGACAACACAATAGATTTGGGCTGGGGGTGGATAAGTTATTTAACATTCTTGGCCTCATAAACCTTATCTTTAGACATTAATATTTGTAAAGATCAATGATTATTAAACTTTCTGAATCACGAACTACTAAGAAAATCATTTGAGCCTTAATCATTACATTTACATGTTCTCAGACATACAAACTGGTAAAATTTTGCCTATTTGAATAGGTAAAATTATGGACTCTTTGAAGATAATCCAGATTAAGATCTCTTTGAACATTTTCTAGTTTTCTTCTCACCAATTTTTAACAAAAGTTATAACTTCTGAGTCAATCAAAGAATTTTCTTGGAGGAAATATCCAAATTTTTCAATTGTGGGGACACATTTAAGACAGAGAATCTGAGGTGTGGGAACATGCTCTGAGCAAACACCACCTGCTCTTTTGGGGTTTGGCAGAACCTTGTAACTTGTCTTTCCCTGACCTTGGCTGCAGACAGAGCAATGGTGGAAATTACTAGGGGCGTTCAACAGACACATCTGATGGACTTCAAGAAACATCTTGACCCCAA
>NW_006159870.1:250825-270743 GCF_000334495.1 Tupaia belangeri chinensis | reverse complement strand
ACGTGGGAGTCCAGCGACATAGCCATTACGCTAACTGCTGGTTCCCTCTCTTTCTTGTCCTTTCTCTTCCTCACCAGCAGCCCCCTGATCATGATTCAACCAGACCCAAGCCCTGGGGCGGACGCCGACATTGGATATATCCTTGAAATTAAATAATAATGCATTGGATAAAATTAAATTAGATAGTAAAGCACTGGAGGAAAAAATATGAAGGATACAGTTGGTCCAATTCCTGAGTTTTGAGGTTTTCACGTTTTAAAAATTGTCAAATAAAAATTATTTCCAAGGAGATTTTACATCTGGAATTGGCAAATATAAGTAATATACAGTGAGTATATTAGAGTTTGCAGGCTCTGTTGCAATTATTCAATTCTGCCAATATAGTATGAAAGCAGTCATAGACAATGTGTGAGCCCGTGAGCATGGCTGTGTTTCAATAGCACATTACAGGAAAACAAGCAGTGGATAGGGTTTGGCCCTTAGATTGCTGGTTTGATTTTTATAGTCAAAGTTATCTCAAAATTTCTCATTCCACTTTACCTAACATGCTTGTTGATATTTTGCCCTAAAATTGAGGCCTAACTATATTTATAGACTAATTAATTTTTTTGTCTTAATATTGAGGTATATCAATATCAACAGTCTAAATCCATTTTTCCACTATATAAGCTTATAATTAGGAAAATACATCAGCAAGAATACCTTTTATATTTAAAGATATATTGTAGGGGGCAGCCCTGCAGCCTAGTGGTTAGAATGAGCTGGATCTCACATGGTCAATCCCTGTTCAAATTCTGACCCAGCAGGTTGGAAGACATGCCAGGTGTATGTGCATGTATGCCCAATATCTTGATGAGATGGAGAAATGGAGGAGAAAAGATTGAGGCATGACCACACCCCATTGAGAGATGCTTTCTCCCTCTCTCTCACTCTTTCTCTGTCTCACTCTGATGGGTACACATGCTCCCTGGTGTTAAATTGACAGACTGATTAAAACACACTGTCGGGAACCAGCAGTTAGTGTAATGGCTAAGTCGCTGGACTCCCATGTAGAACCGCGGTTCACGTCCCGGACCCGGTGGCTTAAAACTCACGCCGGGCGTGTGTGCGTGCGTAACCAAGATCCTGAGAGGAGAATGGAGGAGAAGGGATTGCGGCATGACCATCCCTTCTGGGGGGTGATTTTTCACTTTCTGTCTCTATGTCTCTCTCTATCTGGCGAGCCCACATGCCCTATAGCAAAAACCTCTCCAAAAAAAAAAAAAAAATACACTGTGACTGAAAAAAACATATTACCCTACCTAATAAGAGTGAGCACTTGGACCTGCAGATGGCCTAATGGTTATGTCACTGAATTCCCACATGGCCAACCACAGTTTGAGTCCCAGATCGAGCAGCTTAAAACACACTGGGCACATGTGCATGCATGCCCAAAATCTTGAGAGGGGAATGGAAGAGAAGAGATTACAACATGACATCCCCCCTGGAGGGTGATTTCTTGGTTTCTGTCTCTCTGTCTCTCCAGCAAGCACATGTGCTCTATAGTAAAAATCTCTATTAAAAAAAAAAAAAATGAGTCTCATTTAATCAGTTGAAAGTCTGAATAAACAAAACAATTTTTTTCCCCTTCAAGAGTTTAAACTGTTATTTTTCTGAATGTTCCTCCAAAGTCTTAAAAATGTAATATGGTGCTTTTAAAATATATGGAATCTATAGACACCAATAACTTAGTAATCCTTATTTACCCAATATTGCATCCTACTTTATCCTATTCTTTGCTTTATAAATGTGTGCCAATATAGAGCTTTGCTACCATACAGTGCTAATATAAGAACAAGTAGCATTAAGGCTTAACATGCTCCTGTCAGTTTTGTTCATTTTAATCTGTGTATTTTTAGAAAAATAAATAGATGTGATCACTGAACATTTTATTGGAAGACTTTACTATAATTATGGGATCTGCCTTTTTGCTTAGACCTTTAAAAATGATAAAGAAAACTTTCACTGGCTAGAGTATTTTGCTGAAAATACTCTATCATTCAATGTAGCCTTTTTTAAAAAAGTTATTTATTTAATTCTTCAGAGAGACAGAGAAAAGACAAGGGGGCACCCTTAATAGAGTCTATATGTCATGATTCCTCACTAGGCCCTGGAGTCAGCCAGGATCACAGATGTGCCTTCAGACAGACCTAGGACATGAACCCAGAGCTTTCCCATATGGCTTCAGCATAATATACCAACTCACCTACTGCCTCCACCACTGTAGCTCAGCCCAAGGTACCTGTTCTATCTTTGAAATATTATTTTCCATGAATAAAAAAACATGATAAGTGGAATCAAAATTTTAAATATGCAGTATCAAAAATTTTGTGAAATGTCACTGTACCTGCATTAAAGTCAACAGCATAAATCTAAGAAGTCATTTATTCTGTCTTTACACCTTATTTTAATATAGTTGTTTATCCACAAATCTCTTCATTGTGTTTACAAATTTAATTTTTCATAATTCTATCTTTTTTTTTTTTGAGAGGTTTTTGCTATAGGGTGTGTGCGCTTGCCAGAAAGGTAGAGAGAGACAGAGAGACAAAAAGCGATAAATCACCCCCCAGGGGGGATGTCTATGCTGCAATTCCTTCTCCTCTTGGGATCTTGGGCATGCAAACACACGCACCCAGCATGAGTTTAAGCCACCAGGTCCAGGATTAGAACCAGAGTCAACTACATGGGAATCCAGAAACGTGCCCATTACACCATCTGCTGGTCCTCATCATTCTATCTTTAAGGAACATTCCATTCTTCTGAGAGTAAACATTAATGACAACATCAATTATTACTGTTTTCAGAGGATTTCACAGATGTAAAACTCCGTTCTGGTATATAATACTCAAGATTCATTTCTCAGAGTTTAAGAGTTGTCCTTTTTATACAGTATCTTTACAATATCAATTCATTATTTTTATTTCATACTTATCTGAGGCAAAGATTTTTGGATGATAATTGAAATTCAGGTCTAGTTAACTGCCAAGGCAAACTTAAAGCTTTCTTTTTCTTATATATAGTATTCTGTGGTTAACGGTTTAAAAAATATCTTTCTTGGAGAGGTTTTTGCTATAGGGCACGTGCACCCACCAGACAGAGAGAGACAGAGAGATAGAAAGCGAGAAATCACCCCCCAGGGGAATGGCCACACCGCAATCCCTTCTCCTCCATTCTCCTCTCGGGATCTTGGGCATGCACACACTCGTGCACAGCGTGAGTTTAAGCTGCCAGTCTGGGACTCGAACAGCAGTTGACTACATGGGAGTCCAGCGACATAGCCATTACGCTAACTGCTGGTCCCCAAAGCCCTAACTTTTATGATAAGTCATCATTCTTCCTTTTTCTCTCAAGTCCCTGATTTTCTTTATTTCTCTTTTTGTTATTTCTTATACCTTTGTTATTCTCTGGAATATTGATTAAAAATAAGAAGTAAACAAAAACTAATATAGCTACTAGAAAAATTTATTGGTCTGCAGTCTTTTGACTTTTCTCTTTGCTTTATTATCTTTTTTGTAAATGAACCTAATATTTCTTCCTCCCTTTTAGATTCAGCTAAGTCAACGTTTTTTATTTTTCCAATATGTTAAAGCTGATTACTAGGTTTCTGAGATTAGCACTTTCTATATCTTCTACTAAAAAGTACTTATTATTGACTTTTTAGTTTTGGGCTGTGTTTCAAATGCAGATCATCTCACATTTGCCTTTATCTCAATAGATTATTTATACCCAGACATTTAAGGTAGCAATCAATGGCAACGTCTCAAATATTTTGGGTACAATTTTAATGTTAAAAAATGACTTGACTAGATGGTGTAATAGTTACATCATTGGACTCCACATAGTTAACCACAGTTCAAGTCTCAGATCTCGTGGCTTAAAAATCACACCAGGTGCCTGTGCATGTGTGTCCAAAATCCCGGGAGGAAAATGAAGGAGAAGGGATTGCAGTATGGCCATCCCCCCAAGGGGTGATTTCTCACTTTCTGTCTCTCCATCTTTCTAGTGAGAGCATGCACCCTATAGCAAAAATCTCTCTAAAAAGGAAATGACATGACCTCCCCATAGTCTTCACAGTGATACTGAAGATTAAACCTGAGCACAACAGACATCTTTACTACACTAATTGTTCAAAATAGTTGGCATGGCAATTCTTGCCATAGATTTCATCTCACTTCATCCTTTTCTTTCAGAAGAGTTTCTTTACTGTTGTGGTTTGAACGTGTCCTGCAAAAATTCATGTATGGAGATTTGATTCCTGTTGTGATCCTATTGTGATGGTATTAAGAGGAAATGAATCTACAAAATGAAGAGGTTGTGACTTTGGGAAGTGATGAGGGTGAGTCCCAATGACTGATTACAGGGAGCTTTATAAAGAGACCCAGGGCCAGCAGGTGGGGTGGTGGTTAAAGGTGCTGAACTCCCACATGGCCAACTGTGGTTCTAGTCTCAGACCTGGAAGCTTGCTTTCTCTCTCTCTCTTGTATTCTGTCCCTTTCTGGTCACATTAAAATAAAAGATTTTTTAAAAAAAAATCTTTTTTTTAAATTTAACTTGATTTATTTACTCATCCATTTTAATTAGACCAGAGAGGGACACAGAGAGAGAGAAACAGAGAGGGGAAGTGAGAAAGCAAGCCTCCAGGTCTAGGACTCAAAGCACAATCAGCCACGTGGGAGTCCAGAGCCCTTAACAACCACACCATCTACCAGCCCCAATATAAAAAGTTCTTAAAAATAAACAAATGAGTAAGGTTAAATAAAATAACTATTTTTACAAAGAAAAAGAGAGAGACCAGAGCAGAGACATAGAGATATGGATACAGACACACAAGTTCTTTCCATATGATGCCCTCCTCCTCAGGACTCTACAAAGAACCCCCACCACTAGAAATAATCTCATCAAATGTGTCCCCTTGGCCCTGGACCTCCTAATCTATTATTTATAAATTGCCCAGATTTAAGTATCTCTATTATGAGCAACACAACAGACTAAAATATCCATTGATAGTAAAACGGAAATACAGTGCACATATGTGTGCATATACAAGTACTAGATCATTTCACACACAATCTAATTTTGTACTTTTGTGTTATTTTCCCCATTTTACATAACAGTGTTGAAACCAAGTGATTAAGTAATTTTCCCAAAGTCGTAAGACCAATAAGTAGTAGATCTATGGTTCAAGCACTCCAAGTCTACCTTTAATATACCATGCTGTTTATAATACAGCATGTCTCTGTCTCCTTAAGGGAAATAAATTGCCTAATCCTATTATAAACATTTAGAAAAAATGTCTAAATACTTTTCTCAATCATAAAATTTGGGGGCTTTAAAATTAATGTTGCTATTTCTATTGTCTTTCTTAAAATTTTCCTACCTTTCCCCCCATCACCCCCAGAGAAGCCAACACAAACTTAGAGATTTGAGATTTGTTATTCTAAGAAGTATTTATTAGACAGTTACCTGCTAAAAATACTGTGTAAGATGTTGAGGAAATATAAAGATGAGATAAAGAAACTAATTTGAATTCAGTATAAATAGTTGAGACGTTAGCTATGGCAAAGTATAAGCCAGCCTACCTTCCCCAGGAGTTACAACTATACCTCCCTGTCTGGTTTATTTTAATTTTTTTTTAATAACAAGATAGTTTCTCAATATGTTGTCACAATGCTATATTTTAAGTTCTCAATAGGCTATCCTGCTATAAAAGCAAAACCTGAACCTAACAAAGGAAAACAATAAAGGCTAAAACCAGAAATAAAAAGTTTTAAATGCAATAAGGATGCTAATTTAAAAAATAGAATTGAGACTAGCTCTGCTAGCATAGCAGTAACTTAATGCACCACAATGCCAAACTCACATGGGAAGGTCCCAGGTTCACATCCTGAGGTCTCCATGTGTACCACCAGGTACACGTACGCTCATTCCCATGATCCTGGCTGGTTGAGGCTGGGAGTGAATTGTGGTGAGAGAGGGAGATGGGAGGTGAAGAAACTTCAAAATCAATCAATAAAAATGGCTTGGAAATGTGTGAAAACACAAGGAAACTTGTTTCATAAAAGCAATTCAGATGAGAATTTGGGGAAATATAAATAAAGGGGAAAAGGATACGTTTTTTAAGTATTAAACAAATAGTGGGCTAGCAGGTGGCTGGATTCTCACATGGCCAATATTAGTTGGAGTCTTAGACCAGGTGGATTGAAAATCACATCAAATAAATAAATGAATAAATGTTTAATAAATAAATGTTTAAAAGAAATAAGTAAATAGTAAAGGAAAACAAAACTAAACAGAAGTTATTTAGCTATAAAATTTTAAAAACATAACGTAAAATTAAGAAACAGATTTTCAAAATTCTTAATGACACAAAAAATAAAAAAGAGAAATAACAGGAAGATGAATCTCCAACTACACACAGGCTAAGGGTATATTTAACCCATTATTGTATTGCTAACAGAAATATCTAAGGCCAGGTGATTTATTTAAAAATAGGGGTTTATTGATTTATCAATACATTTCTAGCTACTGAAAAGTCCAAAGGCACGGTCCTGGTATTGGGTTGGCCTATAACATGGCTGACAGAAGCACAAAGATGGCAGCATCTGCAGAGAGCAAGCTGTAGGCAGCTCTCTCTTATAGCAACCAGCTCTCATGAGAACTAGCCTCTTATGAAAGCTAGAATGCAGAGTCTCTAGAGACATCCTCAATCTATTGATGAGAGTGTTGCCTCCACGATGCAATAGTAATCTAATCACTGCCCACTAAGTCTCATCGCCTCTCTACACTAAATGCCAAAACTTGGAATTCTGGGGACAATCCCTGATCCCGACCATAATGGAGACTTCTCTAGTAATTTCTGAAAATATATTATATTTTTTACTTTTATTGATGAAATATTCTTAATATACCCATATATTTGAACAAAATTCTTGGGGAGTCTCTATTAGTGAATTTTAGAATTTTTGGTCCTGTGGTTAGATAAACATGTTAAACATATTATCTGTTGTTAGTCAAAGAAATACAAAGAACTAGGAAATAGTCTTTTACTTTAACCAGGTTTAAAATGAAATAAAATTATCTTATATTTTTAAATCTATAAAGATAATAAGTAACTATGATTTCACAGAACTGTTTTAAGAATCAAATGAGAGACAAAGATTTCTCATGGCTCCTGAAAATTAGTGATTTCAGGGTAAAAGAGAAATGAAGATTTTCTACTGATAATTCAGGCTCCAGCCCATAAACCTGAGTGGTAGGGAACTCCTCTAGCCTTCTCTCTACTCTCTATCTCTGTCTCTGTCTCTTTCTGCTTCTGTCTTCTCTTTTTTTTTGTAATTTTTCCTTTTTAAATTTTTTTTTTTTGGAGAGGTTTTTGCTATAGGGCGCATGCACTTGTTAGACAGACAGAGACATAGAGACAGAAAGTGAGAAATCACCCCCCAGGGGGGATGGCCACGCCGCAATTCCTTCTCCTCCATTCTCCTCTTGGGATCTTGGGCATGCACGCACACACACACAGTGTGAGTTTAAGCCACCGGGTCTGGGACTCAAACCGCGGTCGACTACGTGGGAGTCCAGTGACATAGCCATTACGGTAACTGCTGGTCCCTCTTTTTAAATTTTTTTTTTTGAGAGATTTTCACTGTAGGGCGCGTGCGCTCACCAGACAGACAGAGAGAGACATAGAGACAGAAAGCGAGAAATCACCCCCCAGGGGGGATGGTCACGCCGCAATCCCTTCTCCTCCATTCTCCTCTCGGGATCTTGGGCACGCACGCACACGCGCCCGGCGTGAGTTTTAAGCCACCGGGTCCGGGACACGAACCGCGGTCGACTACATGGGAATCCAGCGACATAGCCATTATGCTAACTGCTGGTTCCCTCTTTTTAAAATTTTTTAAAGGTAAAGTATTCTCTTACTCTCAGCTCCACCTTTGTCTTGTTAATAATCACCTCTCCCCCTCCCACCCAGGCAGGAGAAACCAGAGGCAGGTCTTCAGACGAAGATTCCTCATGGCTCCTAAGAACTAGTGATTATGCCTGGTGCCCTCGTGCGCTGTGCAGTTTTCTATTTTATGCTTTTAAAAATATTTTTTCTTCTTCTTTTTCTCTGTTTCTTTGTTGTTGTCATTGTTGTTTCCTTCTGTCTGTTTCCTTCTCTTTTTATCTCATCTCTCTGCTCATCATCTCCATTTACTGTGTTTCTAGATGGATCTAATGGAACTTAAGCCAAACATCCAAATACTATTAGGGTTAATATATTCTTCAATACACATTGAATCTGCTGCACAAAGGGATCACAATGGAATGGCAAGATGATTCCAGATCACCTCTTTCTACATGCTCCTGAACGCTCAGATTGAACTTCAAGAATTAGGAAAAAACCCACCATACAGCAGATGACTAGAAATCACTGCAGAACCACAAGAAATATGGGAAAGCAAGAAAACACCTCTCCTCCCAGGGAAAAGAATAACTCCTCTTCATCCACAGACAGTTCAATGGAAATCATGGAAATGTCTGATAAAGAATTTAGAAAATTCATAATGGCAAAGCTAACAGAGATGGAAGAGTAGAGAGACAATGAACTGCAGAAGAGAAGGGAGAAAGAAGCTGATGAGTTCCAGGAGGTGAGGAAATTCTTGCAAGATCTAAAAGAATCAAAGGGACCTGTTAGAGATGAAGGCTATAATACAGGAAGTCACAATCTCCATTGAAAGTATTAAAAGCAGATGAGATTATACAGAAAATAGAATCTCAGATATAGAAGAAAAAATGACTGACCTAGAAAAGTGAACCATGAAGACTGAGAAAATGGCTCAAAAAAATGAGAATAATATATGAGAAATACTAGATACCATCAAATGTCCTAACATCCAGATAATTGGTATCCCAGAAGGCGAAGAGACTCATAAGGGCATTGATAATCTATTCCATTAAATTCTGTAAGAAAACTTTCCAAACCTAGAGGCACTCAAAGATCCAGTCCAAAGAAATACAAAGGACCCCAAATAGTATCAACCCAGGAAGATCTTCTCCAAGACACATTATAGCTAGGTTGACCAAAACCGCAGACAAGGACAAGATACTAAGATTGGCAAGAGAAAAACAGCAAGTTACCTACAAAGGATATCCCATCAGGATAACAGCAGACCTCTCATCAGAAACAATGCAAGCGAGGAAAGAATGGGAAAATATATTCAAAGTGTTAAGGGAAAAGCAATTTTAGCCAAGAATACTGTACCCGGCAAGATTATCTTTCATGTGGGACGAAAAGACAAGAACATTTTCAGATAAACAAAACATGAAAGAATTACCAGCACCAGACCAGATCTCCAAGAAGTTCCAAGGGAGTGCTATATCAGGAAAATTAAATGTAGTCACACAGAAATAAGAGTTCAAAAACTAAGAAAATGGCCAACTTAGTCATAGGGACAAGTCTGGAGTTGAATATTATATCCCAGAATTTAACTGGGAAAATTGAACCACAACAGAAGATAAAGTACATGAGACTGAATTGGTGAAATATAATTTTATGACTTTTGACTAAAACATTGCTGATTTTCTTGTACGCTTTGCTGTCCGGTTTTAAGGATTTGTGTCCTGTTTTGAGATGTCAATAGGTTCATGTACCTACTATTTTAACAGAATACTAACCTGTTTCCTGGCTTTAAGTTTTAAGCCACATTCCTTAGTTCTTTGATTTAAATTAAAACTGCTTTCTTGAAATTACCAACTGAACTTGCTATTGAAAGTAGTTAGATTATTTAAGAAATTGTGTGATCAATACAATGTGGGGGAAAAAGAGTGGAAGACTACTGTAGACATCAGAGGTAGTGTGAGAAGAGGGTGGGAAAGGACAGAGGGTCAGAAATAGGAGTAAGGGACCAGCAGTTAGCGTAATGGCTATGTAGCTGGACTCCCATGTAGTCGACTACGGTTCGAGTCCCAGACCCGGTGGCTTAAAAATCATGACCTGGGGGGTGATTTCTCGCTTTCTGTCTCTCATCTGTCTGTCTGGCAAACACACGCACCCTATAGCAAAAACCTGTCAAAAAAAAAAAAAGAAAAAGAAAGAAATAAGAGTAAAATGGAAAATTTGTGATGATAACATGCATGATTAAGTCACTATGCAGTATATATTCTGGATGGGAAATCACATTTTGTATGTTGTGATGATGCTTAGGGAATGAATGTAAGTTAAGTTAAAAAAAATTCAGAAAAAAAACCCCACTAAAACTGTTTTTCTTTTAGTTAAAAAAAAAGCATTAAAAATATCTATTTGATGGGGAACCAGCAGTTAGCGTAATGGCTATGTCGCTGGACTCCCACGTAGTCAACCGCGGTTCGCGTCTCGGACCCGATGGCTTAAATCTCACGCCAGGCGCGTGTGCGTGCGTGCCCAAGATCCCGAGAGGAGAATGGAGGAGAAGGGATTGCGGCGTGACCATCTGCCCTGGGGGGTGACTTCTCGCTTTCTGTCTCTATGTCTCTGTCTGTCTGACGAGCGCATGCGCCCTATAGCGAAAACCTCTCCAAAAAAAAAAAAAAATCTATTTGATGACTGCAGTAATCTATATAGCCATAGCTAAGTGCTACTTTATAGTATATTCACTCACTGAGGTTTATGCCTAAAGTCAGACTTGTGTTCATAGATATGTATATATTAGCTGTACTTGCTATTGAAAATATTTACATTAATTAAGATATTTAGTGAAACAGTAAAATGGGGGGGCATAGAAAGCAACAATAGATACTAGACACAGTGTGGGAGGAGGGTAGGAGATGGCAGAGGGTCAGAGATAGGGAATCAAGGATGTGAAAAATGGCAAAATATACAGAAACAAGAAATGGAAAATTATTTGTTGACATTAACACATATGTTGATGTGCTTGATTCAGCCAATATACAGTGTATTCTGGATGGAAAATGTCATTTTGTATGCTGTAATGATGTACAGTGAATGAATGTAAATAAATAAATTTTAAAGAAAGAATCAAATGAGATTATCGCTATAAAAACTCCTATAATGGTTTTAGCACAGAATAGATGCTAATAAAATGTATACATTTTAGAAAAAGAAAATGCAGAGATTCCTTTGGATTTCTGGATTGGAAAGAACTGCTTATCCTCAAGAATGAGGAAGACAATAGATGTTTTTGTTCTAAATTTAAAATTACTTTTTAAAGATCATTAAAATTATTATTCAGAGATCATTAAAATAAAACTTACTCTGCACTGATATAATTGAGCCTGTCCCTCATCTGCTGTTCTGTCTACAGGCCCAGTATAGGACCTGGATCATTGTATGAGTATTTGATTGAACATAAGAGACCAAAGAAAGCACTCAGGATACTGAATGAAATTATAAATTGGTTAATATTTTAAAACAGTTTGATACAAAAGCTAAAAAGAAAATTCCAAGAAAATGAAAAGTACATGTCTATTGAATTTCTAGTATGTGTTCAGAAAATGCTAGGCATTTTCTCAAGAGCAATTTTATTTATTCTTTGTATTACAATCCTTATAAATGTTGTCAGTCAGCACTACATCAAGCTTTTTCTAGGACTTAAATATAAGGAAAACCGCATTGTCCTTGATGGGTAAAGTATAAATAAGGCACATAAAGGCTGACATCATAACTATTCACAATCTGCCTGACCTCTAGGACTAAACCAATGCAAAGAAAGGATCTGGGAATTGCAGTGAGGGTTGGGCAGATGTGGAAACTACAGTAACTGTTATTTACAGGGCACTTACCCAATGTCAAGTCATGTATTAAGCACTTTTCACTCTTTCTGCCACCGTGAGACAGTGACATATAGGGGCAGAGTTGGAACTTGAGACTTGGCCTGACACTGATCACTGCACTACTGGTACCACAGAAGTAAACAGTAACAGTCCCTGTTCCCACATTATAGGAAGCATCCCCACACAATAGGAAGAGGATACCATTGCCATAAGAGTGCAAGTGAGCATTTGCCTTTGGCAAAGACTAGATGTACCAGTGTGTGTGTGTGTGGGGGGGGGAGCACTACTAAACATCTAAACTGTCTGTTTCCATGATTGGGATATCCACATAGTATGTGTCTTGGTAGAAGTTCCAGCCAATGTGATGCACCTATCAGCCCCATCTAGAACTAAGGATACTAAGAAGCAGAATCCACAGAGCTGCTTTAGCACATTGGATTTAAGGTACCTTAGTGTGGGAGGTGTGCAAGTGTGTCCACTGCTCCATGCCAACTGTGACCACAGACAGCAGGTTTTGTTCACTGAGTTCTCTAGCATGGCTTCAACATAACCTTACATTATTCCTGCTCATTTCCTGATCCTGGCTCCCCAACCTTCTCATGATCCATGAGTCAACAAATAGACTTTCAATGAATTATTTTCCTGCTTTTATCAGAACACTAGTTGACATAAATATCATTGTCTACATAGCTCAAGGTATCTTGGGGAAGATAGTAGCAGAGAAATATCTTATACTCGTCCAATTAAAACTTTTCATACTGGGCCAGTCTGTGAAGTGGTGGATAAGGCAGCTGGATCCTACATGGTCAGCCATACCATTCAAGTCTGAGACCTGGTGAATTGAAAAACACACCAGGCATGCATGCATGCATGCACGCCCCAAATTCTGAAACAAGAAATAAATGGATGATAATGGATTACAGCAGAACCATTCCCTGTGGAGGTGCTTTCTCACTTTCTCTCTCTGTCTCTGGCCACCAAAAAATTTTAACATAAATAAATAAATGAAACTCTGTCATACAATTCCCTCACCATATTCTCACCAACCAAATTTTGATGATGAATTAGTTTCACTCGATGGAAAAATAAAAAATGAATGGGTCATGCTGACCTGAGAATTCTCACTGAAATAACTCTGCTTCCCAAGTCATACATTTGCCTTCTAGCTTAACATCAGAGTCAGGAATTCAGTAAATTGAATCTGCTTTTGAAAACTACAAACTAGGGGCCAGCAGGTGGCATGGTGGTTGAGGCGCTGAACTCCCAGATGGCAACCATGGTATTAGTCCTAGACCTGGTAGCTTGAAGTTCACACAGGCACATGTGCATACATGCGCCAAATTCCAAGAGAATAGAAGAGAAGGGATTGTGGCATGGACAACCCCTCTGGGAGTGAGTTCTATCTTTCTGTCTCTCTGTCTCTGTCTCTCCAGCAAGCATCCTATAGCAAAAATCTCTCAAAAGCAAGCATGCTAAAGCAAAAAACTCTCAAAAAAAAAAAAAAAAAAAAAAGGAAGAAAGAAAGAAAAAAACTAGCAACTAGTGTGGACAACTCATGTGCCTGAAAGTCAGGAACATCATTTCAGTGAACTCATTAAGTAATGCTTACCAATATAGCTTCTTTGGGAAAAAATTGACCATATCTCAGCAACTATTAGCTCAGTCTTACCTTCTTGAAAGTTCTCAATAAGTAAATGAAAATAAATTAAGTGTAGAAAAATATAGCTGGTGGACTAGCAGATGACGTGAGATTAAGGCAGCAGGATCCCACATGACCAACTGCAGTTTGGATTCCCAATCCAGTAACTTGAAAGACATGCTGGTACATAAGCATGCATACCCAAAATCCTAAGAGGAGAATGAAAGAGAAGAGATTGTGGCATAGTTATCCTTCCTAGGGAATGTGCTCTCTCTCCCTCCCCACCACACTCTCTCCCTCCATGTGTGTCTCTGTCTTTGGTGAGCACACACTTCCTACAGTAGAAAAAAAAAAAAAAAAAAAAAAAAAAAAAAATTAGCTGGTAATATGACTGCCAAAAAAAATGACAATGTGAAGCTTCAGAATTCATAATTTGCATATGACTCAAGGGTCAGAAATTTACCAAGTTATTAATATCATAAAATCCAAAATCAAAACTTACTTTAAAATATAAGAGAGCAGAGAAAATGGAGAAGTGTAAAAAGCCATAGGAGATTCAAAGTAACTCTATATTGTACTTAGTCTTAGAGTCGGTCTTAATAGATTAAACCTTAGGAAAATCAGTCTTAAATTTCTATCTTTCACTTAGCAATGATTCCTTTAAAACCTGACCTTTTTACCTCCCTCACAGTAAATCAAGCCTACTATATAACTAATGAAAGTTAGCAATAATTTTGCTGAGTCTTTGGGCCAAGCTTAGAGCTCTGGACTGAAAATACTAGGTGATGGAAATTTTTCTTTCTTTTCCTTTCTTTTTTTTTTTCTTTTTCTTTTTTTGGAGAGATTTTCACTATAGGGCACGTGCGCTCGCCAGACAGACAGAGAGAGACATAGAGATAGAAAGCGAGAAATCACCCCCCAGGGGGGATGGTCACGCCACAATCACTTCTCCTCCGTTCTCCTCTCATGATCTTGGGCACGTACGCACACGCACCCGGTGTGAGTTTTAAGCCACCAAGTCTGGGACATGAACCACGGTTGACTACGTAGGAGTCCAGCGACATAGCCATTATGCTAACTGCTGGTTCCCTCTTTCAATAGCCCTTTTTCTAACTGCTGGTTCCCTTTTTTTTTTTTTTTTTTTTTTTTTTTTTTTTGAGAGAGAATTTTGCTATAGGGTGTGTGCGCATGCTGGAAAGATAGAGAGGCAGAAAGTGAGAAATCACCTTCCAAGAAGAATGGCCATGCCACAATCCCTTCTTTTCCATTCTTCTCTCAGGATTTTGCGCACACATGCAGACACATCTGGCCTGAGTTTCAAGTTGCTGGGTCCAGGACTTGAACTGAGGTTGGCCATGTGGGAGTCCAGTGATGTGACTATTACACCATGTGCTGGTCCCAAGGCAATGGGATTTTAAGAAAAGAGAAAGAGGCAAGTATGTAGCTTCCATTAATCTTAATCATCCTGTTAAATTTGAGACTCTCATATCATTTATAGTCCCAATGTCTTGAATCATTCTTAGAAACATGTTTTAAATCCCCTATGAATTTTTGTTCTAACTTACTGGAAATGCGTATATAATATTTTGACTATTTCTGTTTAAATAGCCTTGAAATTTTACGTTCACTAAATAATCTGTTCGTTTAATCACCAAGTACAAACAATCACTGGTAGTATAAAATCCTAGGTCTTCAGGTAAGATTTATTAAGTTGTCTACCTGTAAATGCCAATTAAAAATTATTTTATAGTCTCTCTTTTATCTATGTTAAAAATATATCAGGGTCTTCATTTTTGAATGAATTTCTGCTGAAAAATTAGCTATTTTTACCCATCTCAGAATCAGAAAAATTTTTAGATTCAGCCAAGGCTTATCTTGTCTGTTGTGTTTTGTTATTTAAAACAGTCCACCAAGACAACATTTTATATCAATGACTTTAAAAATGTATGAGAAGGTGTTCATATAGTATTGTCACACAATTTTAAGACATAATCCATCTTTAAGAGTCATTCTCTTAAATCTACACCAATGCTCTCAGATTATTGTAAAACATACATTTTCAGATTCACAGCACCTTAAAAGCTTCCAAGAGTTAAAGCTTTGAAAGCTTTTAAAATGGTTTATTGATTTAAAGCGCCTGTTGGGAAAGTCTAATTTACGTTTCCCAGTTATGATCGCATTGCCTATAATAATCTATATTCTTCTGTCTGTAGTAATCCATATTCTTTTGAAGTTTGACAACTTTATTTTTCAGTGTACTTAGTATCCTCACTTATTCTATCATTTCAGGTGTCTTCTATCATAGTTAAAACCCAAAAATAAGTAAAAGAGGAAAAAGGCATCTTGTACATTAAGGTATAGTGATTTATTTTAGTCTCTGTTTTAATCAATAGATTGTCGAAGATAATGTAAATTTCCTATTCAAATGTGGTATCAATAAAATACTTCATTCACTACAACTAAAACCCCAATAATTAATTGACAGTTAACTTCAAAGACTAAAATTGGTTTGAATAAATTTAAATATATTTTAAAAATCATCAAATGAAACTGACTGTATTTCATTATTCCTAGGAAATAAGTAATTGTCAAGGTATAAAAGAGTTAGTAGATTCTACCACAACGAAAATATTAGCCTTGTGATTTCATTTCTGTGTTTTAATTACTTCACATGCATTACAAATATGTTTTTTAAGTTATATACATTTGGGACGAGCAGTTGGTGTGGTGAGTAAGGCACTGGCCTCCCACATGGCCAGCCATGGTTTGAGTCCCAGACCTGATGGCTTGTTTTCTCACATTCCTTCTCTCTCTCTGTCTTTCTCTAGATAAATTTTAAAATATAAATAAATAAATATTTTCTAAAAATTATATACGTTTTATGTAACATAAACAAAACATAACTTGACAAGTAATACCTCCTGAGAATTAACTGTCCCAGTCATATAAATTAGATATAGAAATCAGTGACAACACAGATCTTATAATACAATCATAAATATGACTTCAAAGCTAATTGTATGTCTTTATACAGTTTTTTTCAGAGATTCATAAGAACACTCTTCTAGGGGCCAATAGGTGGCATGGTGGTTAGGGGTGCTGGACTCCCACATGGCTGATTGCGGTTCGGGTCCCAGACCTGGCAGTTTGTGTTCTCACTTTCCATCTCTTTCTCCCTCTCTCTCTCTCCCTATCTCTCTCTGGTCAAATCAAAATAAATACATAAACAATAAATAAAGTTAAAATAACTTTAAAAAAAAAAGAGCACTCTTCTAGAGCCTCCTTCTCATAGTCATGTAACTCAAAGAGCATTAATAACATTCTTTAAGAATGTCTAACACCCTGTGATCAAGCACATGAATATAGATACCAGTATTAGACTCATAGAATATATTAATAATACCCATAAGTCCATACTGACATAAATACAAAATTGAGTAAATAAATAAAGGGACAAGTCTTCTGCGTAGAAAAAAATACAGTTAAGAAATACAGCAGATGAAAGGGAAATAGAAAATCACTATTAGGCAAACATGGCAGTAATAAATGTTGGAGAAAAAAATCACTAATTAGATGCTAAAAATCAGTGGGAAAAAATTTGAGAACAAACAGAATATTACCATAGTTCTCAAAGAATCCTCCCAAAAATATTGATTATAAAGAAAAAATAGCAACTTTTCATACAAAAACACAGCAGATACCATTTATCTTAGCCTGTTATTGTGTTGCTAATAGAAATACCTGAGTTTAGATGATTTATAACAAAGAAAGATTTAGTCAACCCAAAATTTTAATGGCTGAAGAGTCAAACAACAGGCTGACATCAAGCCAGCCTATAAAATGGCCAACAGAAGCAGAGAGATTGGTGGGCATATGCAGAGAGAGAGAAAGAGAGAAATGTGGGCAGCTCTCCTTTATATCAACTAACCCCTCATCATGAGAGCTAGAAGTCACTGAGTCCTCTCAGGAGACAGCATTAATCCATTCATAAGAGACAGACTTCCTTGATCCAATCACCATGATCCAATTGCCACCCACCAAAGTCAAATCTCAAAACATGAACTTTTGGTAAACAGACAATTATCCAAATGATAATTGGGTGTGATCATCGTTGATACAACCAGTAATAAGACATAACAAGGTCATATATCCTAAGAAAGACCTAGCATCACTTCTGTATTGTTTTTGGTAAAAATACATAACAAAAATGTAGTCATTAAAAGCATCAGAAGAACTTATTTTAAGAAACATTCTACAGAATAACCACCTAGTCCTCATCAAAAGTGTCAATGTCATAAAAGATAAGACTAGAATCACAAACTAACAGATTGAAGAAAATAAAAATAAAAATAAGGAGATATAAATAAATGAAATGTGCGGTCTTCAATTAAATTCTGATGAAAAGGTATATAAGGGGACATGCTGATAAAATTCAAATAAAATCTGTAGCTTAAAATTTTGTATCAATATTAATATTTTCATTTTTGATAACTGTATCATTATGTAAGTTGTTAACATTAGGGAAAGCTGAGTAAGGGTTATGCAAAAACTCAATGCACTCAATTTTTCTGTAAGTTTAAAATTGTTTCAAAATAAAAGATCTTTTTTAAAAAGGGTGTACTCACTACTTGCTTAGCATTTATAGCCCAATCTACATGAAGAGAATTGACAGTGATGAAAATCAATTCTATTAAGTACTGTGGAGAGAACAGATAAATAGAAAGCACTTTGAAAGTGATTTAGCAATGCAATGAATAATGCAAGTTGTATGTACAGGTCGACAGCTGAAGTGCTTTGAGAATAATCCCAACAGAAGAATAAATGTTGACCATTTTGCTGGAACAGTAGACATGAAACCATCCATGTGTAAACAAAAATGAAATAATAAAGGTAGGTAATGTTTATTGAATCTTATTTGCCAGGCACATTAAGTGCCAACAAGCTGATGAGTAAAATATACTATTTGACCTCTTCACATCATTGAATAGCTTCCACAAGGTTATATGAATAATAAGAGGCTGAGCTGTGATTTTAACTCAGACTGATGAAACTCCAAGCCAGCACACTTGGCCATCAGCCTACACAACATACCTTTGATCTCTGAGCTTTAAGCTTACTCTGTGGCAGAAACACTAGATTTGCATTTTACCATTTTCTATGACAACTAATGAAAAATGACAGGCATTTATGACTGGAGAAATGACTCCAGGTAGTAGTTGTAAAACAGCTTTCTCTTAGAAAACCAGGGGATGATCATAACCTTGAGTTCATGATCACCGTATTCTACCCATCAAGCTAAAACTTCAGAGGACTCTGACGTCTCAGGTACGCTGTGACAACTCACCCATCAGAGCAGGAGCCCTCACGAGAAGTCATAGTTTATCCAGTATTCTAAGGTGCCATTCTGAACTGATTAATATAAGCAGAGGAAGAAATCCCAGCCACTTTAATTTTTTTTTTATTTTTTTTTTGAGAGATTTTCACTGTAGGGCGCATGCACTCGCCAGACAGACAGAGAGAGACATAGAGACAGAAAGCGAGAAATCACCCCCCAAGGGGGATGGTCACGCCGCAATCCCTTTTCCTCCATTCTCCTCTCGGGATCTTGGGCACGCACGCAAACGCGCCTGGCGTGAGTTTTAAGCCACCGGGTCCGGGACACGCGCCTGGCGAGTGCACACGCCCTATAGCAAAAACCTCTCTAAAAAAGCTTTGTTCTATGTACATAAAATATTTCAATAGCTCTAATTTTCCAGTCCCTGGAATTTCTAAAATAGTATATGAAGTTTTCCATAAATGGAGCATATAATTATGTTCTCAGTGCTGTGCTTTAACACATAACCACATTATTCATTAATGAGGAATTTGTACAAAAGAAATTTGTAGCTCTCATCTCTCCAGAAAACAACTCATAAAAATAGAAAATAAAAAGAAGACAGATATGGCCAGCAGGTGGCATGGTGGTTAAGGCATTAGACTCCTACATGGCAAACTGTGGTTCAAGTCCCAGACCTACCGCTTGCTTTCTCTCTTTCTCTCTCTCTCCGGTGAGCATGCATGCCTACAACAAATTAAAATTAAAGAAATAGTATTTAATAAAATTAATAAAATAAAATAATTATTGGAAAATAAAATGGGGCCAGCAGGTGGCATCGTGGTTAAGGGTGCTGGACTCACACATGGCTGACCACAGTTTGAGTCTGGGACCTGGTAGCATGCTTTCTCACATTCTCTCTCACTCCTTCCCTCTCTGGTCAAATTATCATAATTACTTTTTTAAAAAAGTTAAAAAAATAGACAGACAAAGATGTGAGAGGGGGACCAGCAGTTAGCGTAATGGCTATGTTGCTGGACTCCCATGTAGTCAACTGCGGTTCAAGTCCCGGACCTAGTGGCTTAAACTCATGTCGGGCGAGTGTGCATGCGTGCCCAAGATCCCGAGAGGAGAATGGAGGAGGAGGGATTGCGGTGGCGTGGCCATCCCCCCCC
>NW_006159870.1:233518-250706 GCF_000334495.1 Tupaia belangeri chinensis | reverse complement strand
AGATATGTCTTGTAATTCTACAGCCATTATCAACATTAGTCTTCTGTGTGGGTAAACTTACAGAATGTGTGATTAATGTATTGAATGATTTTTTTTAATATGGTGCCAGTATCCCCCCTCAGGGGTGATTACTCACTTTCTGTCTCTCTGTCTGTCTATGGCTTTCTGGAGATCACGCGCACCCTATAGCAAAAAAAAAAAAAAAAGAAAAAGAAAAAAAAAATAACTATGGGGCCAGCAGATGGCACAATGGCTTCATCGCTGGACTCCACGTAGTCAACCACAGTTTAAGTCCCAGACCCAGAGGCTTAAAATTCATACCGCGCATGTGTGTGTGCATGCCCAAAGTCCCGAGTGGAGAATGGAGAAGGGATGCAGCATAGCCATCACCCCTGGCGGGGGTGACTTCTCACTTTCTGTCTCTCTGTCTCTCTCTATCTCTCTATCAAGCACATATGCCTTACAGAAAAGATCTCTCCAAAAAAATAAAATATTTTAAAAATAAACATATGGCATTCTTCCCAAATTTATAACATAAAATAATCAGAGAGGGTTTTAGCCCATACAATGTGGGCAAAGAAAGAAATTTATATGAATACTTAGCCAAAAGTTATCTGAACATCCCTAAGCCACTGGACTAGAAAATCATGAAGAGCTGACTTCTTACATTCACAGTGCCTAGCAGTAAGGGTCAGCTTGGAGAAGTCATAAGAATATTAAGCCAAAGGTTAATTATCTGATATTCCTCCTATTTGGAGCTCTGATTGAGAGAGTGAGGAAGGGATACTTCTGACCATTGAGGGACTTTTTTTCTAGTAATTTCTGCCGAAGATTGAATAGTCACATGATTTCTGGTCAACATAATGAACTTGTGTGAACCTCTAAAAAACATTGCAAGTTCACTTCAGCTTGGTGTCCTTACTGGAAGTAATTTTTAAATAAAAAAATATTCAAAAGTACATGGAAATACACAACATTCATTGTTTTCCTTCTCTCGCCTAAAAATCTGATATATATGTGAAGGACTGTGGGTCTGTGTTAATTTGACATAACGTATTTTTTTTTCTAATCTTATTTGAACATTTATAAAATCACCACACCCAAGACTCAAGAATATTTGACTCAATACTAATTGGCTAAATGTCTGTGAGTTAGTTAAGGTCATATTTGACCTCTGGTTTGTTATCTACAAAATAAAGAGTCTGTAAATAAATTCACTATTTTTAAAGATTCTTTATTTTTATCATATGAAAAAAAAAGACAGGTATCTGCAACAGGGTCTTCACACCAAGATTCTATCTAATATTGACAGGATATTGAATATTACCAAAGAAGGAATATTTGGATTTAAATAGATCCCCATACTTTGTGAAAGAAAAGAAATCAAATCTACTTCTCTGGAAGTATTTTTATGCAATTTGGGATGGACAGATAAGGCCTAACTAAGACCTGGTGGTAAGGAAACAACAAAGAAAGTGAAGGGCAACAGATACCTGTGATAAAATCCCTGTGAAAATCAAAAAGAGTTAAGAGTCCAGCAGGTGGTGTGGTGGCTAAGGCCCTGGATCCCACATGGACAACTACAGTTAGATTCCTGGACCTGGCAGCTTGAAATTCATGCCTTGTTCTTGTATAGGTGAGCCCAAAATCCCAAGAGGAGAATGGGGGAAAAAGGATTGTGGCATGGCCATTACCCTGGAGGGTGATTTCTCACTTTCCAGTTCTCTTTGTCTCTCTCCAGCAAGCGCATGTGCCCCATGGCAAAAATCTTTAAAAAAAAAAAAGTCAATCAAGAGTAATGTTCCCTGACGCTAGAGGGGACTATCTTTCTGGGTCTATGCACATATACTCTAGCCTGAGCTCAGCCCTTCAAGCTACAAATTTTCTACAGAAAGATATGTTCATGAGCAATTCAAATTACAATTCCATAATGGTGAATGTAGGTGGCCAGAAGATGGTGTGGAAGTCAAAACAGCTGGATCCTACACAGCCTATTGAGCAGTCCAAGTCTTGGACCCAGCAGCTTGAAGAGCACACCAGGCCTGTGTGTGTGCATGTCCAAAATCTCAAGAGAAAAATGGAGGAGAGGGGACTTGGGGATGGCCATCCCCTCTGGGAATGATTTCTCAGTTTCCTTTCTCTCTCTCTCTCTCTCTCTCTCTCTCTCTCTGTCTCTCTCTCTCTCTCTCTCTCTACACACATTCACTCTCTCTCTCTCTCTCTAACTCCACACACACACACACACACACACAAACACATCCTATCTTCCTATAGTATATTAAAAAAAAAAAGTAGTGAATGTTTGAATGTTGGACTGTCTAGTTTTATAAAATATAGTAGTGTGAATATAGTTAATGACTTACTGTATATATCAAAGTCCCTGTGGGGAAGGATTGTGAATGTTACCAACACAAAGTAATGACCAGTGATTGAGATGATGGGTATGCTAGTCGTCCTAATTTGTCCTTGTACATTGTGTTCATGTACTGAAGAATCACACTATATCCCCACTAGTATGTCCAATTATTATATGTTCATTTCAAATATCCATTTGAGTTTTTTTTAATCGAATAAGGGGAACTCTAATTTATTTGACACAGAGGGAAAAATACCTGCAGTGAATACCAAGAACTCCAAGAAGAGGCATTCTTTTTTTCTCTCCCAGTCATCCTTTAGTAGAAGGTTAAAGTGGGCTATTTCACTTACAAAGAAAATGCAAAACCCCTCCTGGGAAAACTCTCTTTTAACAACTGTCACATCACAAATAACCTAACTTCTTTTTTAAGTTTAGTTATGTATTTTGTGAGAGAAAGAGATAGAGAAGGAGACAAGGAGGGACAGAGAGACATGGGAGGGGACAGAGACAGGTTCTCTTGGCAGGTTCTGGATCCACGAATGTCCTCCCCACGGCCTCCCAGCCAGCTAGGACCACAGGGTTTGTACAAGTGCTCTTAGCGTGGTCAATCCCTAATCTGAATCACAGCCACTATGGAAAAGAAGCTTGCTCCAACCCGCTCCACTTTGGAGGAGCCCTAACTTCTTAAAGCTTAGAGAAAAAAGTAGTCTATCAAGTTCAAGGACCTATTTTTATGTATGACAGACTTTAACAATGGATAGCCTGAAAGTTTTTATGTCTGAAAGAAAGGGACTTTAACCTATGGTTCTCATTAAAGTAAAGGAGGAAAAAAAAAAAAGTCACTACTAGATAATAAGCCAGACTTCCTTTTTTTAAATTTGTATCTATCTTGATCAAGAAGAGTTAGATGTTTTCATTGTCTTTGTAAGCTCTTCTGAGAAGCAAGATATTCCCAGCAGTTTACTTGAGCAAATGGCTTCTGTTAAGCATAATGATTTCTTAAATATCACTTTTAAATCCTGTGTTAAAGAGAGCAAATCAGCCTCATTCAAACATTTCCCAAGCTGTATGGGGCTCTGTTGCTGTTGTTTAACCAAATTCAGAGGCTAGTGTAATTAGACTGCAGGGATTATAGGTCGAGCAGAGCAATTAACTTGGCTGACAATGTTGTCAGGTCAAAAATGTTTTTCTTCTTTCTGTACTTTCAAAAAGTCAGTGTAAAATATGTTTTGTTCATAACTCTCTCCTATCCATTTAACATATACATTTATATATTTTCAATTTTTTTATTCAAATTTTATTCTATAAATTGATTAAATATGGAGTTGAAGTCAACAAAATATGTGAAAGAAATAGGGAGTCTAGCTTTGCAAGGCTACACAGAGATGGAGGCCAGCAGGCAGCATGGTGGTTAAGACGTTGTACTTCCACATGGCCGACTGCCTTTGGAGTCCTGGACCTGGTAGCTTGAAATTCACGAGCATGTGTGTGCATGTGTGCGTGTGTGTATGTGTGTGCCCAAAATCCCGAGAGGAGAATGGAGGAGAAGGGATTGTGGCATAGTCATCTCACTGGAGGGATGGGGGTGTTTCACTTTCCCTATCTCTGTCTCTCTTCAGCGAGTGCACGTACCCTATGTCAAAATTTTTTTAAAAAATTAAAAATACATGAATAAAAGTTACACAGAGGTGAAATAGAGCTAAAAAGTATGATATTGGAGTGGAGTGGGGATGAAATGGGAAACAAGAACATAAACCACTTCTCTGAAGGTCCTTTCTTTTCCTTTAGAATCTTCTGTTTCACCTTTCCTTGGTGTGAATATTGAGAACACCTATTATATTATTATGATGTTAAACATTTCTTTTCAAAAATCAAGGCCAAAATTACAACCTCAAAATTTGATGTGTTACTAGGTACATGACAAAATGCATTGCACAATGACCAGTAAAGTCCTAGAAACCCCATAGGGCATGAGTTGTATTTCATGGCACTGAATCTGGGATTTGGAAGTTATTTTGTAATTATTTGTTGTTGGTCTCAAGAGTATATGTTTTATGTATTTCTTCCTTTTTACCCAGAATGTAATTTTGCTTGGGTGGTGATTGTGTGAGAATAACACTGTGGGAAGAGTTCTTGAGCAGTTTCCATTGTAATTTGATCAGTATCAATGAACAGTTTGTCCAAAAGCTATTCATACAAAAATAAACTCTTTAGTAGTTGTTTCTCCAAACTGTTTCTCCAGATAAGTGAACGATTGACACAGAGGACAAAGTGTATTGACTACACATCTACACATGCACACACACACACAGACACACAGACACACGCACACTCCCAAAAAAAAAAAAAAACTCTAAGAAATTATCTTTTTGGAATTTCCATCCTCCCCAGTTGGGGGGGTGGGGAATCTGGCAATGATTCAATTATCAAAATCATTTAAATAAAAACAAAAATGTGGGTTCATCATGTAAACATAATTAAGTAAAAATTAAAGCAAGATTATAGTTGAGTTTAAACTGATGGGATATTCCAGGATGTGATTATATCTCTGTCATCAGTACATAGTTCTGGATGCTCACTGTGTGTCAGTCACTTGAAGAATGCCGTTTGTCCCTAGACTTGCATTTACTATTTTCAGCTCTTGATATTAGAAACTGAGGAGTCATATTTGAATCTTATCTTTCTCTCTCATCACTTACAATTTTGACTCTATTTCTCACATGTGATTATTCCTTTCTTTATCTCCTACTGTTACAACGGTTCATGGCCCATCATCTTTCATCTGACTTCAACAGCTTCTTTACTTCTATTCCTGTCTAGAATCTGTCTCCCTGAAATTTGTCTTTTAGTCACTAAATAACAAACAAAATACAAATGTGGGGATATCAAAGTATCCTCGCTTAAGACACTGTTACATATAATAACACGTATATATGACTCTCATGATCTGCCCCATGTCTTCATCTCTTGCTATTCTATTTATCAAACGCTAATTAATCAATTTAAAAACATTTGAGCACCTATGTGCCAGTCACTGTCCCATACATTAGAGTATCTCTAGAATTCAGCAAAGTGCCTTCAATGCAAGAAGAACCGAATATTTTGCCTTCTAAATAGTTCTCAAATGTACTGACTCCATTCCATGTGCATTGACTTCATCCAGCCCAAGTCACCTTCCTAATTGTTTTTTTAATAATTATTTAATTTTATTTATTATAAATAAAAGTTTCATTTGATTTGACCAGAGAGAGAGAGAGAGAGAAAGCCACCAGGTCCACGACTCGAACCATGGTCGACCATGTGGGAGTCCAGCACCTTAACCACCATGCCCCCTGCCAGCCCCCTCACCTTCCTAAATCTATTCCTATTTTTCTTAATTCTATTCTTATTCTTCTAGTCCACAATTTTAATCTAAACCCTACCTCCTACAGCTAGAAGAATCTTTTGAAACTTTGAATCTGATCATGTTATAGCCAAATTTAAAATTCAGCAGATTCCCCAGTGACTCTTGATAAAGTTTAAATCTCAATGTGCTTGATTTATCAGGCTTACATAGACCTCTTCCCAGGCTGGCACTCACCCTCTCTCCTCCCCCCCTCCCATGTTTCTGCCAATATGGATGTTCTTCCCTTCCTCCTTTCCTTTGTTACATCCCACTGATCCTTCAGGTCTTGATTTAAACATCAATTTCTTCATGTGGCATCCCTGACCCTCTTGACTAGCTTAAATTATTTTTCACTGCATTAACTTAGTATCGCTCCATAGCACTCATCACACTTGTAATTACTTGTTTAATGTCTGTAACTTCCTCAGAGACGCTCTCCCTAATCCCCTTGACAAAGGGAAGTATAGTTATTAAGCGTTCTCACAGGTCACTGTAGTTTTCCTTAGCATGCATCATGGCTTAATAATTATTTTGTTGAACTGAATCGAAGATATTATTTCTAGTCCTCA
Organism: Tupaia belangeri chinensis; assembly: GCF_000334495.1. Lineage (NCBI taxonomy): Eukaryota > Metazoa > Chordata > Mammalia > Scandentia > Tupaiidae > Tupaia > Tupaia belangeri. The sequence continues at coordinate 244,396 of NW_006159870.1, read as the reverse complement.
AGGAACTTTGAGTAGTACCTGTATACTTCTAGCTAACTCTCATTGTTGTTAAGTCTCTCCTGTCAGCAACTCAAGGAGTCTTTGCTAATCAAACTTTTGCACCACTGCTGAGCTGGATTAGTTTCCTCTCCTTAGTACTCATATAATACCTACTCCACATTTCTGTCATTGCATTTACCAGAATGTTATCTATTTATGGATCTGCCTTTCAGACAGCAGTTTCCTTGAGATGAGATATAATGTTTTGTTCGTGTTGTTTATTTCATACATGCTCAATAAATATGAATGGAATAAATGGATGGATGAGTACATGGGAGATAGGAATTAAATTGCCTCTTGTTGCCAAGTAATATACACTGTAATAGAAATGAAGGACATCTTAGCACCAAAGCTGTAAGGAGTTATAGACAAGGGCTTTCTTGGATACCTCTCTCCTACTCACACCCTGGACTTCGACACTTTATAGACACAGCCCTGACTTGCTATAATTTATGAGACCCTTACAAAATTAGTGATCAAAACGTTGCTTGAATTGGGGACCAGCAGATGGCATAGCTGGACTCCCACACAGCCAACCACAGTTCAAGCCCCAGACCAATTACTTGACTAATGACTAGCATGTGTGCATAAGTGCCCAAGATCCCAGGAGGAGAATGAAGGAGAAGGGATTGTAGCATGACCATCCCCCCCTAGGGGGTGATTTCTTGCGTTCTTTCTCTCTGTCTCTCTCTTCTCTGGCAAGAGCACATGTCCTAAGGCAAAAACCTCTACCAAAAAAAAAAAAGATTCAACTGAATATAAAGTATAAGTAAAATCATGGGTCAACCTATAGTTTAGTGGTTAAGGGAGCTAGATACCATATGGCCAATGGCAGTTCAAATCTCAACCCACGTTGCCTAAAAAATTTCCACATAGGGGGACCAGCAGTTAGCCTCATGGCTATGTTGATGGACTCCCATGTAGTCGACCAAGGTTCAAATCCCGGACCCGGTGGCTTAAAACACGCTGGGCGTGTGAGCATGCGTGCCCAAGATCCCAAGAAGAGAAGGGATTGCAGCATGTCCATCCCCCCTGGGGGGTGATTTCTCACTTTCTGTCTCTTGTCTCTCTCTGTCTGTCTGGTGAGCACACGTGCCCTATGGCAAAAACCTCTCCAAAAAAAAAAAGAAAAATTCCACATAGGATCAGCAGATGATATAATGGTTCTGTGGCTGGACTTCCACATAGTTGACCGTGGTTCAAGTCCCAGATCTGACAGCTTAAAACTCACAACAGGTACCTGTGCAGACATGTCCAAAATCCTGAGAGGAGAATGGAGGGGAAGGGATTGTGGTGTGGTCATCCCTCCCCCCGGGGGGTAATTTCTTGCTTTCTGTCTCCCTGGCAAGTGCACACACCCCAAAGCAAAAATCTATCTAAAAAAAATTTAAAATTCTGCATGTGTAAATGCATGCTTAAAATCCCAACAAAATGAAGAAATGGAAGAGAAGGGTTTGTGGTATGGCTCTGACCTATTGGGGGTGCTTTCTCTAGCTAGCACATGCACCCTCTGGCAATTAAAATATATAGAGGGACCAGCAGATGGTGTAATAGTTATGTCATTGGACTCCCAGTAGTTTACTGTGGTTTGAGTCCCAGACCTGGCATGTGTGCATACATGCCCAAGATCCCAAAAGAAGGAGGGAGGAGAAGGGATTGCAGTATGGCCATCATCTGGGGGGTGATTTTTTGCTTTCTATCTCTCTCTCTCTGTCTTTCCAGTGAGCAACGTGCCCTATAGCAAAATCTCTTTTTTTAAAAAAAACAAAGTTTATAGATAGATACGCAAAATCTAACTCTAAATTTGTACACTGATAATTATACCTCCTAGATATAAACATAAATACATAGAAATAGACAATGACAAAGAGACAGATAAGTATTGATGTAGATAGATATAGATATAGAGGAAGGTAAAATAGTAACATGCGAAACATCTACTTCTTAACCTCCTATAAATGTGCCACCATACATGGCAAAAGAGACATTACATATGTGATTAAAGATCTTAAGATGGAAAGATTATCTTGTATTATCTGGGGGTACCCAATGCAATCAGAAGTATGCTTATGAGCAAGAGTATGAGAGTCAGAAAAGGATTTGAAGATGCTATATGTTGGCTTTGAAGATGGGCAAAAGAGCTAGGAGCTAAGGAGGGCAAGTGCCTGCCATTAGATTGAGAAGACAAACAAATTCTCCCTGAGAGCCTCCAAAAAGAACATAGCCTTGTAAATACCCTGATTTTAGCCCAATGAGACTTCTGACCTACTGAACTATGAAATGATAAATTTGTGTTGCTTTAAGCCAATAAGTTTGTGACAATTTGGTACAGCAACCTAGGAAACACACACTACGCATATATGTATGTGTATATGTATATTACATGTGTATGTGCATGTAGAGTGGGTATTTATCAATGCTCTTGTACCATTGCCTACATATTTTGGAAGAGTCTAGACAAAGAAATGGACAACAATGTGCAAATTATCACATATTCACAACTGGGACTATATTTACAAACAGACCTACACACACACATACACATTTTTCCAATTGTATAAAGTTACAAATACAGAGTTGATAATTTGTTTATCTATCAAGAGGATCTGATTTTTTGTCACTTATATAAATGAAGAGAATAACTGTGTAGAAACTCAGGAATTTGTTAATAAACTACCTTATTCATAATTATAGCTTACTTATGTCCATAATTGTAAGAGCTCAGGTATTCGTTAATATGTTACTTTATTCATAGCTATAGCTTACTCCTATCTATAATTGTCATGGTAGAACTAGAAAGGATTCAAACATGTCTTCTAAAAAAATTATTTTTTAAATAATTTTCTATTTATTTAATAATTCTTAAATTTAATTATTTAAGATTAAATTTAATTTTCTAATTTTCTATTTTTAAAATTTCTATCTTAAAATTAGAAATTTTAAAAATAAAGTTTCTGGGCCTAGTAATTTTAGCAATTTGGAATATTTCAATTTCTAAAATGAAACATCCTCCAAGTCCTCATGCATTGCATCCTCTATGTCAGAATATTATGCTAATGGGGAACCAGCAGTTAGCGTAATGGCTATGTCACTGGACTCCCACGAAGTCGACCACGGTTCGCGTCCCAGACCCAGTGGCTTAGAACTCAGGCCAGGCACGTGTGCGTGCGTGCCCAAGATCCCGAGAGGAGAATGGAGGAGAAGGGATTGCGGTGTGACATACCCCCAGACGGGTGATTTCTCGCTTTCTGTCTCTCTGTCTCTCTCTGTCTCTGTCTGTCTGGCGAGCACACGCGCCCTATAGCGAAAACCTCTCCAAAAAAAAAAAAAGAATATTATGCTAATGAATACAATTAATCTCTTTCCCATCTATGTCAGAATGCCATAATATTTAATACAATTAATCTTGTTTGATATTTTATTTTTTTTAAGAATTATTTATTTTAATTTTATATATCATCATTTTTATTTAATTTGCTATAGGACATGCGCGATCACCAGAGAGAGACAGAGAGAGAGGGAAAATGAGAAAGCAAGCCACCAATTTCAGGACTTGAACCACAGTCTGCCAGGTGGGAGTCCATCACCTCAACCAACTTGCCACTTGCTGGCCCCTCATATTTTATTTTTAAGTAGTCAAAATATTGTGATTATTTATTTTACACATCTTTAAAAACAGATACCTTAGGGAGTTGCTCTCTAATCAAACTAAAGAATAATAGCTAATAAAATAAAATAAATAATCCTTTTAAAAAACTAAAACAGACTCCTTTGGTTAAGGTAACATTATTTCAAAAACAGCAATAATTATATTGATAAGTATTTCCCTATTATATCTAAAATATCAGATTGCTTTTGTTGTGAGAAGTAAAACCACGCTCCTTGCTGACAGTCACATTCTTCAAAAAAAAAAAATACATAAAATCCTCCAGAATTATACAGTGTATATTAAAGATAACAAAGATAATTAATTCAGAATATCTACACAATCATTAATTAGCATGTTTAAATACATTTATAATATACGCCTCAAAATCTCAACGGATCTTCACTATTTATCATGTGTTATAGACTTTTGTTGTTTTTAGTGGCATAATCGATTCTGTTGCATAACAAGAAATGCACAAAAAATTTAAATGAACCATTTTTCATAACTTGCATCGCATTTTATTTTTAAAATATACTCAATGGGAAGACAGTAGTGAAGGCAAGAAGACAAATATTAGTGGCTTTTGTTTGTTTTTTGTTTTTTCCCAGCTTACTCAAGAAATAAACTATGGCAGTTTGAAATATTAGTCTTCTAAAATATGTTGATATTTTTAGATCAGAAAGTCTGAGGCTAATTGTTCCCACAAGAGTTTTATGATAAAAAGGGAAATAACTACTTCATAATTTTTCTGGTTTTATTAGAATAGGCTTTATATTCCTAAATAATATATATTTTTAAAATTAGTTATTTTATTTTTATTATTCTTTTCTTTTTTTCTTCCTTTAATTTGCTATAAGTTCATGCACTCACCAGAGAGAGACAGAGAAAGATAGAGAGAGAAAGGAAGAAGCACGTCACCATCTAAAGTGGGCAGCCATGCGGGAGTCCGGCGTCTTGACTACTATGACACTTGCTGGCCCCAAAAACGTGCATGTTGAGAGCACTTCAGGGGTAGAGCATGGAACCATGATCATGGGGCAGGGGTAGGGAAGGGAGGCTAGCAGGGCTATGGTAATAGGTGAATTTAAGGTCCATTGAGTAAGTGTCTTTAATTATGTTTCATCAGGAATCCGCTGTGTGGTTTACAATAATCAGTCACAGACTGGCTATTTCACAAACAGATGGCACTGTGAAAATTTATAACTTGTCAGCAAACTACTTTCAGGAGAAGCATTGTATTGGGCAGGACAACTGTTTAATTCTGAACTCGATGGTGAAATCGAGTATGACTTATTTGGAGCATGACTGCTAGCTCCAGTGGTTCTCAACTTTTGGTTGGCTGAGAAGATGGATCTGTTAAACTATTTCAAATCACCCAAGACAAAATCCAGTGTGGAAGAAATTTTAATCATTCTCAAAAGTCTCATCCTGAGTCTCAGCTGCTATCCCTCTGGTACCCACATTGCAGCTAGTCCCATGGACTACATTAGTATGCTTGATGTCAAATCAGAAAAATAGCTCTTCATAAGATGATGGTGGATAGGCAGTATATGGGTGTGTCAAAGCAAAGGTGTATCATGTGGGGTGTGACCTTCCTCTCCGATGGCACCATCATAAGTGTGGGCTGAGCTAGGAGAGTGCAATTCTGGGACTCAGTTACTGAAACGCTAGCAAGGAACTGTCTCTTTGCAAATGCTAACATGCAGTCCATTGCTGTAGACCATGAAGAAAACGGGTTCATGGCAGGTACAGCCAAAGAGTACAGTATTCCATTTTCAGCTGGTCTCTGTGACTTTCAACAGCAACGAAAAGCAACAAGTGCAGACCAAACCATTCTAGCATCACACTTGCAATGTGCAAGTGGTGGTGCACATCCTGACAGCACTGATAGCTGGAGGTACAGACACCCACTTAGTCATTCATCCTCTCATGGGCAAAGGTGGAGGTAAAGAATTACGATGCTACTGTCCAAAACATCACCTTTCCCCATCCACGTCTCATCTCCTGTTCTAAAAAGAGACAACTTCTCCTCTTCCAGTTTGATCATCATCTGGAACTTTGGCAATTGAGATTCACAGCTGCAACAGACAAGAATGGGGATACCCTTCTGTTCTCTAAAAATGCAAATCATTTGCTGCACCTTAAGACAAAGGGTCCCAAGAATATTATTTGCAGCTGTGTCTCTCCATGTGGAAGTTGGATAGCCTATTCTACAACTTCTTAGTTTTTTCTCTACCGGTTGAATTACGAACATGACAACATCAGCCTCCAAAGGGTTTCAAAAACACCAGCCTTCACTCTGCCTACAGAATTTGTTTTCTGAAGATTTGATGAAGCCCTTTGTGGCATCCAATCAAGGCTCTCTACATTTTATTTAGCTGTTGGAAGGAAACTTCTAGCACCTGCATACTTCCCAGCTTCAATCAGAGACAGTGAAGGCCATGTGACTTTTGGCAATCAGTTCAGATGGGAGTTGGCTAGCTGTGTTAGGGACCAGCACTCGAGTCCATGTCTACAGTGTGAAACATCTTCACTGCATGCTGCATACTTGCAGTTTCCCTGTGACTGCTCTGGCCATCACCCCCCCACTATCAAAAACCTTGTCATTCTAACCAGTAGGTGTTTGAATACAGAATCCCAGACAAACATTATACAGAGTGGAACCAGAGTACACAGAAGCAAGGGTTTTACTACTTTTGGATCCAAAGATATACTCCCCTCACACCCATCAGTTTTCAACCCAAGAGACCAATGCACAGCCTTCTCCATGGTGCCTACATGTTCTGCATCATTGATAAGTTGCTGCTTCTTCCTAATGACAAAACCTTACTCTACAACCACTCCTTCCCACGAATGACTCAGATATAATCTCGAGGCACACAGCTCATGCATTTAAGATTTCTAAGATATATAAACCTCTGCTCTTCATGGATTTTTTGGATGAACAAACACTTGTGGCAGTAGAATGGTCTCTACGTGATATCACTCAGCTCCCGCCACCCATCAAGAAGACGTTTGGAACTTAAAACAGGGCATGACCAGGACCAGCAGATAGTATAATGGTTACATTGCTGATCCCCACATAGTTAACAGCAGTTTGCATCCTGGACTCAGCAGCTTAAAACTCATGCTGGGCAGGCAGGTGTGAGTGTGTGCCCAAAATCCCAGGAGGAGAATGGAGGAAAAGGGATTGCAGCAAGGTCATCCCCCTGGTTGGTGATTTCTTGCTTTCTGTCTCTCTGTCTCTGTCTCTCCAGCAAGCACATGCACCTTTTAGCAAAAATCTCTCTCTTAAGAAAAGGGGAGGCATGATCTGTGCCCTTCCTTAAACTGTCTACTGTGTTTCTTTTCACAAATCATGACAATAAAACAAAAATTATTCTTTCAAAAAAAAGTGCACACTAGCCTGCAGTAGTTTTTGCTATAAGATAGGCCCACCATGCCCCCCACATAATATTAAGAAGTAAATAGCCTTTAAAGAATTGAATCTTGGGGCCAGCAGATGGTGTGGGGTTAAGGTGCTAGACTCCCACATGGCTGACCACAGTTCAAGTCCCAGACCTGGTAACTTGCTTTTTCACTTTCCCTCTCTCTCTGTCTCTCTCTGGTCAAACTGGAAAATGATGATAATAATAAATAAAGTTAAATAAAAAAATAATTATAAAAATAAAAGAATTGAATCTAGAGAAATAAATTGAAGACTCAAAATTCAATTTAAATTGGTGATTTGAGAAACCTAGTCTAATCTTTGTTCTATTGTAGATCGCTTAAAAAAAAGACCACATAAATAATACTCAGTATTATTATACAATATCCATTTTAATGGCTATATTTATTCAAATATTTAGATTTGAAATATTCTTATAGTGTTCAATATTTTAAACAAATTGGAAAAAGTATAAATATTCCATGGATGTAGACAATATCAGTATTAACCAAAGATATTATATTCTCTTAAATAGTTTCTTTAAATGTTAATAGATGGGAGAGGCAAGGGGTAGGCCTTCAGAAGAAGACTCTATCATTGCTCCTGAGAACTAGTGATTTCAGGGAAAAAAGAAAAATGAAGATATTCTACTGATAATTAAGCCTCCAGCCCCCAAATTTGAGTGGTACAGAGCCCCTCTAACCTTCTTTCTGTCTCTGTCTCTGTCTCTCTCTGCCTCTCTCTCTGTCTTCTCATTTTTTTGAAATTTTTCCTTTTTAAAATTTTTTTAAGGTAAAGTATTCTCTTGACTTTCAGTGCCTCCTTTATCTTGCTAATAATCTCCTTTCTCCCTCCCCTCCAGGAGAGGCAAGGGGCAGGCCTTCAGAAGAAGACTCCACCATTGCTCCTGAGAACTAGTGATTTCACATGATGTGCAAGCACACCACGTGTTTTTTTATATTTTGCTTTAAAAAAAAACCCTAAATTTTTTGGTTGATTTTTCTTTTTTTCCTTCTTTTTATCTCTCTCTTTTTTCTCTCTCTCTGTTTCCTTTTCTTTTTCTTTTATCTCATCACTCTGCTCCTCAATCTCCATTCACTGTGTTTTCAGACAGTTCTAAGGAAACCATAGCCAAACATCCAAATACGATCGGGGTTAACATATTCCTCAATACCCACTGAATCTGCTGCACAAAGGGATAAAAATGGTACAGCAAAGAGATTCCAGGTCACCTCCTTCTGCATGCTCCTGAATGCTCAGATTGAATTTTAAGAATTAGGAAGAAACACACCATCCATCAGATGACTAGAAATCACCGCAGAGTCACAAGAAATATGGAAAAGCAAGAAAATACCTCTCCTCCAAGGAAAAAAATAACACCTCTTCATCCACTGACAGTTCAATGGAAATGTCTAATAAAGAATTTAGAATATTCATAAGACAAAGCTAACAGAGATGGAAGAGAAGAGAGACAACGAACTGCAGAAGATACAGGAGAAAGAAGCTTATGAGTTCCAGAAGGTGAGAAAATTCTTGCAAGATCTAAAAGAGGAAATACACACTATAAAAAAGAATCAAATGGACCTGTTAGAGATGAAGGCTATAATACAGGAAGTCAAAATTTCCCTCGAAAGTATTAAAAGCAGACTAGATCATACAGAAAATAGAATCTCAGATGTAGAAGATAAAATCACTGGCCTAGAAAAATACAGCACAAAGACTGAGAAAATTGCCCCCAAAAATGAGAATAATCTGTGAGAAATACTCGATACTATCAAACATACAAACATCCATACAATTGTTATCCCAGAAGGTAAAGAGACTCATAAGGGCATTGATAATCTATTCCATGAAATCGTGCAAGAAAACTTTTCAAACTTAGACAGGTACTCAAAGATCCAGTCCCAAGAAATACAAAGAACCCCAAATAGAATCAACCCAAGAAGATTTTCTCCAAGACACATTATAGTCAGATTGACCAAAACCACAGACAAAGACAACATACTAAGAGTGGTGAGAGAAAAACATCAAGTTACCTATAAAGGATATCCCATCAGGTTAACAGCAGACCTCATCAGAAACAGTGCAAGCAAGAAAAGAATGGGAAAATATATTCAAAGTGTTAAGGGAAAAGCAATTTCAACCAAGAATACTGTACCCAGCGAGATTTTCCTTCATATGGGAAGAAAAGACAAGAACATTCTCAGATAAACAAAACCTGAAAAAATTTACCAACACCAGATCAGATCTCCAAGAAGCTCTAAAGGAAGTGCTATACCAGGAAAATTAAATACAGACACACAGAAATAAGAGTTCAAAAACTAAGAAAATGGCCAACTTAATCATAGGGACAAGTCTGAAGTTGAATATCATATCCCAGAATTTAATCAGAAAGATCAAACCACAACAGAAGGTATATTAAGTATATGAGACTGAACTGTTGAAATATGATTTTATGACTTTTGACTAAAACATTGCTAATTTTCTTCTAGGCTTTGTTTTCTCGTTTTAAGCCTTTTTGTCCTGTCTTGAACTGTTGATAGGTTCTTTTACCTATTTTTTTAACAGAATCCTAACCTGTTTCCTGGCTTTAAGTTTTAAGTAAAGTTCCTTAGCATTTCTTTGATTTATTAAAGTTAAAACTGCTTTTCTTGAAATTATCAGCTGAAAATAAATAAATAAATAAATAAATAAATGTATAAGCCCGGGAAAATCTTGATATAAAATACTAAATAGATTTTACTGCAGGACTTAGCAGAACCTTGAAATGTTAATGAATATGGTTAGTTTCCAAGGAGGAAGAAAAAAGATGTGAGTGACATGTAGTGCTTCATCAGATAGGATAATCAGTCCTACTTTTCATTATTCTATAATCCTGACCTTCTGCATCAGGTAAGGTCTCCTAAATAATGTTGCTCCTAGGAATACTCAAAATCTCTAGGAAAACCTAACAATTTTGTTTTCTCTTCATACTCATAATTCCTAGTATGGAGAATACTTGTCAGAATTGAATTGTAGATCTACACTGAAATTATCTTCAGTGATTTATGGGACTACCCAGTAATCATTCACTGTTACAAGAAATTGATTCCTGATAATTAGGGGTGTTCCATTGTGTTTTATTTTTCTTATTCACTCTATTCATAAGGGCAGGTCTCCTGCTCTATGGTTACAAGAATTACCAAACACACATATTCTCAAAGCATGTGGTGCAAAGAGTACATGCCATATGCAGCCACATGGTGTGCACTTGAGAACAAAGTGAATAACAGGGACAACAACAATTATGTTTTGTACTATCAGAGTGTGAGGTGCCCCGGGGTTCCCACAGAAGTATGTGTTTGACTAGTTTCAATAATTGTGAAGGCTGGTAAGAAATTAGAACCCACTACTTAGAGATAAGCAGGTGCTATACTGATTACCTCGATAAGGGGAGGGGAGTCATTTGACCAGGGCACCTTACTTGCAGAAAAGAATTAGTCAACTTGCAATTAGGTGATGGAGGCTGACTGGTTTCGGGTGTCAAGATAGTACCTAATATTAGGTTTTAATTCAAGTCTTACACCACACCCCTTTCTGTTCACACTCAGTATGTGTGGTTCAGTAAGGTTTTTCCAATCTCTAGCACCAGACAAGAGAATGTGACCTTGGTTTAAATTTTTCATAGCCCCCACTCACAAAGATTAATTCAGGAATGAGTTTGTCCACTAATTTAGGCCAATTAAAGTCAAGCTGAGGATTTTTTAAATGATACTTTAGGGAA
>NW_006159870.1:135270-233256 GCF_000334495.1 Tupaia belangeri chinensis | reverse complement strand
AAGAGATATGCTATTTTCTAATGCAATTTCTAGCAGTAGAGTGATGTGAACCTGGTGCTCACATTAGAGACCACAATACAGAGACTGAAAACAAAGCCAACCTGGGAAAAATAGCACCCAGAAATGGAAACAACAGAGTCTGCTGACCTTGCTCAATCTGTATCCAGTCATGCCTCACACCTCTTTACATCTGAACTTTCCTGGAATGTAAAATATTCCTTTTCCATTTATGATTGAGCTGATTTGAGTTGAATTTTGTCACTAACAATCTTACTAGTTCAGACTGATTTATGAGCTAAGTTGAGTTAATGCTGTACAGCTATACTGAATAGTTTTGATAAGGACTACTTCACTATGTTACCTCTGGCAATATTTTAGAAGAACTCTGCAATTTTCTCAGTTATAAACTAAACTAAATTATGGCTCCCTTTCAAGGCCTCATTGGGTATCTCTTCATGCAGTGTTACAGTTATATTGGCTAAAGCAGCATTTCCACTACTACACAATAAACAATCTTTGATGGCTATCTTTGCAAGAAGTAATAATACAATGAAAAAGAAATGAATGATAATTATTATCGTGGCGTAAGTCCATTTTAGAAGCTAGTACTTGACTTGGTCAATTCATATTCAATTAATATCTCTAAATATCTCTACTTATAATTTAAATAAATATGAGAAATAATTTTAAATCGAGAAGGCATTTGGCACTTTTTGTTAATAAGGAAGTACATGTCATAAAAGTGAAGAGCAAATAAAATGTGATGACCATTGCTCAAGAAATCATTTTGAGACACAGGTAAACTAAATGTTAGAACTTGTACCTCCAACTTTTAATATTTTCTTAAAGAAAACATTAGTGAGATTATCAACAGCATCTAACACTCTTTGATATTTTCACCCAGATAAATTCTGCAACTTATTGCCACTCAGCAGTGATTTGAAATAGCAGAGCTGCTCTTAACATTTACACTTGCTTGATGAGAAGATGTTGAAACACTCACAAGTACACTTAAGTAAAAGTGCACACTAGTTGTCTCCAAATGTTGACAAGGGACACAAAGATACAGGAGGCAAATGCTTTCAAAATGCTAAGTTATATACAAAAGGAAAATGAAGCCAGCTTTCTAGTGTTTCTTTATACATCTTGATCTATGCTTGTTTATCCACAAAAAAATTATTTTATAAGTATAAAAGGAAAAATATGCCATCAGGAAGCAATTGAGATTAATTTGAATTTAGAGAGTCACATTATCTGGCGATAAGAAGACTCCAGGCATAAATTAGTCATTCATTAACATTTGGCTCTAGTGACTACAGGCAAAGAGTCAGTAACTTATGCAATGTATTTATTTGCTAATTTATTCATTTGTCTGATGGATGTGAGAGGATTTCAAAGGAAGGTTATAAAGGTATTCACATACACATTTTCAATGTACCAGAAGATTTATACTAATACAGCACATAAAACTTTTTATATACATTTAAACTATCAGAAAAATATATTAATAATCCTATAAAGAGTTATTATGTAGTTACTATGTAGTAAGCAAGAGGAAGAAGCATAATTTTTTTAAAGTACTGTGGATAGTGCTAGCAATATTTGATGTAATCCCAATAACTATAGTAAAGGGGAAATGCATAAGAAATCTTTTAAATACGCTAATATTTGGCCTGTATCTTTATGTCTTTTGCTTTAAGTATTTGCAATCACTAGAGGTGGAGATTAAACCAATTGAGAAGTGAAGGGATGGGATGATACGAAATTCTCTGCTGATTCTCTTTAAAGTCCATTTACAAGCAGTTGGTTAGTGGTTTTCTTTTTCCTTTACAAATGAGAATTTCATAAAATATACAAGCCCTTTTTTCCTCTGAGTGAAAATATTAGCCTATGACATAATATTCAGTAGGTGTGTTTTGTTCGTTTTATCCATAGAGCATGTGCACTTGCTGGAGAGAGACAGAAACAAAGAGGGAAAGTGAGAAATCTCCCTGCCCCCACCCTGGAGGATGGCCACATCATAATCACTCCTCTTCCATTCTTCTCTCAGGATTTTGGCCACATGCGCACATGTGCTCAGCATGATTTTCAAGCTGCTAGGTTTGAGACTTAAATCACAGTCAACCAACTGGAAGTCTAAGACCTTAACCACCATGCCACCTGCTGGTCCCAGTAGGCATGTTTTTTAAAATCTTATTTCATGAACTTTTAAGCAAGTATTTGTAAGATAGTATATAAAGCAAAGATGTACCTATTGCATGAAAGCTAACAGAATTGTGCCAAGTATGAAGCTGATTGGAAGGTACTGTTTATTGGTTAAACTGTTACATTTTCTTAAAAGGTATACACTATATTGGGGCCGGCAGGCGGCATGGTGGTTAAGGGCGCTGGACTCCCACATGGCCAACTCTAGTTAGAGTACTGGACCTGGCAGCTTGCTTTCTCACTTTCTCTCTCTCTCTCATTCTGTCTCTCTCTGGTCAAATAAAAATCAATAAATAAAATAATTCTTAAAAAATTTTTTTTAAAAAAAGGTAGACACTATAAAAGAGTCACCAGTTTAATGTTAGTACAGCTTTCCTTCAATTGCTCTTAAAATAACTAAACTTTATTTTTTGTTATGGATAAAATTTATACATTCCATATTTATATTAGTATTTTTCTGAATTAAACATTATTTTTTTTTCAAGTAAGGCTACTGTAAACCTAGGATCAGATCTAGCAGTCTTTCTGTACGTAAATCTAGAACAGTATTACATATGGTTCAGATGAGTAGCTTTCACCCAACTTAATTATGCTCAAGCTACAAATAAATGCATATGCTATATCATGAATTTTCAAATACAAACCATTCGTGCATAACCATTCGTGCACCACTTTGTGTTTCAGATTTCATAATATAAATAATAAAGTCAGAAAAATCAGAAGATCACTGGAACATGTAACCCAATATTATGTCTAACCACTCAGTAAATTAGAAATAATAATAGTAATGACAGTAAGAAATGTATTTTTAAGAAAAGAACTGGGAACCAGCAGTTAGCATAATGGTTATGTCGCTGGATTCCCACATAGTCGACCACGGTTTGAGTCCTGGACCTGGTGGCTTAAAACTCACGCTGGGGCTGGCAGGTGGCTTGATGGTAAGGGTGCTGGACTCCCACGTGGCTGACTATGGTTCAAGTCCTGGACCTGGCAACTCTCTCTCTCTCTCTCTCTCTCTCTCTCTCCTTCACTCTGTATGTACATACATGCATACTCTATCAAGAATAAAAAAATTAAACTTAAAAAAAATTTACATACATTGAGCATGATGCCAGGCTGCAAACTTTATATGTATTATGTCAATTCTCATATTGACACAATTTTCAAAAGTGAGCATTATCATCCTCATCCTCTTATTACAAGTGAAAAAAAAAAAAAAACCTCATAATTTGAGAAGCAACTGCACGCACCCTATAGCAAAAAAACTCTCAAAAAAAAATAAATAAATAAAAAAATAAAAAAGAATTTACAGTTAAGCCACAATAAAAAAAATTTTAAAAAATTAAAAAAAAAACTATGTGGAAATACTAAATATTGTAATTGCAACTGAAAAATTGCGGTAAATTCACTAAGCTGAAGACTCATTGAAAATATCACCAGTTATGCACTCTACATTTTAAATTTAGGCCATCGAAAAGATAAAATGCAAAAAGGTTCTGAATGTGTTCTAAGAATGAGAGAGGTATGTTTATTATCTCATATGCCTGTGCACCACCAAATGTGTGACTTCCATAAATGAATCAGTCAACAGCCTGCTCTTCACATGCTCAGTCTCAACTCCAAAGACAGGTATTTTTTCTTTATTTCTACAACCCCTCCCAGAATTCTACCTCAAGACTGTAACATTAGGACCAAATGGTGGTACAACTCTGTAAGGAAATCCCACATGGTAAGGTTACCATTTCAAGTCTGGAGACCTCAGACAGGCACAGGCATGCCTATGCTCTTGAACTGACTGAAGATTGGAGGAGGATCACAGCATGAAGACCCTACTGGGAGTGCTGTCTCTATCCCTCTTTTTCATTCTCTCTCTCTCTGTCTGTCTTGTCCATGGGAGAAATATATAAACTTTTAAAAAGTAAAAAAAAAGGCTCAGTGTCTGTATTACAGTCAGTAACATACTGGACTACAGTGCTGGAAGCCACATGGAGGTTACAGTTTGAATTGCTGGCCTTATGGACCCAAAAACACACCACATGTGTGCACATGTACTCAAGATCCTGACAAGATGAAGGACTGAAGGAAAGGGATTGTGGCATGACCAGACCTTGTTGAGGATGTCTCTTCCTGTGTGTGTGTGTGTGTGTGTGTGTGTGTGTGTGTGTGTGCCTGTGTGTGTGTCTTCATCTCAACAGGCTACCATTAAAAAGAATATGGACTTGGGAACCAGCAGTTAGCGTAATGGCTATGTCGCTGGACTCCCATGCAGTCGACCACGGTTCGCTTCCCGGACCCGGTGGCTTAAAACTCACGCCGGGCATGTGTGCGTGTGTGCCCAAGATCCCAAGAGGAGAATGGAGGAGAAGGCATTGCGGCGTGACCATCCCCCCGGGGGGTGATTTCTCGCTTTCTGTCTCTATGTCTCTCTCTGTCTGTCTGGTGAGCGCACGCGCCCTATAGCGAAAACCTCTCCAAAAAAAAAAAAAGAATATGGACTAAATAGCTTAAACCACAGAAACTTATTTTTTCACCATTCTGGAAATTGGAAAGTCTATAATCAATGTTCTAGCAGAGTTCATTTCTTGGTGAGGCTCTCTTCTTGACTTGCAGATGGCACTTTCTTTGTGTCTTTACATAAAGGAGAGATAGAGAGGAAGTTCTTTGGTATTTCTTCTTTTAAAGTCACCAATTCCATCCTGAAAACCTCACCCTCAAGACCTCATCTAAACCTAATTCATTCCCAAAGGCTCTACTATAAATATCATCACACTGAAGGTTAAAACTTCAACATATGGATTTTTTGGGATGTGAGGTCTGGGAGGACACTATTCAGTCACAAGTTCTCTCTCTCTTTCTTTCCAAGATATGTTATTTCTGTTTGTCTGGCAAACCCTGACTCATAACATCTCTGAAATCTAAGTTCAAAACTGGCACTCCCTGACCAAATCAGTCCTTCCAGACCACTCACAATTTTAAAAATTTTACTTAGCTTTTTTAATTTATCTAATTTGACCAGAGAGGGACAGAGTGAGAGAGAGGACAGTTAGAATGCAACCCACCAGGTTCAGGACTCAAACCATGGTCAGCCATGTGGCAGTCCAGCACCCCTAACCACCATGCCACCTGCCAGTCCCAGATCACTCACTTTCTTACTGCAATTTTAATTGCTCTTCATCTTTGGTGAGACCTTTAATCCCTAGGCCACTTTATTTCTTGCAAACTATCAACCATCTTTGGCTTCAGTATCCCTTGTCAAATAGGCACTCAATGTTGCCATTGTAATCTCCTCAGAAATGATTTCAGATTCTCACTTCAAATCATTAAAGTCATGAGTGGCTTTCATTTTGCGCAATACTTTTCTGTTCTTTGCCAAAGATCTTTCTGCCTTTTTACCCTATTGATAAACCTGTGTTCTTAGACACTATGTTTGCAGCAAATGTGTTTTAAAGAATGTGTAAAGATTTCTTCCAACACCATTTGCCAAAGAGACTTTCTTTTCTCCAATCCATTGCCTTATACCCTTTATCAAATATCAGTCAACTTTATGCTTGGGGTTTATTTCTAGGTTCTCTATTATATTTCAAAGATCTGTCTATTTTTGTGCCAGTGCCATGCTATTTCAATTATTACTTCTTTGTATTATACTTAAAGTAAGGTAGTGAGATGCCTCCTAGTTTATTATTTTGATACAGTATTACCTTGGTAATACACAGTCTTTTTTGATTCTAGACTAATAATTTTTGAAGACTATAAATGATAAATTTATATTTATGAGAGAAAAATAAATGAAACCCCTCTTTTTTTCTAGTATTCTCTAGAAACAGTTCACAATAGAGTGCATCTGTTAATTTGTCATCAAAAGAGCACTTTGCCTAAAAGAAAGCACTGACTACTATGCAAAATTTTCATGATCTTTTGTGACACTGTAGTTTATCATTCATTTGTATCTGTAAATTATTGTTATAAATATCACCTGCAACTTTGATACATACAACTTTATATTTTTAGGCTTGTATCTGAAATTGCAACTGGAATTTATTTTGCCAATGTTTTCTGAATTAACTGGATAAAGTTTTGTTAAAAAACAGAATATGTAAAGATTACTTTTACTATAAGATTCGTGATTCAAGAACATCATGAATCTCCCCATCTTATTTTACTTGTCACTACAGTGCCTACCACACTTTCTGATTAGTAGTAGATGCTTAATAAAAATCTTTTTCAATGAATAATCCCTTTCATGAAGACAAATTCTACACAAGTGGATTGTGAGAGTCAAATGACAGAAGAAAGGGTTTATCACTACAATAGAAAGTGGTGAAAATGTTGATGCCAGAGTATTTCATTAATGATCATTCTTTCTCCTTTTATCTTTAATAAGTGACAGCAGAGAGATCACTCAACCCACAGGAATGATGGAATAGAGATGCTTTATTCTTCATTCTATCTTACAAATTAACCAAAGGATCCATGGACTTTCTAGTAGCATGATTCTTGCAGTAAAAGTAACTGTCATTCTCTTTAAAACACATTCTCAGCAAACATGTCTAAAGACACAGCTTGATTTAGTGTAAAGCATACTTGACAGGAAATAGTAGATCTCAGTTGTAGTTCTAATTCTGATTAATTTGCTGTGTTTTCTAAAGGAAGTTATTTAACTTCCTTAGAATGCAGCCTCATTACTTGTAAAAGGATTGGATTTGATTATTTCACCCACGGAGTCTCTTTGAGCTCTAAATTTCTATTCTAGTCTGATGAGATTTAAATTTTTAAAGCCCTACCTCTTACTCATTCTTTTAAAATGTAAAAATTACCACCCAGCACTTTTTCTTGCCAAAAAAAGTTTCCTTGTCAGCATTTCAGGATGCTTAGACATAAACCTTTATACATCCTTACACAAATAAGAAATGTTAATCTTTTAATCTTTTACATGTTTTTAGTCTTCATAAAATCTATGTTGTATCGTTCATTATTTTAGTGAATAATATAGAGTTGGGATGTCTTTTATTTGTTTTTTATTTTCTTAAATTGGATGTTATGGGGGCTGGCAGGTGGCATGGTTTAGGCACTGGATTCCCATATAGCCGACCATGTTTAGAGTCCCGGACCTGGTGGCTTACTTTCTCACTCTTTACCTCTTTGTCTCTCTCTCTCTGGTAAGAATTGAGGAATAATGACAACAAATAAAATGTTTTAAAATTGGATGCTATGATATTTTATACCATCTTATTGGATCAAATTAAAACAACATAAGTGCCACTAATGTAATGAACTCACCATAACCATATTTGTGAACCTGAAGACTCAAAATATAAAAGATTTCAGTTCCTCCAAATTGGTGATACTCCAGGTTTGTTTGTTGGTTTATTTTCTTCAGAGAGAGATGCTTGCTATAGGGCACATGCACTTGCTGGAGAGACAGAGAGACACAGACAGCCAAAAAGTGAGAAATCACCCTCCCAGGGATGATGGCCATGCTGCAATTCCTTTTCCTCCATTTTCCTCTCCAGATTTTGGGTATCCGTGTACACATGCCCAGTGAGAGTTTCAAGCCACTGGGTCTGAGACTTGAAACACAGTGGGCCATGTGGGAATCCAGTGATATAACCATTATGCCATCTGCTAGTCCCCATTTTTTTTTTTTGTTTTTAAGTTTTTCAGAGGGTCTATTCACTTGCAAGAGAGAAAGAGAGAGAAAGCAGCCACCATAGGGAATTGTCATGCTACAATTCCTTCTACATTTTCCTTTAGGAATTTTGGACACCCACACTCATATACTCCGCATGTTTCTCAGACAGCTAGGTTCAGGACTCCAACTGTGCAGTAAGCCATGTGAGATCCACCTGTCTTAATCACCACCTGCTGGTTCTGGGTGGAGTCAATCACTTCTTCAATAAACTGAAAATCATTAGTAAAAATTCTTAAGCATAAGTCTAGTGTCTACTTGTAGTAAAGCAATATTTAAATATATATGTAATACTTACTTGTACATGCAACGTAATGTAATGTTTAAGTATACATGTAATGTTGATCTCATACTGTCAAAAATGTCTCAAAAAATTTCAAAGAATCAATGTCAAAGAGAATATGTTTGATGAAAATATTCAATAAAACCAATATCAAGATTTTTGAAAAGCAAAATTCTTTTTTCCAGCAATATTTGCTAAGGAAATCTGGAGAACAGCCAATCTGATCATACATGGTGACCTTTGGACACATGCAGAAATGTGGTTCCATGAGCTTCATTTGCATAGCATGAAAGTAATTTGCATACAAATACACTAGCTGCCTATTGTCAAAACTGCAGATCAGTATCAAGCTAAAGGAGGTCACATGTATTTATCAGATTTCACCCCAAAAGATCAGAGAAACCACATGGCATCAGTCATTTTCACATCTTCTGACAGTTAACATCCAAAAATAACTGGCTTTGCATTCCATTTCTTCTTCTCCCATTTTCTGCCCTTTAAAAGAATATACCTGAGGCCAATTTCGGGGTCACAACTATCTCCATCAGAGAAGCTGGGCCCACTCAATCCTTGCTTTTCTGTACTTGTATGTCTTTGTGTATTTATTTTTATGTTTATTTCTAATCCACAGTCCCCCTACTCAGGAAAATGTGTTCTGCCAAGCAGGTCCCAGCAAGGAGAGATAGACCAAATTATTAGGAATAAAGAAAGTACACCTACAGATACAGTAGTAATTTTTTTCATTTTGTAAGTGAATGCTAAAGCAATTTTATGGGAATACATTGAAAACCTAAATAAAAGTGATTGTTTTCCAAAAAATATATAAAGAGTATATATTATATATAAGTAAGATATATTTCTAAAATATATAATATGTATTTTTTCTTTTTTTTTTTCCTCTTTTTTCAGGAAGGAAGAAAAGTTTCTATTTCCATTTAAAGAAACAAACAAGAAAAATATTTTAACAAATTGCTGAACCAAAAGAAAGTAAAATGTTAAAATTGGATAAACAAATCAGAGTAAAAAAAAAACAGAAATCAGTAATGTTTTATTCAAAAGTCATAAAATTCTATTTCACTAGTTCAGTCTTATATTCAAACTCTCTTCAATTGCATATGCAGTTACTGAAAACCAATCTTTCCGTTTAAATCCTAGGAGTTAACATTCAACGTTGTTATTGATATTTCTTCTCCCTAGCATTAAATTGGTTGTTTTCTTGGTTGCCTTTTGTTCTCTTATTTCTGTATGTGTCTTTAGTTTTCCTGGTCGAGCACTCCTTTCAGAACTTCTTGAAGAGTGGGTCTGCTACTGGCAAATTCTTTGAAGTCTTGTTTATCTGAGAATGTTTTTATCCTTTCTTTTCATATAAAAGATAATCTTGCTGGGTATAGTATTTTTGGTTGAAACTGTTTTTCACTTAACACTTAGAATATATGTTCCCATTCTTTCCTTGCTCGCATTGTTTCTGATGAGAGATCTGAGGTTAGCCTGATTGGATAACCTTTATAAGTAACTTGATGTTTCTCTCTTGTCAATTTTAGTATCTTGTCTTTGTCTATAGATTTGACCAGTCTGGCTATGATGTGCAAGGTTGCTTCTATTAGGAGTCCTTTGTGTTTCTTGGGTATAGATATTTGAATATATCTCTAGATTTTGAAAATTTTCTTTCAAGTTTTCATGGAATAGATTGTCAATGACCTTATTAGTTTCCTCACCTTCTGGGATACCAATTATCTGGATGTTTGGGTGCTTAATGCTGTCTAGTATTTCTCAAATAGTATTCTCCTTTTTGGGGATTATTTTCTCAGGTTTTTTTTTGGGGGGGGCGTTGTATTTTCTAGATCAGAGGTTTTGCTGGCAACATCCGAGATTCGATTTTCTGCACAGACTAATCTGTTTTTAATACTTTCAAGGGAGGTTTTGGTTTCCTGAATGGCAGCCTTCATCTCTAATAGCTCCATTTGATTCTTTTTTATGGTGTTTATTTCCTCTTTCAGATCATGAAAAAACTTCAACACCTCCAGGAACTCATTGTCTCTTTTCTCCTGCATCTTCTGGAGTTCATTATCTCTCAGCTCTTGCGTCTCATTTAGTTTTATCACTATGAATATTCTGAAGTCTCTATCAGACATTTCCATGAACTCTACTGTACTGTCTGTGGATGATGAGGGATGTTCTTTCCCTTAGAGGAGAGATATTTTCTTGGTTTCTCATGTTTCTTATGCTTCTGCAGTTGTTTCTCGTCATTCTGTGACAAAAGCTCTCCACAGTGCTTCGCAATGTGGTATCAACAGTAAGATTAGGAGTTCAGATTTATAAAAAGAAATTTCTTCATTAAAGCAGGAGGTTCAATAAGAATTGAGGATTTAGGGAACCAGCAGTTAGCGTAATGGCTATGTCGCTGGATTCTCATGTAGTCGACCACAGTTTGCGTCCCAGACCCAGTGGCTTAAAACTCACGCCAGGCACGTGTGTGTGTGTGCCCAAGATCCCAAGAGGAGAATGGAGGAGAAGGGATTGCAGAGTGACCATACCCCTGGGGGGTGATTTCTCGCTTTCTATCTCTATGTCTCTCTCTGTCTGTCTGGTGAGCGCACGCGCCCTATAGCAAAAACCTCTCCAAAAGAAAGTAAGGTTACAAAATACAAGCAAAAAGAAAAAAAAACTAGAAAAATACTACCAAATAAAAGTAAAAAATGAAGACTGTGCACCTCAGCTTTAAAATGGCTTCTGAAATTAAGAAGCAAAAGAAAAGGGCCATGGTAAGGAGAGGTGCTTGAAATTTTTTTTTTTTAATTCTTGGCTACTGTGTGCCTAGGCCTATCTAGACATTAAGTGTGTGGAGAGTGAAGCTTAGAGTAAGAAAGTAAGGTTACAAAATACAAGCAAAAAGAAAAAAAAACTAGAAAAATACTACCAAATAAAAGTAAAAAATGAAGACTGTGCACCTCAGCTTTAAAATGGCTTCTGAAATTAAGAAGCAAAAGAAAAGGGCCATGGTAAGGAGAGGTGCTTGAAATTTTTTTTTTTTAATTAAAGAGAGAGCATGAGACAGACAGACAGACAGACAGAGACAGAGAGAAGACGTGGATTGTCCTACCTTGTCTGAATATTTTCGGAGTCTAGGAGATGGGTTTAGAGCATAGCTTTTCTGAACACACCAGGACACACTTCAGCTTTAAAATGACTTCTTGTCTGAATATTTCAGAAATTTCATATATATTTATATAATATGCATTTATATATTTTTAAGAATTATTTATTTAATTAAATTAATTAATTATTATTATTGTTGTTATTTTAATTTGTTCACCAGAGAGATAGAAAAAGAGAGAAAGAGAAAGTGAGAAAGCAAGCTGCCAGGTCGGAGACTTGAACCACAGTCAACTATGTGGCAGTTTAGTGCCTCAATCACCACGCTACCTGCTGGTCCCTATTTATATGTTATATATAATTGAAAAGTAAAAGTATAATAACTATCAACACTAAAGGCATTTAAAACTTTTTCCTTCTCTCTCAAAAATACTATAAAATTCCCTTGCCAAAAAACAGAAGATTGAGTGACTTTACAAGAAACTTCTTACGCCTTCAAAAGACAAATAATTTGTACTCTATACAAAGTGCTTCAGGGAATGAAAAAAAAAAAAGAAAGGAAAAGAAAGATCCTCCATTAATACTAAAAGGCCAATAATAACTTGATATCAAAGTAGATACAGACAATGAAAGAACAGAAAACATTTTAGACAGTCCATTGTGAACAGAGATGGAGAAATTCTAAATGAAATATTATAAAATGAATTCAAGGAACCAGCAGATGGCATAATGGTTAGGTTGCTCGACTCCCACATGGTCAACTGTAGTTTGAGGTCTGGACCTGATGGCTTAAAACTCACACTGGGCATGTGTGCACTTGTGTCCAAAATCTGGAGAGGAGAATGGAGGAGAAAAGATTGCAGTGTGGCCATCCCCCCGGGGGATGATTTCTCACTTTTTGTCTTTCTGTTTCTCTCTGTCTCGTGCCCTATAGCAAAAATCTGTGAGTGCACATGCCCTATAGCAAAAATCTCTCTTAAAACAGTAAATAAGGGACCAGCAGTTAGCGTAATGGCTATGTCGCTGGACTCCCACATAGTCGACCATGGTTTGAGTCCCAGACCCGGTGGCTTAAACTCACGCTGGGCGCGTGTGCATGCGTGCCCAAGATCCCGAGAGGAGAATGGAGGAAAAGGGATTGCGGCGTGGCCATCCCCGCTGGGAGGTGATTTCTCGCTTTCTGTCTCTCTGTCTCTCTCTATCTGTCTGGTGAGCGCACACGCCCTATAGCAAAATCCTCTCCAAAAAAATAAATAAATAACAGTAATAAAAAATAAAATAATATGAATTCAGTACAGAGTATTTTTATATAGATTCTGGTGCCTGATCATCAATCCAGGAAGAAAAAAGGTCTTGTCAGTGTCAGACCTGGGAGTTTCTAAAATGACAGAAACTAAAAATATGTGAACTCTCTGGATGGCTCTGTAGCCTGGTGAATGAGGCAACCAGATTACACATGGCCAACTACAGCTCCAGGACAGGGCCTGAAGCTTGAAAACTATGATGAGCACATGTGCAGGCATGCCCCAAATCCCAATAGAATGGACAAATAGAGAAGAAAGGTTTGAGGTGTGACCATTCTTCATGGGGGGCTACTTTCTCTCTAGCCCCTCTCCATCTCTGATAAGTATACACATCACCTAGCAAAATTTAAAAAATAAAAAAATAAATAAACTCTCTAAGTACATAGTCTTAGATATTCCAAATGTTTCCATTGTTCATTCACAGAAAATGAAACCAGAGAACTATTCTAACTATTCCTTCGAGAGTTTGCTTTGTCATTTCAAACATGGAGATTCAGTGTAAGCCTCCATGTAATGCCAGATGATAACAGATAAGAAGTAAGTTGTAAGAGTAAATTAATTAAAATCAGTGACATCAGAACAATTGAAGGACCAAGGTTTAATACCACAGAGAAGCTCCTACCAAAATAATTAAGTTTTTGGCTAACTGCACTGGCACAGCAGTAGCATATGACTCTAATGCTGGAAACCATAAGGAAGCTCAGGGATTCAGTTCCTGGGTGCACTGTATGTACAGGGTGTGTGTATACACATGCCTGTGATCCTGGATGGCTAGGAAGGGTGGGGAAAGGATCATGCCATCAGATCCTGTTGAGGGTGCCTCTCTCTTTCTCTCAGTAAATAAATAAATAAACATTTTTTAAAAGAGACATGATAAATCAGCAGGCTATATCCAAAACTGCAAGGATGCTTCTACATAACAAATTAAACTAATTGAATAAACCACATTAATGAGTTAAAGGAGAAATGTGTTTACTTCAATAGATACTGAAAAAAAAAGCTTTCACTAAAATCAAAAATATTCATGACAAAAGCAAACAAAGGAAAAGAAAACCATTGTACCCAAACTGGTAAAAGGGATTATCTCAAAAATTCACTGCAAACATCATATTTCTGTGTATAAACACTTAAATTCTCATTGGGATAGGAACAAAGTAAAGATATCTTCTATTGTATTTCTATAATTAGGTATAGAATATAAATCATGTATGAAAAATGCAAAAAGAATCAAATTGGTCTTTATCTTTTTTTATTAACTATTTTATTTTATTTAAGTTTATTGTATTTATTTATTTATTTATTTATTTATTTATTTATTTTAATTTGACCAGAGAAGAACAGAGTGAGAGAGAGAGAGACGGAAAATGAAAAAGCAAGACAACAGGTCCAGGACTTGAACCATGGTCAGCCATATGGGAGTTCAGCACCCTTTAACTACCAGACCACCTCCTGGCCCTCAAATTGGTCTTTAAAGGCAAGCAATATGATTTGTCATACACACACACACAAAAAAGATAATTTATGAACCATATGTATTAATAAGGGTTAATTAAACTTGATAAATAAAAGGCCAACATATGATGCAATAACTCCCTAATAATAAGCTATTAGAAATATAAATGAAAAACTATTATATTAGCCATATCAATCAATACATTGTAGTACCTAATGGAAGTGTACTAAATGCATATTTAGCAAAGGCCAAATGACAAAATGTTAAGATCAATATATAACCACAGTGGAGAAATGCCAAATATGATTGTCATAGATGAACTTTCAGAATACAATCTGAATAAATCTGAAACTTCATTAAAACTATGTATTTTGGAGGCTGGCAGGTGGTGTGGTGGTTAAAGTGCTCCATTCCCACATAGTCAACCACAGTTCAAGTCCTGGACCTGGTGGCTTGCTTTCCACTTTCTCTTTCTCTTTCTCTTTCTCTTTCTCTTTCTCTTTCTCTCTCTCTCTCTCTCTCTCTCTCTCTCTCTCTGGTCAAATTTTAAAATAATAATAATAATGATAATGATAAAATGAAATAAACAGTTCCAAAAAATTATGAATTTTGTGTAATTTTTATAATGTTTTTGCCAACATTTATTTCATAATGCAGAAAATTTTTAAAAATTAGCTAGAGGGCATATGCACTTGCCAGAGTGAGAGGGGGAAAGTGAGAAAGCACCCCCTAGGAGGATGGTCACACTGTAATTCCTTCTCCTCTATTTCTTCCTTTGGGATTTTGGGCATGAATGCTCATGTGCTCAGCATGTTTCTCAAGCTACTGGGTCAGGGACTTGAAACGCAAGTCACCCATCAGGGATCCAGTCACCTTAACCACCATGCCATTAGCTGGCGCAGAAAATTATTTCTTTATACTTTTAGCACTGGGTTACTTATGTAGCCACTGCACAGAACATTGTGCCACAAAATGCACATTTTAAATTATAGTTGTTTAAGGGGAAAATTTTGTGACTGAAAGGGATTCAAATATTTACAAATTAGAATTCCTAGGTTCCTTTGCTTAATTTTTTCAATACTGTACACTGAACAATTGTACAAAGATAAGAATTATCCTATACTCTCTAACATTATGCATTATATTATTTAAATTGTGCAAAGATTTGGTAGTTCAACAGTATTGAGATACTTTCTTAAGTTGCTAACATACTTTCTAGACATTCTAATATAATTTCAAAATCCAATTTAATCCTCAAATGTATGCTCTTATGTATTAACTATTTGAATGTTTATAATAGTTAATTCATATTAATATTTTATAATCATTATTAATTACTCTTACACTAATAATAAAAAAATTACTCCAAGATAACACAGAATTTTACCATAAAAGAATATATGGATGATTTCATCTAGAATGTTTATATATATTTGAAAATAAATATTTAGATTTTCATAATGAATCCAAGTTACATATTTTGTTTATATTACTGTTTATATGTGAAGTAAACCTTTGAGATTACAGAATTATTGATCATATTCAAGTTCAGGGATCCCAAAAATTATATTGAAGTTGGCTTTGAACTATTCAGTGTTTTAATTAGCAAAGTTGAAGTCACACTGAATAGCTGGTTTGGCCAAAACTCAAAGCTAAACAAAAATCTCTCTGCAATTCTAATAACAAAGAATTAAACTAAGAGAAATTATAATAATATAATGAATAATATAAATAAGGACTGAATAGATAGAAATAAATCATGCTCATGGATGAAAAGTCACAATATTAAAAAAAAACATTCATTCCAATTTAATTCATAGATTCAATTAATTTCCAAGCAAAATTCCAATGAAGTCTTTCTTTTCTTTTTTTTTTTTTGGAGAGGTTTTCGCTATTGGGTGCGTGCGCTCGCCAGAAAGACAGAGAGACAGAGAGACAGAAATCGAGAAATCACCGCTCAAGAGGGATGGTCACGCTGCAATCCCTTCTCCTCCATTCTCCCCTAGGGATCTTGGGCATGCACGCACAGCCACCTGGCGTGAGCTTAAGCCACCGGGTCTGGGATGCGAACCACGGTCAACTACATGGGAGTCCAGTGACATAGCCATTACGCTAACTGCTGGTTCCTCTTTCATTTTTTGAAGAATTACTTTATTTAACTTTATTTATTTATTTTAATTTGATCAGAGAGGGACAGAGTGAGAGAGAGAGAGAGAGAGAGAAAGTGAGAAAGGAAGCTGCTAGGTCCCTGACTTGAACCACGGTCAACCATGTGGGAGTCTAGTGCCCTTAATCATCATGCCACCTGCTGGCCCCCAATTAAGTCTTTCAAAGAACTTCACAGTTTTATCCAAAAATTTACAAGAGAGCAATTAGACAAAAATAAGTTTAAAAAATAAAAAGTAAGAATGGATTTTTTTTCCTAAATTGTACACTGATACCAC
The DNA here is from genome assembly GCF_000334495.1 of Tupaia belangeri chinensis. Taxonomy (NCBI): domain Eukaryota; kingdom Metazoa; phylum Chordata; class Mammalia; order Scandentia; family Tupaiidae; genus Tupaia; species Tupaia belangeri. Next base: position 216,788 of record NW_006159870.1, on the reverse strand, counting down.
ATGAGTCTGCCATGGTATTAGATTAATTAGTTATAGAGGTGGGACCAGCAGTTAGCATAATTGTTATGTCGCTGGACTCCCATGTAGTCAACCACGGTTCGAGTTCCGGACCCAGTGGCTTAAAACTCACGCTGGGTGTGTGTGCACGCGTGCCCAAGATCTCAAGAGGAGAATGGAGGAGAAGGGATTACAGTGTGGCCATCCCCCATGGGGGATGATTTCTCGATTTCTGTCTCTTTGTCTCTCTGTCTTTCTGGCAATCACAAGTGCCCTATAGCAAAAATCTCTCAAAAAAATAGTTTATAGTTAGCGTAATGGCTATGTCGCTGGACTCCCACGTAGTCGACCGTGGTTCGCGTCCTGGACCTGCTGGCTTAAGACTCACGCCGGGCACGTGTGCGTGCATGCCCAAGATTCCGAGAGGAGAATGGAGGAGAAGGGACTGTGGCGTGACCATCCCCCCTGGGGGATGATTTCTCGCTTTCTGTCTCTATGTCTCTCTCTGTCTGGCGAGCGCACGTGCCCCATAGCAAAAACCTCTCCAAAAAAAAAAAAAGTTTATAGAGGAATTATATTAATAATTAATACTTAATTAATTAATCTAATTAAATTAGATTAATATGATAAAATTTAGAGGACAAAAACAGACTCACAAATATTTGGAAACTTGATACAAGACAAAGAGGGCATGAAAAATGAGTGAGGAGTTTGCTCTGTAATAAATGCTACTATGAAAAGAGGTTTTTTTATATATAATAAAAATAGAATTAGAAATCCTACCTTAAATACATTCTAAATGAATTTAAGACCTTTAAAGATCTGTACTTGTAAACCCTTTTAAGGTTTTTCCCATAGGGCACAGGAGCTCACTGGAGGGAGACAGAGAGTGACAGTGAGAAAGAGGGTGATGGCCACACTACAATTCATTCTTCCTGTGATTTGGGGCATGTACACTTACACACTGGGTTATTTTCAAACCACCAGGTCCAAGACCCAAACCGAAGTCAACATGTGGAAATCCAGCACCTTAACCACCTGCTGGTCCCTGATCTGTAAGCTTTTTAAGAAAATATAGTAGAATATCTTTAGGACTAAAATGGAGAGAAAAACTTCTCAAACATTGTTGATAAAGTTCAAAACAAGGTCAGTGAATGGCATAGTGGTTAAGGCAGTTGAATGTGGCCAACTGTGTAGTCTGAGTCCCAGATGCCACAGCCTGAAAAATATGCCAGGATCATGGAGAAGAGACTGCAGTGTGATCATCCCTCTAGGGGGTGATTTCTCACTCTCTCTCTCTCTGTCTCTCTCTCTCTCTCTAGCAAGCACACACACCCTATAGTAAAACTTAAAACAAACAACCATCTACCAATTAGAGAAGCTATTATTGCAGTTAACAAAAGAATTAGTTACAACAGTATATAAAGAGTTCCTACCAGTAAATAAAATAGGCAAACAACAAAAAAAGAGGAAAGGATGTGAATAGACAATCCAAGGAATAAAAACAATTTTTTAATAACTGTATAATAAGATATTAAGCTTCATTTCCAAAAACAGGAAGTAAGCAAGAAAAGAACAGTGAAATATAATTTCATTTTCATCAGGCTGACAAAATTAAAAATATTTTTGTAACATTCAATATTGATAAGGTTGTGGGAAAACTGTACTCATATACATTGCTAAAAGTGTAACATTATACAAATACCCTGAAAGGCAGCATCCTAATAAAGCTGTAGGAATGCACACCATTTAAACTTTTAGCTATATAATCTTTAGGGAAACCCTAGTATATCTGCATAAGCAAACATAAGGTAGGCTATTAACATACGGTGTTCATAATAATGAAACACTGGATGTAGGCCTAACTGCTCATCAAAAAGGAAAAGCTGATTAATTGTGGTATACTCCATCAATAGAATAACATACAGCATTTAAAAGCAATGAACCAGAGACACATGCATTAATGTGATGAAAACTCAAAAGCAGAAAGCTGAACAAACAGATACAAGTGTTAAATAATGGTATTCCTATTATCATGTTATCTTTATAAGCACTGAAAACATACAAAACTGTAGGTCACATTTATAGATAAAATGTAGAGTAAATACATGCAATTAATAAACACTCCCATAAACAGAGTATAAACTGAGGGAAGGGAGACAAGGTAGGATAGTCAAGGCACCATACAACTCTTACTGTAATATTTTATGTCTTTTTTTAGAAGTTTTTGCATTAGGGCACATGCACTCGCCAGGGAGAGAGACAGAGACAGTGAGAGGGAAAGTGAGAAATCACCCCTCAGGGGGATGGACATGCCACAGTCCATTCTTTACCATCCTACTCCCAGGATCTTGAGCACACATGCACATGCACCCAGCATGATTTTCAAGCCACCAGGTCTGGGACTTGAACCACAGTTAGCTATGTGGAAGTCCAGCGACATAACCACTATGCCATCCTCTGGCCCCAATATTTTATGTCTTAAAAAAAAAAAAAAAATCTGAATTTATCAGAGGCCAGTAGGTGGCACTGTGGTAATGTGACTGAACCCACATGGGAAAAGTCCTGGGTTCCCATCATGCCAAGCACCAGGCATGAGCACACGTGCATATGGTCCAGGCTTGCTGAGACTGGAGATGAATAGTGATGTGAAGATCCTGTTATACTTGCAGATCTCTCCGTCTTTCTCTGTCTCACTCTCCCACAGAAATAATTTTTTTTTTCTGTTTTTAATTATACTCTGAAGCTAGACAGTAGTACAACAGTAAAACACAACGTTCTACAAAGCTGACCTACATGGAAGGGTTCAGTTCATGTCCAGAGACCTCCATGAATACACCAGTATGCATGTGTGTATCCATCAACTGGTGCTGGCTGAAGCTGGGAGTATACTGTAATGTTGGGGTTCTCTTGGGTGTGTGGTCTTTCTGTGTCTCTCTGTCTCTCTCACCCAGATAAGAAATAAACTAAACTCTAAGACTATAAAATATAAAATGTATTTTATTTATGTTTATTTCAAAATTTGAATATGTCAAATTATTAAATATTTGATAAAGCTATGTGGTGTTTTCCTGTATGATGATTATACTGTTTTCCATTCTTTTCTACATGAAAATTTTGCTGGTAAGAATAGAGTTTTTACCATGTTCATTGAATAAAGAATAATAATCAAGCCAGTTTGAATATAAAATACTATTATAGAAAACACAGATTCAGGACTAAATATTTAAGTTAAAAGTAAAAAAAGAAAAGAGTTACAGCAAGCACTGCAATTTTCCTCCTGCAAATCTGTGAAATGTGACCTTTGACTAATGAGGAAGGATATATAGGAGTGACACAGCTGCCTACAAGGCAACTAGCAAAAAAGGAGATAAAGTCATTTCCATTGTGTGTTCAGAAAATCGATTCCCTAGCAAAAACAAAAGACTCTTGTCTAAAACTATAATAACTTGGGCCAAATGTCGCTGATGGTTTAACAAACTTATCAGTAAAGATTAAAAAGAGATTCCTTTGAAACTTAAAAGTTACCAAATTGATGTATGATTCTGTAAAGTTACATTTAGGTAAAATATGTAATCTATGGTTTGAATGAAAATTGAAAGTTAAAATTGAGTTATTCTATGAGAGCATGTTATTTTTCTAAAGAATTATTTATTTAATTTCATTGGTTATTATTATTATTTTTAATTTGACCAGAGAGAGACAGAGAGAGAAAGGCAAAGCGAGAAAGCAAGCCGTCAAGTCCGGGCAGTCAGCCATGTGGGAATCCATCGCCTTTAGCCACCACGCCACCTGCTGGCCCCCAGAGAATGTTATTTTTAAATAATAGTTTTTAATCATTTAAATACTTAGACCACAGTGGTTTCAATTTACCAAAATCATTTATTTTAAATGAATGATTATTTTCGATTATTGCAATTATTTTCCTAGACTTCCAACTGCAATTTTAACTACACGTTCTGATATTAGCTAGTGCCTAAACATTTTCATTTTTATAAAAGCTCACGCACAGTGTTGACATTTAGCATAGTGAATACCCATTTGTAAACAAAATGGTGATACATTATGATAGCCAAAGGGCAAAGCTTTACCTGGACAGAGATTCATCATTTTTTAATGCAGCACAGCTTGATACTTGCGATATCATCAAGCACCCTGAAAGGTTCTTGCCAGAGATGGATGACATAAACAGTTACTGAAACTTAATAATATTATCAACAACCACAGGTTGATAATGTGTACCACAGAAGTATTACTTTCATTCTGTTTATGCTTTTTGTTTGCCAAGTTATATCAATATTTTGACCAAAGAAAATGTTAAAGAAAGCTATAATCTTTTATTATTCCATGTTAGTAATTATATGGGAATATGGATAGCTATGTCAGCAAGTATCATATCAAAAATAACTCATGTCCAAAGCAACTATAAAACATTATGCAAAGACATATTAATATAGATTTATTAAGGTAGCATCTTATTCACCATATGACCTATGGAAATCTTCAAATGGAAATCTAGACAGAAAATAACATGATGCTGCTCGCTTTATTATCAAATATATTCCAAAATGTCCACTATGTATGTGTATTTTAGGTTTTTTTGCAATAGGGTGTGTATACTCACCAGAGAGAGAGACAGAGAGAGGGAAGGTGAGAAATCATACCCCAGTGGATGGCCATGCTGCAATCCCCTTTCCTCTATTCTCCTCTTGGGATTTTGGACATGCATGCGCACTCACTCAGCATGATTTTCAAGCCACGGGGTCTGGGACTCAAACTATGGTCAGTCATGTGGGAGTCCAACACTTTAATCACTACGCCACCTGCTGGCCCGCCAGTTCATGATAAATTTTATTTATGCCACCTGTAACATATAGCTTGGAGACAACCGACTCAAAAAAGATGATTTTTTGGTTTTCTTCTCTCTTTTTTCCCCCAGAAAATGCTTTACCTCTTGTTATCAATTTGATAGCTTGACTGAAACAAATTTTGCTGAAGGATGACTCTATCTGGACTAAAAAGAAGTTTCTACAATTTAGCTGATTCCAATAATTTCACCAAGAGGTATTAGCAAAGAAGGCTTGACCATAGTGAACCATGCATTTATACGGTAAAGGAAGAGTTTCTGTAATATTCTGAAAGTAGCTGAACTGTAATTCTAAGCACCATGGTTAATTCACACTCATTTCTTATAACTTACTATTTTTATCATTTTCAGAGCTCTGTACATGTACGTAAAACTCAAAAATATAATTGAACAAAATACATATCAGAGAGTGACTTTTTTATTTAAATTTTGTTGTGAGCATTATCAACAAAAGCAGGCCATTAGAAAGATCATTTCTTTACTAGTGAATTAATGATAGAAGGACAACCAGTGTAAATGATTCTGCAGACAGGCCAATAATGAAAACACAGCTAAAGCAGTAAAGCTTGCCAACTACTGATGAGACTCGGGAGAAATTCTTTAACAGATGTTTCCCTGAGCAAATATATACTTTGCCTACTCCGATTATGATGGCCTTGAGAATTCGTGATTTGATTCAACACTCAGCTACTCTTCAGCAGCCTCATAAAAATATGATTCGTACAAAGAGTCTATTCTATATTTTCCTTTGCTAAGAACCAATATCTAACATATTTATAGCTCTCAGTCCCATATGGTGAAGCAGTGGTCCAATCACACTGTTTATAACACATAATCAAGGTTGTGTCAGCATTTTAATATGAATGAAAGGAGTCAAAGCCTTCCTGTTTTGTTTTCTTCATTTTATAGGCTTCCTTTAGTTGAATGTTCACTGACTGCAATAATTTGTTATGACCTCTGATTTGCCTCCCACTAAGAATTTCTGATGTCTTGCTCTTGGCTGAATGATTCGTATATAAATAGTTTAAAAGAGCTTTATTTGAAAACCAGGAGATTGTTCCTGACTGACAGTTTAACCTTGTAGGTTCATGTCTGCTCATTATAATATTCTGAAGACTTCTTCTGGAAGGCACATTAGCAGGAAATGTTGGTGGTTTGGTAATAGCAATAAAACAAAATGTACAAAGAGCAGTGAGGGTCACAATTAGTGAGTCCTATTATAATGCTTGTCACTGGCATCTCTGTGTTTTTTGGGTGGTTGTTTTTAAACTGCCAGAGGGCACATGTACTCACCAGAGGAGAAAGAATACAGAGACAGAGAAGGGGAAACTGAAAGAGCACCCCTCAAGGGGAATGGTCCCACTGCAATCTCGTCTCCATTTCTCCCTCCTGTTGGGATTTTGGACATGCACTCACACACACCCAGCATGTTTTATAGTGCTGGGTCCGAGACTCAAACTGCACAGTCAGTCATGTGAAACTCAGCTACCTTAACCACCATGCCACCAGCTAGCCCACTCTCTGAAGTTCTACTACTATCTATTGTGTGTATTAAAGTCCTAATTGTTTAGTTTTGTTTGGTTTGGGTTTTGGGTTTTTTGGGGGGATAGGAAGGAGAAGATAGCAAGTGGACTTTATTAAGAGAGAGAAGGAAGAACAGAGTTTCCAAGTAGAGAGCAGGTCCCAGAAAATGGGTTGCCAAAGATGAACTAGGCCAGAGGGTTTATATCGTGGTTAGTCCTAATAGTTTTAATTGTTCTTTCTAAAAATCTTCCATTGTCTATTTTCCATTGGATGAGAAATATATAAATATTTATTAATTGTGTGACATTAGGCAATTTCAATCTATTTATGTGCACCCAATTTAAAATCTCCTGAAAAATAATTTTTTTTTTTTGGAGAGGTTTTTTCTATCAGGCATGTGTGCTCGCCAGAAAGACAGCAAGAGAGAGAGAGAGAGAGAGAGAGAGAAATCACTCCCCAGGGGGATGGCCATGCCGCAATCTCTTCTCCTCCATTCTTCTCTCAGAGTCTTGGGCACACATGCACACACACCCGGCATGAGTTTAAGCCACCAGTTCCAGAACTCAAATCACAGTCGACTATATGGGAGTCCAGCAACATAGCCATTGCACCAACTCCTGGTCTCTCTCCTGAATATTGAATGTGGATTATATAGTAAGAATATCTACTACATCAGACTGCAGAGTGATAAACTGGATAATACATGCATTTATGGACAGTGTCTGCCACATGTAATGATCCACATCCTCTCCACCCTTATCTACTATGGCTCCGCTTTAGTTATTACCACATGGTTCCCTCTCCTGCTCTCCCCCTCCCCCTCCTTCTCCTTTACCTTTTAATTTTGGGGCTTTTAAATTTCATTTTTTAATCTTAAAAAAGTTTTAGTTTTAAAAATTTTAAAAATATATATTGCCAGAAGGTGCGTGTGCTTGCCAAAAAGAGAAATGGAAAAACACAGAAAGTCAGAGAGAGAAGAAGAGGGAGAAAGCACTCCCACAATGGAGCATGGTCACACTGCAATCCTTTCTCCTCCATTACTCTATCCTGTCAGGATTTGGGCATGCACGCACATACACAGAGTATTTTTCAAGACACTGGGGACAGGATTTGAACCATGGGTTGGCCCAAATCAATGACTGCTATAAGATTAATAAAGTACCCTCTAGGCTATCCACTATAGAGAGGAAAGACCATGTCTGTTTTATTGACATAGTGCTTCATACCTGTCATAGAGGTATGTTCTTCATAAAATATTAGTCTTTGAACTATTAAACAGTTATGATATTATATACAGCTATATAACTAATTAAATGAAAATAATTCATCTTTGAAGCTGTGGATTAAATTTCTGACATGGGCTTTTGGTGAAAAAGACAAACTTGTTCTGATACTCTAATAATACAATGAACTGTATTAGAACTAATATTAATTCACACTTTCAACAGAAGGTTTTGAGCTAAAACAGGAAGGAAGGCATGCTCTGTTGCTCTCAAGGTGCACAAAGCAAGATGTGTGAACACAGAGAAATCTAAAATCTGAGAAATTCCTGAGTCAAGGAGGAATTCAGCACACCTCTTTATGCTTCCTTCCATGGCCTGAAAATACTTCCATTCAATGCCTCTTTCACTAAACCAAAATTACCCCCACCCTCTCCTCATTCTTAATTTCCATTTACAGAATTTCCAGTACTTCAGTGCTATCCCTTGCATGTCCCCATTTAAAAGAATAATTGCATATGTATAATTAAAAAGAAGAGAAATAGTAATATTTCCACTTATATTTTAACTATTTTGTATTTTTAGGTCACCTTAAAACATGAATGAATAATCTGCTGAGCAATTTAGTGAAAGCCCAGTGATAATTTGACTGTATTCAACAATGTATCGGTGCTTAAATTAACCAACTGCTTTTCACCATAACAACAGAATCACCAGCACATACTCTAGGCTGTATTCATTGGTTTCATTTGTATTCTTAAATTGGACAGGTGGCACTTCAATAATATAGCTTTTTAAAATTGGCATTAAAGCATTATTGTTGTAGAATCCCAATATTTCAGTGTTCTTGCTCTTAGGCAAGAACATTAAAATCTTTGTGAAGGATTTCCCTGTTATCAAGAGATAATTCACGCTTGCCACCTGCCCTTACCCTTTCTCCTCCATTACTCTATCCTGTCAGGATTTGGGCATGCACGCACATACACAGAGTATTTTTCAAGACACTGGGGACAGGATTTGAACCATGGGTTGGCCCAAATCAATGACTGCTATAAGATTAATAAAGTACCCTCTAGGCTATCCACTATAGAGAGGAAAGACCATGTCTGTTTTATTGACATAGTGCTTCATACCTGTCATAGAGGTATGTTCTTCATAAAATATTAGTCTTTGAACTATTAAACAGTTATGATATTATATACAGCTATATAACTAATTAAATGAAAATAATTCATCTTTGAAGCTGTGGATTAAATTTCTGACATGGGCTTTTGGTGAAAAAGACAAACTTGTTCTGATACTCTAATAATACAATGAACTGTATTAGAACTAATATTAATTCACACTTTCAACAGAAGGTTTTGAGCTAAAACAGGAAGGAAGGCATGCTCTGTTGCTCTCAAGGTGCACAAAGCAAGATGTGTGAACACAGAGAAATCTAAAATCTGAGAAATTCCTGAGTCAAGGAGGAATTCAGCACACCTCTTTATGCTTCCTTCCATGGCCTGAAAATACTTCCATTCAATGCCTCTTTCACTAAACCAAAATTACCCCCACCCTCTCCTCATTCTTAATTTCCATTTACAGAATTTCCAGTACTTCAGTGCTATCCCTTGCATGTCCCCATTTAAAAGAATAATTGCATATGTATAATTAAAAAGAAGAGAAATAGTAATATTTCCACTTATATTTTAACTATTTTGTATTTTTAGGTCACCTTAAAACATGAATGAATAATCTGCTGAGCAATTTAGTGAAAGCCCAGTGATAATTTGACTGTATTCAACAATGTATCGGTGCTTAAATTAACCAACTGCTTTTCACCATAACAACAGAATCACCAGCACATACTCTAGGCTGTATTCATTGGTTTCATTTGTATTCTTAAATTGGACAGGTGGCACTTCAATAATATAGCTTTTTAAAATTGGCATTAAAGCATTATTGTTGTAGAATCCCAATATTTCAGTGTTCTTGCTCTTAGGCAAGAACATTAAAATCTTTGTGAAGGATTTCCCTGTTATCAAGAGATAATTCACGCTTGCCACCTGCCCTTACCAATTGTAACATTCTCAGTGGTCGAAAGCTGCTAGAATCATTAACTGACTGCATAAGATCAATTCCCTTGCTGTCTAACCTGTCGCCTCCACGCTTTCTGTATTCTTTCCTCCTGTTACAACCCCCTTCAGAACCATCTCAAGGTAACTAGTTCCTTACCTTCCTACTGCTCTCTGGCAGGCTGCTATTTTGCCATCGCCCTCCTGGGAGCGCTGCTAGACCGTGAGCTTGATCCCGATGTTTAGAGCCGAGTTCCTGCCAATCTCCGACCAGCCCTAGAAGAGTAAGAAATATTCTTTGTTAGAGCAACAGCGCCTGCTTTTAACCAGTGCTATAGGCCATGGATTTTCCTTCTAATACCGAAAGACGACTTGTTTATACCAATGACATACAAACATCAAGCACCCTAAAGGGAGCAAAGTTCTATTTGTAGGCGATAGTTTTGCAAAGATGCACTATCAGTGTAAACCTGTTAGTCTCAGCTCTTTATTATTCAAGACAATATAAGCATTCTTTTTAATGAATTTCAATAAAATGCTTTTTTTACCTTTTGATTAATAATATTCAAAATACAGATGAGACAGATCTGAATCAGTTTATTAATCCTACTGTAGACTTATGTATTAATAACTGTAATAATTTACATTTGTATTTTGCTGCATCAGTACTCCTTAAACAAATATTGTCTAAGTATCTAAATACTTTAATGTTATTTAATATTTACAAAGCCTACAATGAGAACTATATGGGTTTGGAAAAGTTACTTTTAGTAACCTTTTATCAATAATACTGTGAAGTGTTTAATAGTGTTTTTGTCACATATCTTTTCCTTTATATTATTTTATATTCACATGTAAAGATTTTCTAAATTTGCTCTTTTAAAAAAGATTTATTTTATTTTTTAATTTTATTTATTTTTTAATTTGATTAGAGAGAGACAAAGATGGGAAGGGGGTGAGAAAGCAAGCCGCCGTGTCCAGGACTCAAACCACAGTCTGTCATGATGGAGTCCAGCACCTTAATCACCATGTCACTTGCTGGCCCCTAAATTTGGTTTTTATATATCAAGTTTATTTGTAGTAATGGCATATTTTAATTCATATGATTTTTGTATTCAAAACAAATAAACTACCTGAAGTAATGAAAAAACCTGTTAAAAAGAAATATTCTTTCAGAAACATGCTGCTCATCATCATGATAATTTATTGCTATGAAAGTACAAAAAGTAGACTGAAGGATCTTTGTAAAATATAAATAGGTTCATGTCTCATCCCTGCTAAAATCTTAGTGATTTCTTGCTGAAATAAAAATGATATGCAAAATTTTATATTGTTTACAAAGACAACACAATATGGTCTCATTCCTTTTCAGCCTTTTCTTGTGCCCTACATTCATTTTTCTCTACCCTGCCCCTGCCCTAACTCCTAACCTATCATCCCAATGCACTGCATTCAGTTTTTAAATAGTATAAGGACCTGCCTTTCTTGCCTTGGCCATTGAAATATACATAGATTCCCTTTATAACAGAATTTCCCCACTCTCCATGGCTATTCACTACTATCCTCTGGTGTATCAGCTTAAATGGACATTTTTTTCAGAGTCCTACTCTGACTCTCCCTCCACCACACTTTCTTTTCTTTTTTTAAAAAATATTATTTATTTCAATTTCTTTTATACATTCAATCACATATGTCACTTAGCTTGTAAAGTGAATATTCCAACATGAATACATTTCTCACCAGTTCAGTTGGGGATACTCTACATGTTATCTTTAACAAATAATAACCCATTTCTTTGTCCAATAAATGTCTTGTCTCTCTATTTTTCTCTTTAATATCTTCCTCAGACTCTTTCTCCTGCCCTCTTCCCACACCATATCTGGTATCTATAGCCATTTTCTATGTTTTTATATCCTCTAGAAATTCAGTTTTAGCCATAGAGTGAGAACATTCCGTACATATTAAGTGAAGACATACAATGTCTCTCTTTCATAGCCTGGCTTGCTTCACTCAGTAGTAAATTTTCCATAATCATCCACTTTCTTGTTGTGGTTTATGGCTGAATAGTATTCCATAGAGTATATGTGCCACACTGTTTCAATACATTCCTCTGTTCATGGACATCTGGATTGGTTCCATGTCTCAGCAATTGTGAATAATGCCACAATAAACATCAATGTGCAAGCACTTTTCCAACTAAGAATTCTTCTGTCCTTTGGGTAGATATCAAGCAGTAGGATTACTGGATCATATGGTAGTTCTATTTATAGATCTTTGAGGAATCTCCATATTGTTCTCCACAAAGGCTGAACCAATTTATATTCCCACCAGCAGTGTAGGAGAGTTCCCCTTTCATCAAATCCTTGCCAGAACTTATCAGTTTTTGTTTTTTTAATCTTAGTCATTCTGATTGGGGTTAGGTGGTATTTAATTATGGCTTTGATCTGCATCTCCCTTATAATGAGGGATGTTGAGCATTTTTTCATTTGCCTTTTGGCTATTTGTATGTCTTCCCTTAGCGAGTTGGTTTTTCAACTGATTCTCCCATCTTTTAATAAGGTTGATCTTTTTTTTTTTTTTTTCAGGAAAGCTGCTTGAGTTCCTTGTATATTCTGGTTAACAGTCCCTTATTTGAAGCATAGTTTACAAAAATATTTTCCCATTTTTTTGGCTGTTGATTCATTCTAATTACTGTGTCTTTTGTCATGCAAAAACCTCTTAACCTGGGACCAGCAGTTAGCGTAATGGCTATGTTGCTGGACCCCCACGTAGTCGACCGTGGTTCGAGTCCTGGACCTGGTGGCTTAAACTCACGCCAGGCGCGTGTGTGTGCGTGCCCAAGATCCTGAGAGGAGAATGGAGGAGAAGGGATTGTGGCGTGGCCATCCCCCCTGGGGGCTGATTTCTCGCTTTCTGTCTGTCTCTCTCTGTCTGTCTGGCGAGCACATGCGCCCTATAGCAAAAAAAAAAAAAGAAAAGAAAAGAAAAGGAAAAAAGTTTTCAATCCTATACCAAATTACCAGAACTGGTGCTCACATGTGATAAACATATCTACTCAAACTATTTTTTTAGGAATTTTTTTAAATTTTAACTTTGTTTAATTATTTATTTATTTTAATTTGATCAGGGGGACAGAGCAAGAGAGAGAGAGTGGGAAAGTGAGAAAGCAAGCCAGATTCAAGACGCAAACTGTGGTTAGCCATGTAGGAGTCCAGCACTCTTAACCACTACGCCACCTACTAGACCCCCATTTTTTTTTATTCTTATATCTTTTTTTTTCTTTACAGTAGGATATGTTCACTCACCAAAGAGAGACATAGAGAGAGAGGGAAAGTGAAAAATCACACCCCAGGAAGACCAACCATGCCACAAAAACTCCATTCTCCTTTTAGGATTTGGGCATGCATGTGTACATGCCTGGCTTGTTTTTCAAGCTGCCCAGGTCCAGGACTCAAACCACACACTTGACAATGTCAAATCCAGTCATTTTAACCACCATGCCACCTGGCTGGCCCCTGTGTTTTGTTCTGTTAGGTTTTTTTTTGTTTGTTTACCAAAGGTCACAGATGCTCTCAAGGGAAAGGGAGAGAGAGCGAGAGAGACCAAGAAAGTGCCCATCCCCTGTCTCATGGGGCATGGTCACCCCACAATTCTTTTACCTTCATTTCTCCATCTTATCAATATTTAGGGCACACATGCACACACACCTGGCATATTTTTCAAGCTGCCAAGGACACGTCCTTCCACTATTTTTTTTATGTAATTTTCTATTTCTTTTTTTAGCTTTTCATAGTTTTCCTTGTGGAGGTCTTTGACTTCTTTGGTTAAATTTATTTGTAGGTATCCAGTACTTTGTGTTGCTATGGTAAATGGAATTACTTTTTTTAGTTCTATCAGTCTGCCTGCTGTTCATATATAGAAATGCTAAAGATTTCTGTATGTTCATTTGTATCCTGCTACTTTACTGTATTAATTTATTAGTTCCAGGAATTTTTTCATGGATACCATTGGATCTTCTATGTATACAATCATGTCATCTGCAAATAGAGATAATTTCACCTCTTCTTTTTCTTTTTGAATGCCTTTTATTTTATTCTCTTTCCTGATTGCATTGGAGAGAACTTCCAGTACTACATTGAAAAGGAATGGAGAAAGTGGGCATCCTTGTCTTGCACCAGTTTTTAGCAGAAAAGCTTTCAGCTTGTCCCCATTCAGGATGATGTTAGCTATGGGTTTTTCATAATAGCTTTTATTGTGTTCAGGAATGATCCTTCTATGCCAATTTTGCTGAGAGTCTTGATCATGAAGGGATGTTGTATCTTATCAAATGCTTTTTTGGAATCAGTTGATGTAATCATATGGTTTTTATCTTTCTTTCTATTAATATGGTGTATTCCATTTATGGTTTTGTGTATGTTGAGCCATCCTTACACTCCTGGAATAAAGCCTACCTGGTCGTGATATATAATCTTTTTTATATGTTGTTGGGCATGATTTGCTAGTATCTTGTAGAGAATTTTTACATCTATATTCATCAGAGATACTAGTCTATAGTTTTTTTTCCTTATCCTGTCCTTGTCTGTTTTAAGGATAAGGGTTATGGAGGCTTCATAGAATAAATGTGGGAGTTCCACCCTTTTGAATCTTTAGAAATAACTTGAGTAGAATGGGGGTTAACTCTCCTTTAAAAGTTTTGTAGGATTCGGAGGTGAAGCCATCAGGACCAGGGCTTTTCTTTGTTGGGAGGTTATTTATTACTGATTCAATCTCATAGTTTGTTATGTGTCTATTTAGACTTTCTACATCACCCTCCTGACTCAATCTTGGTAGATTATATGTGTCCAGGAACTTGTCCATCTCATCCAGATTTTCTTGTTTGTTGGCATAGTATCCTCTAATGACATCTTGTATATCTATTATGTCTGTTGTTATATTGCTTGCTTCTTTGTGAATTTGATTTACCTTGATCCTTTCTCTCTCCTTTTTAATTAGTCTAGCTAGTGGTGTGTTGATTTTGTTTATCTTTCAAAGAACCAGCTTTTACTTTCATTTACTTTCTGTATAGTTCGTTTATTTTTTATTTGATTTATTTATGCTTGAATCTTTATTACATCTTTTCTCCTGGAGTCTTTTTTTGGGGGGGCTGTTTTTGCTGTTGCTTTTTCAGTTCTCTGAGGCATTATGTTAGGTGGTCCTTTTGCCTTCTTTCCATCTTCTTCTTATGAGCACTAATTGTGAAGAACTTCCCTCCTATGACTGCTTTTGCAGTGTCCCAAAGATTATGGAAACTAGTGTACACATTGTCATTGACTTCCATGAATCTTTTGATTTCAGTCTTTATTTCTTCAGAAGTTGTGAAGTCACTCAGGAGTAGGTTGTTTAGTTTCCATGTATTTATGTATTTTTCAGGATTTTTTCTTGAAATTAAGGCCAAGTTTAATTCCATCATGATTAGAGAAGATGCTGGATATAGTTTCTATGCCTTTAAATCTGTAAAGGCTTGCTTTGTGCCCTATCATGTGGTCAATCTTTGAAAAGATTCCATGTGTGGGGTGAGAGAAAGTGTATTTCATGGTTTTTGGGTGGAAGGTTCTATAGATGTCTGTTAAGTCTGTTAAGTCCATTTGATTCATAGTATGATTTAGATCCTTTATCTCTTTGCTTATTTTTGTCTAAATGATCTGTCCAAAGGAGATAGTGGGGAGTTGACATCCTCAACAATTAGGGTGTTGCAGTCTCTCTCTCTCCTTTTAGATCTATGAGTCTTTTAATGTATTTGGGTGCTCCTGAGTTAGGTGCAAAGATGTTCATAAGCACTGTATCTTCTTGATAGATTAACACTTTTACTACTATATAATGCCCTTCTTTGTCTCTTTGTACAGTTTTTTTAAGCCTATTTTGTTGGAAATTAGTATCGTGACTCCAGCCCTTTTTTGATTTCCATTTGCATGGAATATCTTTTTCCTTTTTTTTTTTTTTTTTGTTCCCATTTTCATGGAATACCTTTTTCCAGCCCTTCACTTCTAGTCTATGTAAGTCTTTATCCATGAGATGTATTTCTTGTAGGCAATGAATACAGGGTTTCTGTTTTTTTAAATCTATGCAGTCAGTCTGTGTCTCTTGACTGGAGAATTTAATCCACTAATATTCAATGTTATTAATATTTCTGAACTTATACCTGCCTTTAAGTTGGCCATTGTCTTGGTTGTCTTTTATTTCCTTATTTCTGGCTGTTTATTCTTTAGTTTTCCTGGAATAGGAGTCTCTTCAGAATTTCCTGAAGAGCTGCTTTGGTGTTGGCAAATTCTTTCAGGTTTTGTTTGATAAGATTTTAATCTTCTTTTTCCCATATGAAGAATAATCTTGCTAGATATAATAATCTTGGTTGAAATTGTTTCTCTCTTAACACTTTCAATATATCTTCCAATTCTTTCCTTGCTTGCATTGTTTCTGTTGAAAGGTCTGCAGTTAGCCTAATGGGATGACTTTATAAGTCACTTGACATTTCTCTCTTGCCAATTCTAGTATCTTATCTTTATCTGTGGTTTTGGCCAGTCTGGCTAGAATGTGCCGTGAGGAGGATCCTCTTGGGTTGATTCTGTTTGGAGTCCTTTGTATTTCTTGGGTCTGGATGTTTGACTGCTTTTTTTATACTTGAAAAGTGTTCTTCTAGGATTTCATGAAATAGATTTTTCCATGCCCTTATTAGTTTCTTCACCTTCTGGGATACCAATTATTTAGATGTTTAAATGGTTAATGGAATCTAGTATTTTTCATATATTATCCTCATTTTTTTGGTTATTTTCTCTATCTTTTCGGTGTTTTTTTCTAGGTCAGAGGTTTTGTATTCTATGTTTCAGACTCAATCTTCAGCATGGTCTAATCAGCTTTTAACACTTTCAAGAAAGTTTTTGATTTCCTATATTACAGACTTCATCTCTAATAGTTAATCTGATTCTTTCTTACGGTGTCAATTTTATTTCGAACTCTGGAAGGACTTCTAATCTCCCGGAGTTTGTCTCTTTTCTGTTCCAACTCATAGAATTTTGTCACTATGAATGTTCTGAATTTTTTCTCTGATATATTGCTAACTTCTGCTTTTTCCAGAGATGGAAGAGAGTTATTGTATTCTTTTGATAGAGATATATTTCCTAATTTTTTCAAACTTGAGGTTCTTCTGCGACTTCTAGTCATTGAATGATTTATTAACTTTTGGATACCTTTTTGGAGAATGTTTATGCCACTGGGAACTAGTTTGCTTCCCTTTTGCTGTGGATTGCTTCTGTGACAAAGTCTCTATTCTTTCGTGTTTAGCAATAATGTCCCCACATGGGAGGAGTTTTCTATTCAGGTATCTGAAGAGCAGTTTCTCCTTTTCTGCAGGTGGTTCAGTATAAAGCATGGATCCCAGGGAGCCTCACAATACTAAGATGTTAGAAAACTATGATTCTAGACCTGTCCAATCCCTCTAGGTGGGTGGAGGGTGAGGAGAAGATGACAACATAAGAGGCAAGAAAAAAGAATATGAAAGAGGAAAGGGGGCTACAGATGGAAGTGGGCTCTGCTTGAGAGCTGGGAGCTACCTATGGGGTAAGGAGAAGTAAAGAATTAGCCAAAGAAAGAAGGAAGAGAAAAAAAACAGCCTACCTTTCTGGAAGGGAGTAGGGGGACCTCTGAGGTTGGGAGAGCTTGGCTGGGGCTGGAGCTGGAATTGGGGCTAATAAATGGCCCTGCCTCAGTTTCCCTGACTGGGCAAGGAGCTGCAGACAGAAGTAGGCTCTGCTTGAGAGCTGGGAGCTGCCCTTTCTGGCAGGGAAGAAATGGGGCTCTGAGGTTGGCAGAGCTGGGCCTGGGACTGGAGCTGGAGTTTGGGCCAATGAATGGCCCTGGCTCTGCTTGCTCTCTCTTTCTCTCTTAAAGAGAGATTTTTGCTATAGGGTGCATGAACTTGCCAGAGAGATAGAGAGAGGCAGAAGCGAGAAATCACTCCTCAGGGGACGGGCATGCCATAATCCCTTCTTCTCCATTCTCTTTTCCAGATTGTGGGCACATACACACATGCACCTGGCATGAGTTTTAAGCCACCAGGTCTGGGACTCAAACCATGGTCGACTACATAGGAGACCAGCAACATAACCATTATGCCATCTGCTGGCCCCAACACACTTTCTAATAACACCCTCTGCTGATTTTCACAGCACTTATTACATTTATAATTTTGTTGGGCATTTATATAGTTTAATATCTTTCATCTCCACCAAAGTCAGAGTAGGGCCATAGTTTACTGTTTAAAATTTCACTTCTAAAGAATGGCTAATTAGGTTCATAATCTCAGTTCAGCCAACCACTGACTCATTGGCTTAGTTTTCTCATAGGTAAAATGTGGTGAAGGTGCAAAGGATATATATATATATGCATACCATGTTTATATATTTATATATAATACATAGTATAGATCTAGAAAAGTTACTTTTAGTAACTATCAGCAATACCGTGAAACACTTAATAGTGTCTCTGTAACATACTTATAAAACACCCATGGTAAGTACGTAGGTGCCTAATGGTATTTTGTTTATTACTGTATATCCAAGAGCTACCACATCATAACCCTGCAAAACTATTTGTCATCTGCCTTCATGGAAAAAAAAAGTGTTTTCCTTGTGCTTATAAAAAATTTTTTTTAAAAAATCGATATACCAAACTAAGGAACTCTTCCAATCTAATGAGACCTGAATCTTAATTAGGAAAATTCTATTAGGAGTAGAGTAAGAATACAGGTGAGATATGAGATGGACAGGTAACACAAAATCAGTCTCCATTTTCCTTTTCCATGCTCTTTTAAGCTTTATAGTTTAAAACAAATGTGCCCTGTAGTCAGGTTATGGTTCATGATGGCCATTTAATTCATTTATTTGTTCAGTATTTTTTTTTTTTTGAGTACTCACTAAGTTCCAGGCATTATTTTAAATGTCAGAGATATAGAAGGGAATAAAACAAACAAAAATTCCTGCTCCTGCAGAACAAACCCTCAGTAAGAGTGGGAATTAAGTGAGAAATCTTTGGTTTGTTAACTCTTTATGGATTTCTAAAGTAAATGTAAAGGAATATCCTGAAACCTTTCCTTGGAAAATTTAAGACTTATTTATCCACAGTTTATAAGGGACTCTGGAACTTCAGAGTTGACCAGAGGTCTGAAAGTACAATTCATAGAGAATGTAACTAAATTAATGAAGCATTTCCCAAAGCATATACTGTAGTAATGGATGTAACTCAAGGTGTACATTCTATTGACAAATGTGTACAAAGAACAATGGTTATATAAAGCTTTTTGGGGGGGACCAGCGTAATGGCTATGTCGCTAGACTCCTATGTAGTTGACCATGGTTCAAGTCCCGGACCCGGTGGCTTAAACTCACACCGGGCACATGTGCATGCATGCCCAAGATCCTGAGAGGAGAGTGGAGAAGGGATTGCAGCATCACCATTCTCTTTCGGTCTCTCTCTCACTCACTGTCTGTGTGGCAAGCGCACGCACCCTATAACAAAAACCTCTCCAAAAAAAGAAAGCTTTTTTGGGCTCAGCCATGGTGGCGCAAGTGAAAGTGTGCTGTGACACAGGGTCTGAAGACTCTTGGGAGGCCTGGGGAAGTGTGGGCCTGTGGTCCTAGCTAACTGGGAGGGTGGAGCAGAAGGACTCAAGGTGGCAAGAACCCATGAACATACCTACACTGGGGCTTGATAGTGGCCCAGCAGCAGCCCACAATATTCTGCAAGGCTGTCCTACATGGTAGGGTCCAGGTTCATGCCTAGAGACTTCCCTGAGTCCATTGGGCATAAGAGGCACAGTCCACTGTTGAAGTAGTGGGTGAATTGCAGCATCAAGACTCTGTTGGGGAGCTGTCTGTCTGCCTGGCTGTCTATTTCTCTCTCACTCATGGAAGAAATAAATAAATAAAGTTTAAGAAATGTCTCTCTTTTTCATTTAAATAAAAAAGTCCTTTAGATTCTTGTTATAGTGGCATTTCTTGCCTTAGTCCATTTACTTTATGCTAATTCTGGGACCTCTCACTAGCATATCTGTTTAAGTACCAGTTCAGCCTTTTCTACAGTTTATATGTGGGCAAATTACTTAACTTTCCTCTGTGTCAGTTTCCATATCTGCAAAAGGAAGATAATAACAATTTTTGCCTCATAAAGTTATTAAGGACTAAATGAGTTGATCAGGTAACTTATAGTGAGTACTTAATATATGCTAGCTTTTTTTTTTTTCTTGTTATATGTGTTTGGTTCAACTAAGAAAGTCTGTTAAGTCAGCAATTGATTTCCATGGAATGTACTTGGGACATACTGAACTTTTTCAGGACATTAAAAATACTGAAAAAGCCAGTGAAGTTCATATTCTGGCATCTTCAAAGATGACACTCTGGGTCAAAACCTTTGGTCAAATCTGTCTTTGCAAGGAGGGCAAGTAGGAATGATTCAGGCATCCAGGCTAGAGGGGAATACTGAGAGCCTCTATAGCGACAGGAAAACTCTGTTCTCACCCAGGCAACTTCAATGACATTATAATGAAATGTATTTGCACATGTCATATGGCAAATGATATCATAGACTCTCTATATTTAAGGTTAGGAGCTCTAATAATACTAGAAGATCCTTTACACTTTCCCCAAAGTTGTAGGTATAAAAATGGAAAATGCAGATAGAAACTTCAGAGTGAATGACATAACCCATAAACTGGTTTCTATCTGTAACTGATGATTTTATTGATACAATGAATACTCTGACTCTAAATATCCTTTAAAGAGATTATTCTTTTTCTGCCTCTTCTCAAGTAGCTTACTTTAAAATTCTTATGCCCCAAATTCCCATTCTAGGATTTTAAAATGCCAAATATGCCACCTTCTTGCAGACAAAAGATGTGGACAAAGTTTTTATGTACTTCATCTCCTTATTTTCTCTACCAAATCATTGTACGAGGCCAATAGTCAGTGTTGATGGGAAAGAAAAGCCAAAGAAATAAAGTTCTAGAAGTGAGATGAGGAATCAGAAATCCATAAACACAGATATATTGGGGATCAAGACAAGAGACATGAGAATTCAAAAACAGTAGGGGTGGAAACATAGTCATGTGTTTTAAAAGGATTTGTAAAGAAGGCACAGAGTGATAGTTTGCACCTGGCTTAACCTGTCTACAACCTGGTTTTACTTATCTGGCTTGGGGTTATTTAATTCCCTTAGTAAACTTGTACTTGGCTTTCTGTGACACTGAGATATATCACACATTTCTTGGTTGCTCAAATTTTTTGATGTTTTTCTTTCTCCATATCCTTTACATTTATAAAAGCCTTAAATGAGTAACTCTTTGGGATACTCGTGAATCCTTTAAAATATGCAACCTAATGTTATCATTACCCTAACTTTGCTGAATTATTTATTCTCATTGCTAATATGAAAAGCAAAATACATTTAGCCCTATTGGTCCTCCACCTTTCTCATACTACAAGTGCAATTTATAGTTATGTATTCTTAGATCTAAGTCCTACAGCAGCAAAAAAATCAGAAACCTCTTCTGGTTCATTATTTTAAATGGGTGATTTTCTCTATCTGTAGTTTGGACTCTGGTTTTTGTGACATCATTAGAAATATGTTTTCAGTAATTTAGAAATGCCATGTAAAAAACCTGCTAAAAACACTGTGTGTGGTGTGTATTTATGACAACTTGTACAACTTCTCATGTAGTTGCAATAGGATCAGCTTGGATAACTGCTCTCAATTTGTCATTTTCCATTTCCAATGGCTGGCTACTAGGCCCCTCATCTTCAAGGCACTTGTCTCCTTTGTAAAACTTCTTAAATGTGTGTGTGTGTGTGTGTGTGTGTGTGCACGCGCGTGTGCATGTGTGTGTATACACACATCAAGAAAAGAAAGAAAGAAAGCAGGAGAAAAAAATCACACAGGTGATCATCTATGATAGAACAGTCTGTAGCATAAAGAAAAAACTGTGCTTCGGGATTTGACAAATTCTTGGAAAGCATCTTCTGCATCCTGCTGGGTGTGGAAGCATTTTCCCTGCAAAAAGCTGTCAAGATACTTGAAGAAGTGGTACTCATTGGCAAGAGGGCAGGAGAATATGGTGGATGAAGTAAAACTTCATAGTCCAATTCATTCAACTTTTTTTTTTTTTTGGAGAGATTTTCACTGTAGGGCGCGTGCGCTCGCCAGACAGACAGAGAGAGACATAGAGATAGAAAGCGAGAAATAACCCCCCAGGGGGGATGGTCACGCCGCAATCCCCTCTCCTCCATTCTCCTCTCGGGATCTTGGGCACACACGCACATGCGCCCAGCGTGAGTTTTAAGCCACCGGGTCCAGGACACGAACCGCGGTCGACTACGTGGGAGTCCAGCGACATAGCCATTACGCTAACTGCTGGTTCCCTTCATTCAACTTTTGAAGCGTTGGTTGCACAACATGCAGTTGGGCATCTCATGAAGAAGAATTGGGTCCTTTCTGTTGACCAATGCCAGCTATAGGTGTTGCAGTTTTCAGTGCATCTTGACTTGCTGAGCATACTTCTCAGATGTAGTGGTTTCACTGGGATTCAGAAAGTTGTAGTAGATCAGACCCCACCAACAGTGATCATGACCTTTTTTTGGTGCAAGTTTGACTTTGGAAAGTGCTTTGGAGCTTTTTCTTGGTCCAATCACGGAGCTAGTCATCTCCAATCTTTACGTACAATCCACTTTTTGTCTAAGTCACAATCCAATTGAGAAGTGGTTCATTGTTGTTGCATAGAATAAGAGAAAATGACACTAAACAATGTTTTGTTTTTATTTTCAGTCAGCTCCTGAGGCATCTACTTATCAAGCTGAACCTTTCTGATTTGTTTCAAATGCCGAATGACCATAGAATGGTAGACATTGAGTTCTTCGACAACTTCCTGTGTAGTTGTAAGACAATCAGCTCCAATGATTGCTCTCAATTGGTGGTTGTCAACTTCACTATGCTCCTCATCTGGAAGGCTCTTATCTCCTTTGCAAAACTTCTTGAACAACCACTGCACTGTATGTTTATTAGTAGTTCCTGATCAGAGAGTTGTTGATATTGTGAGTTTTTCTCACTGCTTTAGGACTCATTTTGAACTCAAATAAGAAAATTGCTCAAATTTGCTTTTGGTCAAATATCAATTCCATAGTCTAAAATACATATAAAATAAACAGCAATAAGTTGTTAGCAAAAAATATAAAGTAAGAAATGCTCATTAAAATGTGTAATGTCACCATATTTATTTAAGAATGTATACAATATAAAAATTTTAACAATGCAAAACCACAATTACTTTTGCACCAAACATATATTTTGTGTGTGTACATATATGTGTGTGTGTGTGTGTGTGTGTGTGTGTGCGTGTGTGTGTATACATACAAATATATATCTTCTGGAGATTAATATATACCATTCAGAGGCTTAGAGAATGGAGTAAATCTTTTTAGATGCTCCATTCAACATGAAGATGCATTTTCCCTGTGAAACCACTAGTATTTACAGCCCCGACAGGGGTTTATTAAAATAGTCAGAGGGCGGGGAACCAGCAGTTAGCGTAATGGCTATGTCACTGGACTCCCATGTAGTCGACCGCGGTTCGCGTCCCGGACCCAGTGGCTTAAAACTCATGCCAGGTGCGTGTCCGTGCGTGCCCAAGATCCCGACAGGAGAATGGAGGAGAAGGGATTGCAGCATGACCATACCCCACGGGGGATGATTTCTCGCTTTCTGTCTCTGTGTCTCTGTCTGTCTGGTGAGCGCATGCGCCCTATAGCGAAAACCTCTTCAAGAAAAAAAACAATAGTCAGAGGGCTTAGCCTTGGAAAAATGTTCATTCTTTTTTAAATTTCATTTCTTTTTCCATGAGAGAGATAGAGACAGTGACAGACATTCCAACAGGGTCTTCATGCTGTAATCCACCCCTAGGATCAGAGGCCCTGGATTATGAGCATGTACATGCCCATCTGGCATGCTCAGGTAGCCCCTAGGATATAATGTGGAACCTTTCCCAAGTTATCTTTTCTCATTTGCATTGCCACTGAGGCACAATGTGGTTTCAGAGGTCATTCTTAAATGTTATCTATTCCTTTTTTTTTTTTTAGAGGTTTTTGCTGTAAGGGTGCATGCACTCACCAGACAGACAGACAGAGACAGAGAGACAGAAAGCAAGAAATCACCCCCCAGGGGGGATGGCCATGCCGCAATTCCTTCTCCTCCATTCTCCTCTTGGGATCTTGGGCACACACCCACATGTGCCCAGTGTGAGTTTTAAGTCACTGGGTCCAGGACGCAAACCACTGTAGACTACATGGGAGTCTAGTGACAGCCATTATGCTAACTGCTGGTCCCAAATGTTAACTATTCCTATTCCTAGATGACAGTTGAAAACTTGAATATGTAGCCACTTATTTTCTTTATTACCTAGATAGATGAGATTCTTCTCTCATCAATGCTTGGAGAATAAATATTTCCAGACAAAAATTAAAAAGCCACAGGTATTAAATAATTAAAAGTTGTCAAACTAAGTTAAAATGTAAAATTCAATGAAATAATTTACCACATGATGAAAACCTTTAAATAAGGTTTTCCAGGTACCAGAAAGATATTTTTTAAAACTTTCTTCTCTTAGGCTTTTTTTTTTTTTTGGTCTTTCATCGAATTCTTTTTCAAATAATGAGTAAGTCTCTGCTTAGAAGAGATAAACATGTATAAATAAAACAGTGAAAGTTAGTTTATGTATATGCCCCTCTGAATCAGATAGCACTGCAAGCCAATTGAACCTTCTCCTGTGGTTTCTGTGGGGTCGATACCTTTCATGCTGTGTATGTGTATTCATCTTTCAGTAGAATCTTCCATAATAAAATGAATCCCCCAAAGCTTCAAAGCCAATTAGCTAACAGTTATATTTTTTCATTTTTTCCTTATGTCTACTTCAGTTAAAAATATAGTTATTCATAACAACAACAAAATACACACATACAAAAAGAAGAAAATAGGCTTATGTTAAAACCATCAACAAATATATAAAATTAGTCATCCTATTAGTTAGCAGTCATGAGTATGTTATAGGGTCAGCATAATCATTTCGTTCCTGTTGCCTTAGTGAGACAATAAGACTATTTCATTTTTTTATAAAAGAACTATTTTATTTAACTTTATTTATTTATTTATTTATTTACTTACTTACTTAATTTTGACCAGAGAGGGACAGAGAGAGAGAGAGATTGGGAAAGTGAGAAAACAAACCACCAGGTCCAGGACTTGAACCACGGTAGACCATGTGGGAGCCCAGCACCCTTAACCACTATGCCACGTGCCTGTTCCCAAGACTGTCTCTTACTCTGGGGGCAACTGGATCTTCCATACCATATCGATAAAAGATCACACTGGTGCCGGCCCTGTGGCCTAGTAGTCAAAAGGTGCCAGATCTCACATAGCCAACTGCATAGTTCAAATCCCAGCCAGAGGCCACTTATTTTCATGATTTAAAGATATTAACCAAAAGGGAAAAAAGGTAACGTAGACCAATGTGGGGAGTCAGAATCACTCATTTTATGAGGGTTTTTTGTTTTGTTTTGTTTTTGTTTGTTTGTGTTAGGGCACATGCATTTACCGGAGAGATAACAGAGAGAGAGAAGAAAAATGAGAAATCACCCCCTGGGGGATGGCCATGCTGCAATCCCTTCTCCTCTTGGGATTTTGGGCATGCACACACAATCTGGCATGTTTTGCAAGCCACCAGGTCCAGGACTTGAATCATACGCTTGGCCACGTGGGATGTAGCCACCTTAAAAATTACTCACCTGCTGGCTCCATTTTATGAGTTTTATGAGGTATGACTTATAAATGCACACTAAGAGGACTGAGCCAAATATTTTATGCTATTCACAACTCTCATTAAAAACAGATTAGTGGTTTGATTATGCCTGAGACTGAGTGTGGCAATTCTCACTGTTGGGTCATATTAAATATTGTCCCCTAGCTGTTCAGTCTAGATTCTAACCTATCCTTAAATAAGATTTAGGAAAACTGTAAACATTTATCCACTGTGACTAGGGTTCTGTGTGAAAAGAGGTTCCTTAGATTAAATGCACTTGAATGAGGTTTGGAAAATGCAAGAGAGCCTGAAACCACTTTCTTATCTTTTTTTTTTTTTTTTTTTATGTTTTCCTAACCATTATGGAAATTTAAAGATTTTCAGATTCATTCATTGTCTTTTCTCCTGCTTCCTTGGTTTTATAGAAAATTACATTAGAGGCAGGAGTGACCCCAGCCTCTAGATATTGGATCCCTGATCTTATATCATAACTGTCCTCAGTCAGTGGTTGTGTTGGTGGAAAGGTCCCCAGTGGATCCATTCTTGATTGAGGAAGCCTTTTCTAGTGGCTCCACAAGATCTGTTCTTTCCAGTGTTCCTTAAAATAAGCCTAAAATTCTTGATGTTTAATCTCTTTCTCTCTAAAATATTTAGAGTAGACCTTGTTTTTACATTGAGTTTTGACCAACATAGTAGGACAAGTAGTTAGAGGCAAAAATATTAAAAGATGAGAATTTGAGACCAGATCAAAGTGCCTGGGAACCAGCAGTTAGCATAATGGCTATGTCTCTGGACTCCCACGTAGTCAACCGCTGTTCGCATCCCGGATCCAGTGGCTTAAAACTCACGCCGGGCGCGTGTGCATGCATGCCCAAGATTCTGAGAGGAGAATGGAGAAGGGATTGCAGCATGGCCATCCCCCCTGGGGGGTGATTTCTCACTTTCTGTCTCTAATGTCTCTCTCTGTCTGTCTGGCAAGCGCAAGCACCCTATAGAGAAAAATCTCTCCAAAAAAAAAAAAAAAAGAACAGATCAAAGTACCAATATGGATATACCTACCAGAGAATCTATAGTCAAGATGCCAGCTGAAGCTTCTCTGCTTCTCTTACAGTATGGCAGTAAATACTGGTTTGCTTAGTAGACTAGCATCAGGAGTCTGTGGTGGTCTGTGCTAATGAAGGTGTGATGCCTGACATCAACTAGTATAATATGGTAGAAAGAATTTTAAAACTTAGAAACATTAGAAGAGATTTATGGGGGGCAGCCAGTGGCCTGGTTAAGGTATCCAGATCCCTCATGAATGACCCCATAGTTTAAGTCTTGGACCCAGTAGCTTGAAAAACACCCCAGGCACATTTGCATGTGTGCCCAAAGTCACAAAAGGTGAAATGAAGAAGAAATTTCAGGGTGGTCATCTCTCTTGAGGGGGTGCTTTCTCACTTTCTCTCTCTCTCTCTCTCTCTGTGCTGCTCTCCAAGAAACACGTATGCCCTCTAGTAAAATTGAAAAAGAAAGGATTTGTTTGATGTTCAATAAAATTACTCAATCTATAAGAACTTCTCCTGATGAAACTCAAGAATCCTCCCTTTACCTAGGCAACTTGGAAATAAATTGGTAAGCAAAATAATTAAAGAGAAGAATGTTAGAAACTACTGAAAAAAGAAAGAAATCATGAGTTCATACAAAATATGCAAATGTATATAGACACTTATATGCAAATATATACATTATATATAATATATAAACATATATACTAAATAAATAAATGAAGTAAAAAATAAATAAGTCATCTGCTTTAGGAGAATGCCAATTACTGACTGATAAATGTAAAGTATTGGAGTTGGAAAAATGTTATCATTTTTATAATTATCATAGTAAAGATTGATACAGGCAGGAATGATCAACTGATGTTAACACTAGGGGGATATATTTTTAGAAGGAGCAAGATATCTATGTGATCTTAAATTGTCTCTCTACAGATTGTTTATTAATTGCAAGGTAAAAACTAATAATTATATTGCACAGAAATCAAACACCCTGACTGGGTGTGATAGCGATGCAGATAGACATTGTGTTACTCTTAAAGGATATTAAATCATAACATCCCTAATGTAGTATTCTGGCTGGGAAGACAAATCTAATCATGAGTAAACATCAAACTCAAAATGAGTAACATTGTATTCTATACTTTGAAAGAATGAGGGAGGACTATATCTGCATGAATGATGATGCAATAAAAGGCAAATGGCTTTAGAAATATTTCAAATTAAATAAATCTAAGAAGACATAATGACTACATTTATTATCTAAGCCTAGATTGCATTTTATACTGGAGAATAAACAAATTCAATAAAGAACATTATTAGGTCATGGGGCCAGCAGATGGCATGGTGGTTAAGGGCACTGGACTCCCACATGGCCAACCACAGTTCAAGTCCTGAACCTGGCAGCTTGCTTTCTCACTTTCCCTCTCTCTCTCACTTTGTCCCTCTCTGATAAAATTAAAATAAATAAGTAAAGTTAAATAAAATAATATTTAAATAAAAAGAACATTATTAGGTCAATTGATAGAATAAATATGGATGACAGATGTTAAATTTACTGAACATGATAACTATACATTGCTACATGAAAAAAAAATATATATATATATATATATATATATATATATATATATATATATATATATATATATATATATATATATATATATATATATATATATATATATATATATATATATATATATATATATATATATATATATATATATATATATATATATATATATATATATATATATATATATATATATATATATATATATATATATATATATATATATATATATATATATATATATATATATATATATATGTATGTATTTTCTCCCCTTCTGTAATAGTTATTTAGTAGTAAAGAACCAAGAGATATGCAGCTTACTTCTAAAGTGGTAAAGAACCAAGAGATATGCACTTTACTTCCAAATGTTGAGAGAGAGTCCAATAATAAAGCAAATCAAATCAGATTAAAGAGTGTATCGTTGTTCTTTGCATATACTTTTTTTTTTGCACTTTTGCTGTACGTTTGAAATCATTTTCAAATAAAAAAAGTGTAAAATAGAGGCCAGCAGATGATATTGTGGTTATGTTGCTGGACTCCCGCAAGGTAACCATGGTTCGAGTCCTAGACCTGGTGGCTTGAAAATCACACTAGGGGTGTGTGTGTGTGTGTGTGTGTTCCCAAGATCCCAGGAGAAGAATGGAGAAGAGCCATGCAGCCTGGTCATCCCCCCTGAGGATGATTTCTCATTTTCCCTATCACTATCTCTGTGTTTCTTGTGAGAGTGCATATGCCCTATGGCAGAAACCTCATATATATATATACACATACATACATATATAATTATAAAAATCCACATAGAGCAGGCCAGTAGAATAGTAGTAATGCACTGCACAAGAGAGGCCAAATCACACGTGGCAATGCAGTTTGAATCCCCAGCCCAGTCTGCCTGAAACACCCTAGGCACACACGTGAGTATCCAAGATATGACAAGCTAGAGGACTAGAGAAAGTGGATCGTGGTGGGTACTCATACATCTCCCTCTCTCCTTCTCTCTTTCTCTTTCTCATGCACGTGCACATACTCTATCATAAATAAATAAATAAATAAATAAATAAATAAATAAACAAACAAACAAACAAACAAGCCAACAAACAAACCTAGAGGGTCAGCCAGTGGTGTGTAATTAAGGCAGCTAGATCCCACATGGCCAACTATGCAGTTCAAATCCCAAATCTGGCAGATGGAAAAACATGCTGGGTGTATGTGTGTGCATGCCCAGGATCCCAGGAGAAAAATGAAGGAGAAGGGACTGCAGCATAGCCATTTCCCCTGGGGGTGATTTCTCACTTTCTCTCCAGCAAGTGCACACACCTCTTAGCCCTCCCCCCCCAAAAAAAAAGGAAAAAATCTTAAAACAAAAAAATAGGGACCAGCAGGTAGCATGGTGGTTAAGATGTTGAACTTCCACGTGGTTGACTGCAGTTCGAGTTCCGGACCTGGTGGCATGCTTTCTCACTTTCTCTCTCTCTCTCTCTGGTGAGCACACATGCTCTGTAGCAAATTTAAAAAAATAATAATAATGATAAATAAAATTAAATAAATAACTCTTAAAATATATATATATACGCACACATACATAGTATATACATACAATACTTGATAGGTGCTATAAACGTCTGTCCCTATTAGACCAGGCAGGATGATGGAAAACAAAGCCACTGAATTAGGCTCTCTAATGTCAGTGAGAATTACTGGATGTCAGAGTGGAAAAAATTAAATGGCAGCACTTAATTGCCAGAAACAAGGTGCTCATGATTACAGAAATAGACAGCATGGACAGAAAGGTATTCAGAATAATTTGTCCTGTAGGGAGATCTTTGGTAGTTGCTAACTAACCATGTTGCCTCTTAAACTAAGACAGGGAGATTATAGGTGTCCTAGTTGATCTGAATAAACACTCTAGTATTATAAGCAGAAGCCTGATTTTAACATCATAATGGAGGAAAAGACCTCCCTCATCTAATTCTTAGACATAAATTACTTTTTTATTTAATTTTATTATTATCATTATTATTATCATTATTTAATTTGACCAGAGACAGACACACAGAGAGA
This sequence comes from Tupaia belangeri chinensis, assembly GCF_000334495.1. Lineage (NCBI taxonomy): Eukaryota > Metazoa > Chordata > Mammalia > Scandentia > Tupaiidae > Tupaia > Tupaia belangeri. The sequence goes on along the minus strand of NW_006159870.1, from coordinate 186,578 downwards.
GAAGGAGGGAAAAGAAGAAAGCAAATCACCAGATTCAGGACTGGAACCATTGTCGGCCATGTGGGAGTCCAGCACCTCAACTACCACATCACCTACTGGCCCCATAAACTGCTTCTTAAGACCAAGAGTTCTTCTAATAAAGAATAAAACAGTTTCCCATAAGGAGGACCCTTGTGATTACCAGGTTAAGTAACACATCACCCCAGGTCCCTAAACATGGAAATATGTAAAGAACAGCATAATTTCCACTCTTACACATATGTTATTAAGTTAGTGTGGCTTAACAGCCTGATTAAAGCTTCTGTTGTCTGGGGCCAGCAGGTGGCATGGTGGTTAAGAGTGCTGGACTCCCACATGGCTGACCATGATTCAAGTCCAGACCGGGAGGTTTGTTTTCTCACTTTCTCTCTCTCTCTCTCTCTCTCTCTTGCTCTTGCTCTCTCTATCCCTCTCTGGTCAAATTAAAATAAGTAAATAAATAATAAAGTTAAATAAAAAAATTTTTTTAAAAAGAAGCTTCTGTTGTCTAAAAGTTTGAAACTATGTTGAAATGACTATTTTATGATCTGATTGGATGTTTGACCCTTATCCATGAGTCACTGAGCACATTAATTGTGAGGACCTGGCACATTCGACATTGGAATGGTTCACTGAATTAAAAAACATGCCATAGAATTGATATTAAGTCAATAATTAATATTATTTACCTGTGGAAGGTTTCTAATTCTATTTCATTTTCAGACCAAAGAATACATGAGGAGCTGTGAATCATGTCAAAGATATAAAGGGATTACTGATAATGCAAAAATAAAAATTTTCAACCTAACAGCTGTGTAGAAAAATTTTCATAATAATGATTCCATTTAATTACATAAAGAGCAAGAAAGTCTCTTTCATTTTATCTTAGTAATGAAGCCTTGATTCTGAAGATAATCTTGGGTCTTTCTCTGTCAAGGCCAGCATGTGGGTAACTGTGAATTCAATTCCCAGTTTTAACTATCCTTAGAGGATAAAACAAGAACAATTTTTCACATACATTATGAAGATGAAAAATATTGCCTTAGGGCATATTTTCTTTAATGTGCTCTAAAAAGTATACAGATAGATTGATAGGCAGTAATAGAAAAAGAATTAGCCCCTGAGATGTTTTTAATGTTAACTATAACACCATTCATCAAAAATCAAAAGACATAAGCATCTTTCAAAACAAAACAAAAACAGTAGTTTAAGTTTCTTAGTATCCAAGCTTATTTGTGTGAGATTTAGCCATGACCTCGGTTGGCTTACAAGATCACTAGTTTTATGAAAATAATTAGGGGAGCACAGCTCTGCATTGTAAACTATAGTCTTGAGGTTAATTAAAATAGAATGAAGGCTACACATATGTGGACCACCAATAAAGCCTGACAGTCAATATGCATTAATTCTCTTATCAGCTGAGAATATAGGCAAAAAAAGATAGCACCATAAATTTACCAGGATGCCTTCACATGTTTAGATTGTGTGTTATAATCTTCAATTGACATTGACATATGACACATTATACCAAGAGGCTTTGTGGTTGCATATCATGCTGGTTTTATTCACAGCATTCAGACATTCCCAAAATATTTCTATGTAATCCCAATATGTGGTGAATATTTTCTATACATTTTTAAGAAAAATTGACAGAAAAATTTTGAAACAGGCCCACTGATTTCATGGAGAATGTCATATGTAAGGTGGTCTAGTTGGCTGCATCAGACAAAAATTCTATTTCAGAAATGACTCGTTTCTAAATTATTAACAGAAAGTGGCAATATCCTCCAAACAGTTCTAATGTCCTACTTAAGAGTTAGGAGATAGATTTAGAGCCAGAAATCGTTTCCTCAAAAGAGAGGGACCTGAATTTTCTGAGCCCCTATTTTTAAAATATGAAATGGATAAAATAAAGCAATATTTTATTGACCTTATGAGTTTTTATAAGGACAAAATAAATATAAATATACTTTATACTATAAAGTACTCTGTATATGTTCAAATTTCATTATAGAAAATGTATCCCTTTGGGGCTAACTTTGAGGCACAATGGTAAGGCACTGCTCAAGAGAAGCTATATCCCATTTGGCAATCCCTATTCAAATCCCCACCCCAGTCAGCCTGAACATATTAGGCATGTGTGCAAGTGTCCGAGATCAGATGGGCCAGAGGACTAGAGGAAGGAAATCACTTCATAACCAGACCCTGCTAAGGATGCCTGTTTCTCTCTTTGTATGTGAGTAAATGTGCTCTATATTTTTTAAGAGTCCTTTAAAAAATAAAAAAGAGGGACCAGCAGTTAGCATAATGGGTATGTCGCTGAACTCCCATGTAGCTGACCGCAGTTCAAGTCCCAGACCCCGTGGCTTAAACTCATGCCGGGCACGTGTGCGTGTGTGCCTAGGATCCTGAGAGGAGAAAGGAGAAGGAATTGCGGCATAGCCATCCCCCCTGAGGAGTGATTTCTCACTTTCTATCTCTCTGTCTCTGTCTGTCTTTCTGTTGAGTGCACACTCCCTACAGCAAAAAACTCTACAAAAAAAAATTAAAATTAAAAATTAAAAAAGAAATTGATGTTACTGATTTTTATCCATGATAGAGAATTCACATGTCTCCATGAGAGAGAGAAAGAAGCACACCCTTGATAGGGTCATATCGTACTACCATCCCATTTCCCTAGCCCTCCCACTCATCCAGATCTGGGGCATGAGCACACATGCTTGGCATGTTTTTAGGCTGACCCAGGGATCTGAACTCATGTCGGATATGATGTTTCCAACACTGCAGTTCAGTATGCTATACATTGTGCCATGAGGCTGGGCTCCCTTTGTCCGTTAAGGTGAAGAAGTTTTCTATTAATTTGTTATATTAAAGTAACTTGGCAAAGGGCAAGGTGTTGTCTCCTCACAAATGCAGAAAGGTATAGCCCTGTGCCAGGAAGTTAAAAGTTTGCAATAAAGAACAGATAGAATATTGCAGGAAATTCCACAGAGGAGCTAACCAGTAACAGAACTGAATACAAGTCAGAGATGGAAGAGAGCATGCAATGTTTATTGAATATGCTATATATATAGTGTGTGTGTGTGTGTGTGTGTGTGTGTGTGTAGGATATGCACACAAATCAGAAAAACATCATCACAATTAAGTTATTTGAAAGGCTTCCTAAAATATCCAACCAAATTAAATGAGTGTTAGTTTATAGAGAGCTTCAATACTTAACATAGCTAATGTAGATTCAATAAAAGTCTTAAAGAGTATTATTCTGTATTTGAGAGCCCTAAGAAATTTCCTAAATGATGGTGAAAATAAAATTTATAAGCTAGGAAGTCAAAATAAAGAAACAGGATAAAATAGCATCACAATAACATTGTCTATTCATTCTGAAACAAGCATGGAGAGAATAATGTGAGGGTATGGGGGTTCTTAATGAAATTCAAGAACATGAATTTTAGAGCATAAATTTGTAATATCATTACTGACAGGTCTAAAGCATTTTCCTCCTTAATTCCTAGTGTAATATATTCTGAACAATATCTAGTTAAGTGAAGGGTATGCTTTCTTTGTTCATACAGAACATACACAAATACACATCAACATGCATATACACACATTCACTCCTTAATCAGATAGGAAAATTAAATTGATTTTTCATGGTTCAATTTACTCTGCTCTCCAAGCGGGTACCTTTCTCATACAAATTTAAATCTAAATGGCTATTGCCCAGATTATGCAATACCAAGTTACATTAGTCCCTGTCTAGGTAACACTATAATTTCAATCATGACTCCAGTCACTTGAGAGAACTCTTCGCTCCAAACAAAATTTCACTAATTTAATTGATCTCATTATTAGAATAGATTTAAAACTTGAATAAATCAGTTAGGATATTCTGGCAGCAAGTATCAGAATATACAATTAGTAGTGGCATAAACCATAAAGACATGTTTTATCATAGTACAAGAAAGATGGAGGTAAGTAAGTGATGGTCAGGCCAACAGAAGAACAGTGACAGAATGTTAGGTTGATATCATTATGAATCTTTTGGGCTTGCCTCTATGATCAAAAGATGATTGCCTGGCTGGCCCTATAGCACAGTGGTTAAACCCTGTGCATAAGGAGTTGAATGCAATATAACTGACTGCAGTTCAGATCTTAGCCCCTGCAGCCTGAAAAACACACCAGGTTCCTGTGCAGACCTACCTAAGATCCTGATGAGAAGGAGAAATAGAGGAGATAAGATTACAGCCTGACCATGTCCCATTTGGTGATTCTTTCTCTCTATCTCCTTCACTCTCCCCCTCCTTCCCTCTGCTGAGTGCATATGCCTTCTGGTGATTAAAAAAAAAAAAAAAAAAGATGACTGCCAAAGATGCAAAATACACCTTCACATAACTAAGTCCCAAGCATGAAAGAATGGAGAAGGAACAAACATGCATTTTCCTTTCTATAAGTTTGTCTTTATAAAAGAAGTATAATGCTTCTTAGAAATCTCCCTGAACATGTCCCTTTATGTTTCATCTTCCAAGACTGAGTCACATGCCTACTCCAAACAAAGCACTAGTAAACACTAATAGTGTTGCCAAACGGACTTTGACCTACCATGTTTCATCCCAAGTAGTTGTATTGTAAACCAAACACAGGGAGGGTTCTGTTACCCAGAGAGAAGGAGAATGACTGAATGAAGAGAATCTACCTTCCTGGATAATGTCACTCTACAAATGGGTCTGAACTCTGACTAAAGTATATGTAAAAACAGGTATGTATTTAAGAATTAAGGTAAGTCTTCAAACATTTTTCTGTAAAGGGATAGATCATAAATATTTTAGGCTTTCCGGACCATACATATTCTTTATTATTTTTACAATCCTTTAAAAAACGTAAAAACATTTTGACTTGCAAGGCATACAAAAACAAGCCATGAGCCAGGTCTGACCTTAGCATGCTGACCTGTAAACAAACACATCTTATGGTGTAATTGTCTTTAATTCAGTTATTCAACAAAACTTTACTAAGTATGTAATAAGGTTCAGTCACCAGATTCAGTGTTGGGGATACAGACTTAAATGACATAGAGTATATTCCCTGGAAAAGCTCACAGTCTAGTGAGACCCTTCCCTGTCTAAAAATAAAATAAAATTAAGTTAAAATGTATATAATATATATTACTATATATGTATATAATATATATATAAAGCCTAATCCTATCCCTTCACTTTCTTTTTCACTCAGTGACTACCCTAAAATATTTTTTGTTTTGCAAGTTTAGTATATAAGTTTTGCAGATATAGGTTTAAAATGGTACAGTTTATGAAATTATTATAAATTAGCAGAAAAATTACAGTTTCCAAGACATTACACATATTTGAAGCATTTATAAACTACCTACAAGAAATACATGAAAGATACAAGTAGCCAAAACAATATACAATGTCCTAGTGTAGTTGCTATAATTCCTGGCTTCAGTGCCAAATTCCTATTTCCTCTATCAACAACAAAAAACAACAAAACATGGAAAATTTATACACATATACATGTGTTTGTTAGTATATATATAATTATATACATATACCTATATATAGTTCTATATATCTCCTGAAGCCTAATAGCACAAGTTTGAGAAGTATAGCATCAATAGTTTTTAATGACAGTTTTCAAAAGAAATTCATACACTAAATGTAATCGAGCACAAGACTTCCTGCTATAAGTAAATTTAATCCAGTTCTTAATATAAAAGATGACCAATTTTTTACTGGGATTTCAATACTTTTAAAGAGATTTCTTAAAATCAGTAAAAAAAAAGAGACATTCTCTAGGAAAAAAAAAAAAAAGAAAGAAAACATTTAATCTGAATCAACCTCACTGGGTCAGTGTTTGAAGAGTATTTGAGCCTGATTTAAAAAGTCTTTATCAGTATTACCTAGAGTACCTGCTTGTACTTAAGAGACATCCACAATCCATTGCCTTGAGGCCATCAGAGGATCATTCCAGTGGTTGTTCTTTTCTTCTTTTTCATGTTGACTAAAGAGGCACACTAAGCAGTTCTTCTAAGCAAAGCAAAACAAAACAACAAAAAATAATCACAAAGGCATTTCGGAAAAAGAACAAAACTGTCCTTTGGAAAATTGAAATTGCATTTGGGAACTGTTTGTTTCTGTCTTTAAATGTAGTCAACAAAATTGTTGCTCTCTTAAAAATGGCTTGTTTGTGATAAGTGAGCTTGCTTTCTATTGATGAAATCCCTAGAGAAAGTTTCCATCACCAACATTTTCTTTCCTGGGACTTCAGAAAGTAGAGCCTGCAGATAATATACTTGCCTAAGCAGCAAAAAAGAAAGAAAGAAAGAAAGAAAGAAAGAAAGAAAGAAAGAAAGAAAGAAAGAAAGAAAGAAAGAAAGGAAAAGAAAGGAAAAGAAAAGAAAAGAAAAGAAAAGAAAAGAAAAGAAAAGAAAAGAAAAGAAAAGAAAAGAAAAGAAAAGAAAAGAAAAGAAAAGAAAAGAAAAGAAAAGAAAAGAAAAGAAAGGAAAAGAAAGGAAAAGAAAAGAAAAGAAAAGAAAAGAAAAGAAAAGAAAAGAAAAGAAAAGAAAAGAAAAGAAAAGAAAAAGGAAAAAAAATTTTAAAAGTTCCTAACTTCATAGAAATTCTAAAGAGCCTTGGGAAACAATATCCTACAAAATTCTCTGGGGAGTGCCCAGGAAAGTTTACGGGGACCCTAATTCTCTATAGATGCACATTAAAATTTGTGGCAAGTTATGCAATAACTCTTTTGGTGCTTTCCATGCAGAGAAAGGTTAAGACTCTTACGGTTCTAAACATCATAAAATTGTTGGCAATAAAGCATAAAGTATTCAAAATAAAATCTTCAGAAAAAAGCATGACTTGATAAGTTAGCTCTAAAAACTTGCACAACTTTAATAGAAGCAGCGGTCTGAAGTAATTGAAAAGATAATGGCTCTTAAATCAGAATATGTGACGTAAATCTTAGTGCAATTGCTTACTAACTCTATGACCTTGTAAAATATTTCTTAATTAATCTGATTCATTTCTCATCTGTCTAATGGGAATAATGCCACTAGCATCGAATATGATAATGCTCTCTTTCATTGTGTGACACAGTGCGTGTATGTTGAGTCAAGGGTTATGTGGCAACACAACAGGAATAAGAGAGCCATAGTACTGCCTTACAAAAGTAGCTGTGCTTGGGAAAGCAATCTACACATGCTGGTTAACATCACACAAAGAAAGGCAATGTGTATGTGGTGTATAGTAAAAGTAAAACTGATTTCTGGTAATAATTAGCGAATAAAAATTATTACTCAACATTGAGCTGATTAAAAGAAAAAAATATATATATGTACCAATTTAGAGATTTCTCTAATATATGAGCTCCTTCATATAGGGTAAATATCAAGGAAGTGATTGAGAAATTAAGTGAGTTCCTGCTGCCAGACTCTGATAAGTCCTTTTCAGTTGTGGTTAATAACTGCATCAATGTAAATCGCAGTTAAGAAAGTGGTCTTACTGGCAGCAAAAATGTAGACATGGTTTTAAAATCCCAAAGCTCCAGTTCATTCATACATTAAATTAAATTGCTGATGAGATATATCCAAACATACTCAAAAAAAAGTTTAGTAAAACATATTAATCGATTGTATACCAAATATGTTTCTTAAACATTTCTTTTTCTTTCTTTTTTTTGAGAGATTTTTGCTATAGGGCACATTTGATCAACAGAGAGACAGAAAACAAGAAATCACCCTGGGGAGGATTGTCACAGTGCAATCACTTTTCCTACATTATCCTCCTGGGATTTGGGGCATGTACACACATGCTCCCATGTGAGTTCCAAGCCACTGGGTCCAGGACTCAAATTGTGCTTGACTATGTGGAAGTCAAGCGATGTAACCAGTACGCCACTTGCTAGCCCCTGTTTACTAAGAATTTCTAAAAAATAAAATAAAATCACAGCACTGTGTATATTTATGTAAAAATATAGCCAAAATACTTTTAGGTACAAATTAAAATCTTATACATTACTTTCAAAAATATAAATAGTGGGCCAACCCTGTGACCTAGTTGTTCAGGGAGCCAGATCCCACATGGTTGATCATGGTTCGAATGCCATCACTAGTGGCTTGAAAAACACTCCAGTTGAGGGACCAGCACATGGCCTAATGGTTATGTTGTTGGACTGTGGTTCGAGTCCTAGACTTGGGGCCTTAAAACTTCCTCCAGGTGCATATGCATGCATGCCCAAGATTCCAAAAGGAGAATGGATAACTAGGGATTGCAGCATGGCCATGCCCCGGGGTGTGATTTCTCACTTTCTCTCTCTCTGGTGAGCACACATGCCCTATAGCAAAAATCTCTCTCTACAAAAACAAACAGGGAACCAGCAGTTAGGGTAATGGCTATGTCGCTGGACTCCCACGTAGTTGACAGAGGTTCGCGTCCTGGACCCGGTGGCTTAAAACTCATGCTGGGCGCATGTGCATGCGTGCCCAAGATCCCGAGAGGAGAATAGAGGAGAAGGGTTGTGGTGTGACCATCCCCCCTGGGGGGTGATTTCTCGCTTCCTGTCTCTATGTCTCTCTGTTTCTTGCCGACAACCGCCCCCTTAAACAAAAAAAAAAAAAAAAAAAACACAACAAAACTCTCCAAAAAAATAAATAAAAAAAAAACAAACAAACAAACCACTTCAGTTGCAAGTGCATGTGTGTCCCAAATCCTGACAGGATAGAAATGAAGAAGAGATTGTGGTGTGACCATGCCCTATTGAGGGATGTTACACATATACCCTACCCCGTGTCTCTCTGCCTCTCTCTGGAGACCATATGTGCCCTGTGGCACAAACACATTCGTGTGCGCACATGTATTCATATATACATATATATAAACATACACATACAGACAGACTCTGTTATCAAAACCACATTTTACGCTTTCAAAACTATCATCTGGGACCAGCAGTTAGCGTAATAGCTATGTCACTGGACTCCCACGTAGTTGACCACGGTTCTTGTCCCAGACCCAGTGGCTTAAAACTCACGCCGGGCGCTTGTGCGTATGTGCCCAAGATCCTGAGAAGAGAATGGAAGAGAAGGGATTGTGGCGTGACCATCCCCCCGGGGGGTGATTTCTCGCTTTCTGTCTCTCTGCTGTCTCTGTCTGGCTGGCGAGCACACGCGCCCTATAGCGAAAACCTCTCAAAAAAAAAAAAAAACTATCAGAGAATTTCAGAATTGTATCTGACCTTAAAGATACCTTTTCAGATTAAGGAAATTAAAAACAAAAAATTAAAAATTGTGTTTACATTCACATGGCTTTTTTAAAAATTTGCTAGAGAGTACATGTGCTCACCAGAGAGAGACAGAAAAACTGAGAAAGCATCCTTGATGGGAACTGGCCACACAGCAATTCACTTTCTTCCCTTCCTTCCTCCTTTTGGAATTTTGAGCACACACACATACATGCACCTGGCATGTTTTTCAAACCACTTGGTCAGGGTCTCAAACTACATAATTAACCTTGTGGGATCCAGCCACCTTAACCACCATGCTACCAGCTGGACCCTCACAACTTTTTTTTTTTTTTTTGAGAGACTTTTGCCTTAGGGCACATGAACTGGCCAAAGAGAGAGACAGAGACAGTAAGAGAGAAAGTGAGAAAGCACCTCCCAGGGGGATGGCCATGCTACAATCCATTGTCCTTCATTATCTTTCTAGGATTTTGAGCATGCACGCACAGGTACCCAGCATGAGTTTTAAGTCAGTGAGTCTGGGACTCGAACCGCAGTTGGCCATGTGGAAGTCCAGTGATGTAACTGCTATATCATCTGCTGGACACTCCCCCACACAATTTTTTAATGGCAAACTTAGTTTCTGAACACGAGCTTATGTTAATCTCCTCTGTAAAAGTTTTATTTTAGAGACCACAGATGATACAGTGGTTACATAATTGGACTCCCATGTAGTCAACCATGGTTCAAGTCCTGGACCCAGTGGCTTAAAACCCCACTGGATGCATGTGTGTGTGTGTGTGTGTGTGTGTGTGTGTGTGCATGCCCAAGATCCTAAGAGGAGAATGGAGAAGAATGGATTGTAGCTTGGCCATCCTTCCTGAGCAGGAGATTTCTCACTTTTTGTCTCTGTCTCTCTGGTGAGCACAAGCACCCTACAGCAAAAATCTCTCAAAAAGAAAAAGAAAAAAGGACAAAAAGAAACTCTTTAAACAAAAAAAGATTTATTTTAGTTCATAAATAGATAGCATAAAAAGGGCTATCAGGTAGTGTGGTGGTTAAGTTATTGGACTTCTACATGGCCAACCATGGTTTGAATCCTGGACCTGGCAGCTTGCTTTCTCACTTTCCCTCTCTCTCTGTCTCTCTCTAGTGAGCACACATGTCCTGTAGCAAATTACAAATGATAATAATAAAAAATAATAAAATAATTCTTTAAAAAAAGAATTAATTTTATTCAATGTCATTTTTTTTTTTGAAGTTGATCCAAGAAAAACAGAGAGAGAAGGAAATGAGAAAGCAAGCTGTCAGGTCTGAAACTTGCATCGTGGTCAGCCATGTGGGAGGCCAGCCGCCTTAACCGCCATACCACCTGCCAATCATCAAATAAATAATTCTTTAAAAAAAAAAACACATAAAAAAGAATATGACAATGGTAAGCACAAAATAAAAACTACTGAAGAGCTTTGTGATTAGTAAACAATAACAATACAATAAGATTACTATAACAATCTTCATTCATTTATTGAGTCAATGCTTTTTATTTTTCAGAGTAATTACTCATCTCTGTACATACTACATAAATAAAGACACATTCTTGACCTTTTAGGATAACCCAGTGTGGAAAAAGATAGGCATAAAATCAGATCATATAACAAGGAATAATAAGGACTTTAATACCTTTAAAGGTGATTACAGTCTATGAGGAATATCAAAATTCATGATGCATGCTCTAACTCTACCAATAAATAATGTGTAGGAAGGAAGAACAAAAGGTAGCTAGGTAACAACCACGCAAGGAACCTTATGATGACTATGGGATTAATAAGTGAAGCCTTGGGGAGTGATTAGGATTTGATATAGTGATGTGGGTAGGGCCTCCATTATTGAATCCAGGAGAGTTCATAAGGAAATGGAGTGAGACCCAAGGAAAGACACACAAAAAGTGCTTGGTCTTGTCCTCTAATCATGTGGCACCCTGCAACACCATAAGACTCTGCTGGGCATCCCTTCCAACAAGAAGATCATCACTAGATGCAGTCCCTGGATTTTGGACCTCAAACCATGAGCTAAATAAACTTTCTTTTTCATAAATTACTCAGTCTGTGGTATTCAATTTTAACGATAGAAAAGCAGACTAAAACAAGTGGTAATAACGCCCATTTCATAGAGTGGTTATAAAGAATATAAAAGAGAATGTCACAATAGCATCATTAACAGACACCTAACAGTAATGCCAATGCAGTGAAATCTCTCAACAATAGGAATTCAGATAGAAGAAAACTGGTGGTTGGTACATATCCTCTACTACAGGCTTATTAAAATTCACCTTATTAGCTTGACTATAAGGAAAGCATCCTGGGCAGGCAGGTGGCATAGAGGTTAAGGTGCTGGACTTCCACATGACCAATCACAGTTTGAGTCCCAGATCCAGTGACTTGAAACTCACACCACATGCATGTGCATGTGTACCCAATAACCTGAGAAGAGAACGAATGAAGAAAAATGGATTGTGGTGTGGCCATCCCCCTGAAGGCAATTTCTCACTTTCTCTCTCTCTGTCTCTCCAATATGTGCACATGCCCTATAGTTAAAAAAATCTCTCTAAAAAACAAAAAAAGAAAAAGAAAAACATCCTATTTTACATGGTTAAATATTTTGATCCATTTATAACACTTTGGTGGGATTTTGCTATTTTTAAATTTAATTATTCTATCCACTTCCTCCTCACTTATCCTTACAATTCTATGAAGAGGAGAACTCAAGCCAGCCAGAAGGCATGGTGGTTAAAGCTAGATTTCAATAGCTGACTGCATAGTTCAACTCCTGGACCCAGTGGCTAGAAAAATACAGCAGGTGAGTGTGCATGCATGCCCCAAATCCTTAGGGGAGTGAAAGAGAAGTGATTACAGCATGGTCATCCTCTCTAAGGAGTGCTTTTTCACTTTCTCTCTTTCTATCTCCCTCCACCAAGTATATGTGTCCTATAGCAAACTTAAGGAGAACTTTCATCCTCTTTTAGAATTCAGAGATTAAGCAATCTGTCCCAATTTACAAGGAATAAAAATGGGTATGGAAGAATTAAAATGTAAAAGGATCTGATGCCAAATCCAAAGGTTGGAAAGGCTCTGAATATTTTATTAGCCATGATTTCTTTTACTAATCATATAATCATAAAGAAGTGCATGTACCAAAAGATTACATTATTAAATATTTGAATTGTCAAGGTGGAATGATGCTAATGAAAAGAAGCTTTGAAAAACTGCAAACATGGGGTATATTTCATGTCACCAGGTGGGAAATTATGGGTTAAAGGCCAGAGAGCATGGGATAATAAGCAGGAGAGATTATTGCAACAAACTTGGATTTTAATTTCTAACACACTTTTCACTATTGAGAATTATGAAGGAAAAGAAGAGCTCCTTTACATTATATTCTGTAAAGAAGAACATACAAAAAATTATTCTAGATTTCCTCTTAAATTTATAATAAAGCTTTAAATAATTAAAAATGGAATTAGAAATAAGAAAAATTGTGGTACCTATGAAATAGAAAACATGATTATGTTCAATAGTAATCAAATCTGCAAATGTTCAGGTTCTTAGTGAATCATTATTTAAGTGAGCAGGAACATCAAGCTTTAACAAGTATAGACTTAGAGAAAATAAGCATGCTACAGAAAAGCCATCTGCAATTGTAAAATACAGAGGGGAGATGGAGGATTCTAAAACATACTCAGGAAATAAATGTGCAGTTAGTAGTACTCAGAAATAATGCAAGAGGAAAATGAGGCTGATGTGAATAAGTATGAAAATTGTAAAAGCCCTTGAGCAAAAGTAAGAAAGCATGTGTCAAATATAGCATCACACTAGAAACTGCTACTAAAAAAAGGAGAGTTATGAACAAGGATTAAGTTATTAGAAAAACTATCATTATGAAGAAGGACTCAGTTATAAAGTAAGCAGAATAAAGATGTAAATATGTTCAAGGGAAATAAACAACATTGAACATTTCTACTATTAATATAGTAGATATTAGGACATAGTACATAATATACTTTTTTAAAAATTAAATACCTTATTCCTAAATTCTGTTAGACTTTTTAAGTACCTTCATTTACCTTGTGTAAACATCTACTTGTATTCTTCCTCACACATAGTAACCACCGATGTCAATAAAAGATGTTAGTCCTTTAGAGTACTTTCAGTTCAACCGAGTTCACTAATGAGGGTTGAGCTTTGTGACCTCTTGGTGAAATATTATAGCATCCACTAAAGGACAACATACTGTAGTTGAAAGATAATTAAATTGGGGCCCACATTCAACTTCAGTTTTGATCTTCTTCAAGCTATGTGACTTTGGCAACTAATCTAATCTCTTTCAGCAACCACTGCTTTATTAACAAAATTTGTGTACTAATTATTCCTTCAGAGGGATAACTTAATGACTAAATAGAAAGCATTTAGTACTATCCCCAAGACTGATACATATTAGTGCTCTCTTGTTCCTCTAAATCTGAAGGTTCTGGCAAACTTTGAACTCAGTGATGTCATTACTGAATTATATAAAGAAGAATATACTACTAATAGGCAGGTTGAATAAATCCATTAATGATTTTAAAAATTAGCTAAAAAGTGTAGTATCACTTTTTCATCTGATTCCTTTGGGGGAAGTTCATGTATATAAAAAGCTTTAACTTTCTGTAGCTGATAGCAGTGGATAGTATTGCTTGCAATCAGCGATAAGCTCAGTATGAACAAAACATTTGATTTGGAAGCAGAAATAGGACAGTAAACATTATGCAGAATATAGTGCCATGCTCCCTGTGGGCACTTGAAAATATAATCCACAGTGATTATGACAATGATGAACAGGACCAGGCCCCGCAATCAATGTCAAGAGCCATTAACAGAAAGCCATGCACTTAGGAGGAGGGAGGCTGCTGCCTTTGTGGCATTGGCTTTGTAGTTTCTGCACATCAGGTTACAGGGCAGTGATCTGAGAAGTGTAGGGCTTTGAGAAGACAAGAAATGACCAGTTTTGTGACCCAAATAAAGTGCTGACAGTCTGTCATGAAACCATTTTCAATTTCTTGCCTGAAATCTTATATACATTTTCCCCCTAAAGGTTTCTATCTTAGGAATACTAAATTCTCCAAAGAAAAAAGTTTTCTACGATTTTTTTGTATCAGAAACTACAAGGTAAGAATGTAGCTTAGAAGTTGCTCTAACTTATTTAGTTTAAGTCAACAAAGGTTCCATTTTCAAAATAAGATAGTGACTGTAAGAAAGGAGAAAAAGAAAATAAATATAACAAAAAGAATTGAGAGACACGTCTCTGTACTTTCTAATTTTTCTACTGTTAGCACAAGGCAGAAATCCCTTTTCACTTGCTACTATCTATTCCCCAGTTTCTCCTTGTTAACAGAACTCTAATATTGTTGGAGGTTATTATCAATGTTCCCAGCTTAATATGTGAATGTATTCACTTTCCCAAAGTCGTTTGCAGTGAAGAAAAGCTATGTCACTCAGTCTGGGCAATCAGATATGCACAGAATACTATCTTGCAGGGGACAGCATCACTTCTCAAGGCGGGATAAACTCTTGTGGGAAAGGGTTCTGTACCTTCCTTTTCCTTTTTGCTTAGAATGAGATGTCTGGACAGAGAGCAGCCATCTTGCAAATCTGAGTGTTGTCTTAGTCTGGTCAGGTTACTAGAACAAAAAAAATACTTGGTAATTTATGAACAACAAAAATGTATTGCTCACAGTTCTGGAGGCTGGAAGCCCATGATCAAGGTGTCAGCATATTTAGTACCTTGGAAGGGTCCATTCTTCATAGATGTGACATTCTATGTGTCCTCACAGGAAGAGGCCACTTTTCAAAGGGACATTAATTTTATTTATGAAGGGAGAGTCCTTGCAATCCAATCAACTTCCAGTGGCCTCATCTTTCTTTTTTTATTTTTTATTTTGCTATAGAGCACATGCACAAGAGAGAGAGAGAGAGAGAGAGAAAGCATTCCTTCTCTCTCTGGGTCATCTCTCTGGGTTCTTTTGGTTTCCCTTTAGGATGCATGAAATAGCTAACAATCAGGATGTCAGAGGCATCTTTAAAAAATCATAATGGACTGGACACTAGTAAATACCTTCAACTGTGATTTGGAAGAACATTCTGATTGCCTACCCAATATCTATTCTCTCCTCTGTGTTTACTAAATGAATCCTTTTGTTTTTATTTGAAATGCAGTCAAAACAAACAAACAATAAAACAACAAAAAACACTTATCTCTCACGGTCTATACAGCAAAGGCTACCCATATGACATGGTTCAGTCAATGAGACTAGCTGAACCCTGCCAGGAATTCCTATATAGTTTTGCTTTCCTGAAATAGGAACCAGCCCTTTCATCTTATAGCTTTCTTACTCTACCTGCCTGGAATAGAAAAGTGAAGTGAGTGGTGGAGAATACTGACTTGCAACCATAAAGTAACCATGAGAATGAAGAAGCAAAAGGGAAATTAAATCCAGGATGTTGATGATATATTGTCACTACACCAACCTTGTCTACCTATATACAGACTTAATAGGTGAGAAAAAGAAATCTCTATTTTTTAAGCCACAATAGTTGTGTTCCTGTTATATTCAGCTGAATATAATCCCTAACTCAAACCAAAAGAGAAAGTCTTAGGAAATTCATGATTCTGTCAGAATTCTCTCTGCCTGAGAGTTACACTTTCACATTTCCTACTCTTCTAAAATAGTTTCTGTGAAGAATAAACTTAAAAGTTTCTGTGTTATCATGCAAAGAACTTAGTGTGGACTTCTCCTCATTATGCGTCATTTTTGTAATCAGAAATCCTCCGAGTAGTGTTTTTCTCTCTTTGAAATATCACTACTTTTTATAAAATGAAGCATTAAATCCAGGCTATACTGAGGAAGATTGTTGACTGCCCTTCTGTGAAACAATTCAACTTCCTACATAGTTTGAAAGACATTACCAAGGTGAAATCTGTACAAAATTATTTTCATATCTGGAATCTCTGCAAATGTGTTTCTGTAACTGCCTTGCCCTTTTCTATCTGAGTTGATGTTATGCTTAACCCTTTTCTTAGGAGGAGTTTTGAATTCCCAAAGTGCAGTGCTAATCCTTTTTGCATTAGCACTCAACCTCAGAAGCAAGTTCTAACATGCACGTGCTGGAATTAATCAAAACCATTTATAATCAAGCTGTCACATAAATGTCTACTGAAGCAAACTTCCACATTTAAGATAGACTGTAATTCCAGTCTTCATTTAAGATGGTTCTGAATGCCCTCTTTGAGAGTTAATACATAAATAGAATGCAGTGTTTCTCAGCTTTGCTCATGTAAATTAGAGTATTTTGCAAAGGTGAATGTTTATCCCTGAAGGATTCTAAAATACATGCCTGAACATATACATGCATGCATGCACACAAAGCTAGTGGAGAAGAATACCATCTTGCAACCATGAAGTAATCATGAGGATGAAGGAACTAAAGGCAGATTAAGTTCAGGATTCACACATACCCCTTAGGGTTTTCCAATTGCTTCACAAATGAAACCAGCAGAACATAAAAAAAAACCTAGGTGTCAATATTTAGTAAGTAAGCAAAGTTCAGAATTTTAAATGCAGCATAGGTTTGGGTCTGATAAACCTTTCAAGTTCAACAGATTAATAGTGAAAATAGAGCGAATTATGGTTTAATCACTAGTTCAAATAGAATTCAAGCCAAGAAATTTTTATTGAGCTTAACATGAAAACTATAAACCCTGTCAGCAGAAGACGAACAATTTAAAAATACTGTTTGTTCTTTTTAGTGGGTGATGGGACATCTGCAAATTACACATGACTGATTTTCTTATTGACTTCGGCAGCTGATTAAAATTACATGCTTTGGGCCAGGTTCTGTGGCAGCAGAAAAACCCTGTTCAAGAAAAGATGTATTCCATATAGTATCTGTAGTTCAAATCAGCAGCCTGTTGGTCTAAAACATAGAAGGCACATATGTGAGTGAGTAAGATCCAATAGGCTAGAGACTAGAAAAAGGGGTATAGCATATCAGACCAAGTGGAGAGTATTCCTCTCTCTCTCTCTCTCTTTCTGTCTACCCCCATATTCACAGTGCTCCTATCTTAAATAAAGAGAATTTTGTTTTAATTTTACTCTTAAAAGTCTGAGCAAGGAGTGACCTTTTTTATTTAGTTGCTGAAACTGACCCTTTTATTCTGTTAGGAATATAAATTCCTTTTACTATATTACAATCATTGCATTATCATTAAGACATTAAATATAATAGATTGGACTTGATCTTTTCCTGAGATTTCTACTTATCCCATTACATAGGTAGAGGTGGATATATATCTAGCTGACAAGTTATCTCCCATGTGTATAAATGTGATTGAGAAGAATAGGGCATGCCCAACTGTCTTAAGCAAGCTCACTATATTTATATCTGACCTTTAGTTAATGATATAACCTGCTTCTATATGGTCTGTCAAGCTCAGGATTGAGTATTTGCTTAAACTTTGCACATCTTTGATTGCTTCATGCTAGCAAGGGCCATCTGTTGCTGTCATTTCACAGCTATCAATTTCAGTGTTACCTTGCTTCAAATCATGCCTCTATACAATCAAGCTGAGTGTGAAATGTCCACAGAGTAGATAATGTGACATAATGACATCACTGAAGCATTTCTGCTTTTTAAAACTCCAGGTCCATTCTTAAGCCAAGACCTTTTCTGTGCTCTTTTATTCTTTTTTATAGCCACTAGAATTCAGCTTAATCCCTGCTCACCCTGTCAGCTGTCACCTCTTACTCTGTTTCATGCTTCCACTTCTCCAAACGCCTTTCTGACCCTAAAAACAAGCAAGCAGGTCATTTACGTCTTAATATTTCCACAATGAATCTGCATATACCAATATTCCAAACCTCTTTACTCTTGGCCCTTGGCCTAAAATGAGTGAGGCCCTGCCCTAAATACTAGCTAAAAACTAGTTAACATTTCTGTTCTCAGGTTTTTATTTCAAAGAGTAGCTCCTCACTAAGCCTTTCCCCCCCATTCAAACTCAATCATGGTACTGTGTTTCTGGTTTTTTAAAAATGGTAAATATGATGCATCTTTTAGCTAGAACAAATGAAATCCTTATCAGAAATCTAATTTTTATAGTGATGGCCTCTGGGACCTGTTTCCATTTTGGCTTTCAACTCACCCTGTGAAATAGTTCTTTTACAGAGGCTTTGTTTGTTTGTTTGTTTGTTTTTGTTTTTGCTATAGGGTGCATGTGCTCCCCAGAGAGACAAAAAGCAAGAGATCACCCCACCCCCACCCCAGGGAAAATGGCCGTGCCACAATCCTTTCTCCTCCATTCTCTCCTTGGGATTTTGGGCACACACACAACAAGCTCCCGGCATGAGTTTTAAGCCACCGGGTCTGGGATTTAGACCATTGTCAAGTGCATGGGAGTCCAGGGACGTAATCATCATGCCATCTGCTGGTCCCTCAAATAGTTATTTTAATTATTTGCATTAAGTAACCAGACAGTAGTACAACAATAAAACAAATGCTCTGCCATCCTGACCCCTGGGAGGGTTCTGGGTTTGTATCTGGAGAACTCCCTGACTATGTATATAGGGCACACACATACCCATGACCCAAGGCTGGCTAAGGCTGGGGATGGATCACAACATCAAGACATTACTGAGGATACTGTTTATCTCTCTCTATCTCTGTGTCTCTCTTGTTCATGAAGGATTGCTATAGGGTGCATGTGCTCCCCAGAGAGACAAAAAGCAAGAGATCACCCCACCCCCACCCCAGGGAAAATGGCCGTGCCACAATCCTTTCTCCTCCATTCTCTCCTTGGGATTTTGGGCACACACACAACAAGCTCCCGGCATGAGTTTTAAGCCACCGGGTCTGGGATTTAGACCATTGTCAAGTGCATGGGAGTCCAGGGACGTAATCATCATGCCATCTGCTGGTCCCTCAAATAGTTATTTTAATTATTTGCATTAAGTAACCAGACAGTAGTACAACAATAAAACAAATGCTCTGCCATCCTGACCCCTGGGAGGGTTCTGGGTTTGTATCTGGAGAACTCCCTGACTATGTATATAGGGCACACACATACCCATGACCCAAGGCTGGCTAAGGCTGGGGATGGATCACAACATCAAGACATTACTGAGGATACTGTTTATCTCTCTCTATCTCTGTGTCTCTCTTGTTCATGAAGGAAATAAATGAATCAGCTTTAATAATAATAAGACAGGAATTGTAGCAAAAATTTTTCTGAAATGGTTGGCAATCAAAATGACATCAAATGAGATAACTATACGAAAGCCATAATACTCTTAATCCTTTCTCAAATTGCCAAATACTACAAAAGTTAAAATCTGTTGGGAACCAGCAGTTAGCGTAATGGCTATGTCGCTGGACTCCCACGTAGTCAACCGCGGTTCGTGTCCCGGACCCGGTGGCTTAAAACTCACGCCGGGCGCGTGTGCATGCGTGCCCAACATCCCGAGAGGAGAATGGAGGAGAAGGGATTGTGGCGTGACCATCCCCCCTGGGGGGTGATTTCTCGCTTTCTGTCTCTATGTCTCTCTCTGTCTGGCGAGCGCACGCGCCCTACAGTGAAAATCTCTCCAAAAAAAAAAAAAAAGTTAAAATCTGTTGTGATGCTTTAAAGCTCACTTATCATATGATAAATTACAGAAAATATCTAACTAAGTCAGCTTCCTGTAGAAAATGCCATAATGCAACGTTAGTATTCTTCCTTTTCATGCTTGCTAATTAAATATCAGATACCTAGTTGAAATAGGGTCCTTTAAACTTTGATAAATGAAACTTTAACAACCAGATAAGCTTTATCTTACAAAAGCACTTTCAAGAAAAGAAAGTAAAGAGATTACACAAGTCATTTTTATGAGTCTAATACCTTGATCTTAAAATTCGATAAGGACATTATAAAAGAAAAAAACAGTTCATTTCTGAACATAAATGAGAAAATACAAAATAAAGTACTGGCCAAATAAATTTAAAGGATTAAAAATAATACAACATGAATGGGTAGGGATTGTTTCAGGAATGCTAGAATGGTTTATAGATCAAAACTCTTATTAGCATGAGTAGAAAAATAAATTGAGTCTATAGATGTAGAAAAAGCATTTAATAAAATTTTATGCTTATGCAATGCAAAAATAAAAGAAAATCTAAGAAAACTAGGGACAAATACACTGTCTTACCTTGTCTTAATGATCTGCTTTTAATCCACAAAATACTCATTTTGCCTAATGGGTAAGATCTTCTTATCCCCCTCAATACCAACCAATGTCTAATTCTCCCAACAGTATCTAAATGTCATAACAATTCAATTCAGTTCTGACACTAGTTACCTGAAGTCAGTACAGACCCCATAGCTTAAGGGTTCAGTTCCACAAGACATCCCCTCACTCTAGATGCCAGCCATTAAGACTCAGGCCTCATGTACTTTGACAGATACAAATCAGGAATTCTCATGACTTTTTATAATGTTTAATAATTTGCTGGAAAGACTCACAGAACTCAGAAAGTCAGGTTATTTACATTTATTGGCTTATTATAAAAGATAAAACTTAGAAACAGCCAAATGGAAGAAATGCACAGGGAAAAATGTGAAGAAGAAAGTATACAGATTCTGCATCCTCTTCAGGCACCACCCTCCCAGCACTGAGATGTGTTCACCACCTAGAAGTTCATCAAATCTCTGATGTTAAAGAGTTTTATGGAACTCAATTTCCAGCATCCATTCCCAAGACATCAGTGGTGAGGCTAAAATTTCCAATCTTATTGGTCACTTGGTCTTTCTGGTGACTAGCCCATTCTACATATATTTAGGACTTCTTCCTTGAGAAACCTCACTGACATTAACTCCATGTAATTGAAAGGAGCTCATTATGAATAACAAAATACATTCTTATCACTCAGGAAATCTGAAGAGTTTTAGAAGCTTTATGCCAGGAACTGAAGACAAAGTCCAAACATAATTTTTCATTAGGTCATCAAGAAAGTCATGATGCATTTTTGCATAGAAAAACATAGAAAAATAGGTCCTGACATCCCCAAATACCTAATACTATATTATACAAACATATTTACTTAAAAGGCTCAGCTAGATGGTGCTCATGAAAGAAATTTTTAATTCAACAAGACAAGGGTATTTTGTTATCACTGGTACTGTGGCCAACACAATAAGACAAGGAAAATAATTACCAGTGATAAGAACTAGAAGGAACAGATAAGACTGTCATTTGCAGATAAGATTATCTACATAGAAAACACAACAGAATGATCAAGTTAGTATATCTCTTCAGAGTTAAGTGAAATCACTAAATACAAGATAACTTTAAAAATTATATTTCTATATGATAAGTCTCAAAATACTAGTTTCTCTAAAAGCTTATTAATAATAAAATTTCTTTTTCTTTTCTTTTTTTTTTTTTTTTTGGAGAGGTTTTTTGCTATAGGGCGCGTATGCTTGCCAGACAGACAGAGAGACAGAAAGCGAGAAATCACCCCCCCTGGGGGGATGGCCATGCCGTAATCCCTTTTCCTCCATTCTCCTCTCAGGATCTTGGGCATGCATGCACACACGCCTGGCATGAGTTTAAGCCACCGGGTCCAGGACACGAACCACGGTTGACTACGTGGGAGTCCAGCAACATAGCCATTACACTAACTGCTGGTCCCAAAATTTCTTTTTTTAAGATAGAGTTTTGCTGTAGGGCACATGTGCTCAGCAAAGACACAGAGTGAGGCAGAGAGGCAAAAAGTGAGAAATCACCCACCAGGGGGGATGCCCATGCTGCAGTCTCTTCTCCTTCGTTCTCCTCTTGGGATTTTGGACACACACACCTGGCATGAGTTTCAAGCCACCAGGTCTGGGACTTGAACCGTGGTCCACTATGTGAGAGTCCAGGGACATAGCCATTACACCACCTGCTGGTCATGATTAAACAAACAAACAAACAAAAACTTTTAAAAACATATAATCAGGACCAGCCTAGTAGCTCAGTGGTTACGGTAACCAGATCCCACATGGCCAACTATAGTTTGAATCCTAGCTCTAGTGGCTTCAAAAACACACAAGGCATGTGTGTATGTGTACCCAAACCTGACAGTAAGAAGAAATGGGGAAAAGAATTGTGCTACTGGGGCCAGCCAGTTGCATGGTCGTTAAGGCACTGGACCTCCATACGGTCAATCACAGTTTGAGTCCCAGATACTAGCTTGCTTTCTCATTTTCTCTCTCTCTCTCTCTCTCTTTCTCTTTCTCTCTGGTGAGTGCACGTGCCCTATAGCAAATATAAAGATAATAACAATAAATTAATTAAATTAAATAAATAATTCTTTTTAAAAAACTGTGGTATGACCATACCCTGTTAGGGTGTGCTTTCTCTCTCTCTTTCTCTCTGGTGAGCACAAGCTCCTTCTAGTAATTATATATGTGTATTATATATATTATATATTATATATTATATATTATATATTATATATACCACATATATAATATATAATATATATATGTACACACAAATATATGTATACACACACAGATTGATTTTCTATATCTATATATATATATATCTATATATATATATATATATCTATGTGTGTGTGTATATATATATATATATATACATATCAATCCAGTAACAATGGTAAATGCTGCTAAAACACTGTGCTCTGCAGGCTGGGTCCACATTGGAGGTCTGGGTTTGATTCCTGATCTAACCTAAAGAACTAGTAAGGTGGCTCATGTGTCTCACTGACCTGGGAGGTTGAGAGAGGAGGACTGGAAACTCAAGGCTGGGCTGGGCAACATAGAAGATGCTCTCTAGAAAGAATAGCTGACCATGGTAGTGCATGCCTATCATTCCAGATGAGAGGCTGAGGCAGGAAGACTGCTCAAGATGCACAGCAAAATAGAAACAACCTGTTTTAAAAACAAACACAACAGGACCAGCAGTTGACATAATGGTTATGTTGCTGAACTCCCACATAGTCTACTGCAATTTGAGTCCCAGACCCAGTGGCTTCAAACTTACCCCAGGCACATGTATGTGCATACCCTAAATCCCAAGAGGAGAGAATGGAGAAGAAGAGATTACAGCATGGCCATCCCTCCATCC
Organism: Tupaia belangeri chinensis; assembly: GCF_000334495.1. Lineage (NCBI taxonomy): Eukaryota > Metazoa > Chordata > Mammalia > Scandentia > Tupaiidae > Tupaia > Tupaia belangeri. The sequence goes on along the minus strand of NW_006159870.1, from coordinate 163,132 downwards.
ACCCCCATGGGTGATTTCTCATTTTCTGTCTTTCTGTCTCTGTTTCTCCAGCAACCACACATATACTATACAAAAATCTTTCTAAAAAACACTCAGTAGGGGTCAGCAGGTGGTGTAGTGGGAGGACAATGGAGAAATCCATCCCCCCTGAGAGGTGATTTCTCACTCTCACTGTCTCTTCTGTTCTTCATCTGGTATACTCTTGCTTACTCTTCCTCAAAGTGTAACTTTTTAAAAAATGATTTATTTTTTATACATTCAATCACTGTACATCATTATAGCATACAAAATGAATTTTCCCAGCATGAATACACTGTAATAGTCTGGTCATAGATACTACCATACATGTTATCATCAACTTAAACATCTGTGAATGTTCACCTTCCTATGTATGCTCTGAGCAGTGAGTGTTTATTTCCTCTTTTGTTTGCACTAGTCTGTGAGTTGTTTAGATCTCTGACCTCCTCTATATCCATGGATCTAGCACTTCCTGGAACATATTTGTTTTCTAACAATTGTTTCTTGAATGAATAAATAAATGGTGGATTTTGTCTCAATTCGAATATACTTTCTAGTGGCTGAGACTGATGAAGAATATTACTCTAAGATATTTAGAGACTCTGACATGCTTTTCTGTTTCAAATAGAAATTAATTATCACATTCTCTTCTGGAAAGAACCCCTCAGAAAGAAATTATTTTAGCTCTTTTGTGAATATTTAATAACCTTAAAAAACGTAGTTATTTGCTCTAGGGAGCGTGTGCTTGCTAGAGGAAGACAGAGAAAGTAAGAAAGAAAGCATCCTCCAGGGGCGATGGCCACACCGCAACCCCTTCTCTTTCATTCTCCTCTTGTGATTTTGGACACATACACACACACGTTTTTCAAGTTGCCAGGTCTAGGAGTCGAACTGCATAGTCAGCCATGTGGGATCCAGCCACCGTGCCAAACTGACTGACCCGTAATAACTATTTTGTTATTATTTTTCTCCAAAATAAGGTTTATTCTCAGAAAGTTGTACTTAACATGTGTAAACTTTGAAGACAACAATGGGGGGGGGGGGAAAGGCCCTTCCACAGAGAAACAAAGCTAGAAAGAAACTCCACAATTAGAGATTTCACAACACTACAGAAAGGCTAGGTAAGTCAGAGCAGTTTCCTGTATCAGGGGAGTATGGCTGATTTTGCAATTTAGATTCTGACTTTGCAGGCAGAAAACCATCACCTGGGCACTTCCAGCATTCGCCATGCTGTAAAATTAACTGATTTGCAAAATCTCACCATTTGGTATTTCCTTCAAACAGTAAAAGTGTCAAAACGGTTTCTGTTGCTGTGCATTTTATTATTCTTCTGGTAGCCTAATGCTAAAAGCTTTTCTTAATGTTCAGAGGCTGGAGACTCTTTAGAAAATACCACAGAAAACACCTGCATATAATGCTCACTAATGACAGTTTCCCCAAATTCAAAGCTCAAATTAAGAGGGTGTTGAGAGAGGATGGATGCTATCTCTGTACTTGTTAAATATATTCAAGTAATTTATGTAAAATACATTAATTAAAGAAATCTACTCAACACTACATTCTAGCTAACAATCTGCCCATAGACCTTATAAGGAGAAAGTTGTAAACAAAGTTTCATTATCTGAAATACGTCAAACAAATATGATAAAGATTTTTAGATTGTCTTTCAAATCCTATTTAAGGATGACTGGAAGTTTTTCTTTTCCTTTAAATCACCGATTCTCCAGGTTGTTGCTAATAATATTTAGATGAGAGCCACTGTAACAAATTAATGTTGCTGAACATATTTAGCTAAGATTACAGCTTGACTGGTTGAATCCCAACCTTGTAACCCTGAGCAAGTTTCCTTTCTGTGCCTCAGTTCTTCATTTGTAAGAAGGATAACAATAATAGCCCCAACCACAGAGGATCATCAGAAAGATTACAAGAGTCAGTATTTGCAAAACACTGTGAGCTACCTACTCCAATGAAGAATATGCAAATAAGAAATCTCAACCACAGCTTGGATTCCACTCTGTAAACTGATCTGATCTGAATTTCAGTTTAGCAAATTTCTGTGGTTCACTGAAGATGACTAATTTACAGATTTAGTAAATGAGTTTTATGAATTTGTGGTTTTGGAATCATTACACCTGCTCAAAAGTGTCCTTGGCTGCTTATTACCCCAGGAAATGAATTCTACTTTTCCTTATCCTACTTTTCTTCTACAATATAGTTCCTAGGGATCTTTGCAGTGTAATCTGTCATTACCTCTTTGCCTGATGCTTCCGTGTTAATCACTGCATCTCAAATATGTCACATGTTTTTCCATATTCTTCTTTCTTTGAATTCCATTAGTTGACCTTTCTAGTTGCCTAGCGCCTCTACTTCGTGAAAGACCTACTCAGTTTCCATCTCTTCTCTGAATGTGTCCTAGACTATACTGCTTCCTCCGTCAATGAATTCTCCTAGTACCTGTATTTTTTTTTTTTTTGTAAATATAAAAAGTAGTATTTGGGACAAGCAGGTGGCATGGTGGTAAAGGCACTGGACTCCCTCATAGCCAACCATGATTCAAGTCTTGGACCCAGTGGCTTGAAAATCACACCAGAACATGTGTGTGCATGCCCAATATTCTGAGAGAAGAATGGAGAAGGCGGCATCGTGGCATGGCTATTCTCTCAGGGGGGTGATTTCTCATTTTCCCTCTCTTTGTCTCTCTCTTTCCAGTAAGTGCATGTATCTTATACAAAAACCTAAAAATAAAAATAAAGTAATATTCTATCTTTTTTCCTTTTATTACATTTTTTAATACCTATATGTCTAACTGTATTGTATTCTGCAAAAACTCCTTTACATTACTTTGTACCCGAGACAGGCTTTATGCCTCACATAGAGCAATCATTAAGTATGTCTTTTTTTTTTTTCCTTTTAATTAATGAAAATCTTTGGCAGTAAAATCCACATTTTTAAAAGAATTATTTAATTTTATTCATTGTTATTATTATTATTTTTTTTTATTGAAGTTGACCAGAGGCAGAGAAAGAGAGAAGGAAAGCGAGAAAGCAATCTACCAGGTGTGGGACTCAAAATACGGTCAGCCATGTGGAACTCTAGCTGCCCTAAACACCACATCAACTGCTGGACCCCCACATTTATTTTTGTAATAGGTCTCATTCATCTTTTGGCAAATTCTTACCCCTCTTCAACCTTTTTTTCTACTGTACATTGTATGCTGTACATTGACTACTCGAGGTCCTGAGAAAGTTATCTTTCTAATGTTTTACACATTTTTATTTACACAACTCTTAACTGTGTTGTTAGTGGCAAGAGTACTGACACATGAGTCAGAAAATGTGGGTCCTCTATCTGTATCTTTGTTGATCCCTACATGTAATCATAGAAAATAACAACTGGTCTGGAACTCAGTTTCTTCATGTATAAAATACTAATGATAATATCTATCATGATTATCAAATGGGGTTATTATTAAGATAAATACATACATATCAATTTATTCACACAAGGGACTGCATAAATAGTCTTATTTCCACAGGAATACATAAATGTTATCAACTTTCTGATCTAATTAAGAAAGCATGCCACAGGGTAATGTTGCTGTATTACTTGTTTTTTGATAACATTTATTTTAGAAGGGACTTGTGGAAACATCAAATCTCAATTTGAAAGAATGACACAGAAGTATCTATGTATATCTACACACACACACATACATGTATGTATGTATGATATAACTAACAGAAAAAGTATTGGGGGACAGTAAGGACCATTTTTTTCAATATTAAGTTAATAATCATAGTTAAACTCAACAAACATTTGTTGAAAAGTCTATTATGTGCAAAATGAGCATTGTGGGTGCAATGGGAACTCTAAAGATGAGTGGGATACTCTCTTTTTGTCTTTAAGGAATGACAGTCTAGTCTAGTAAAAGATCATTATGGACATAAATAACTCTAATACGTGGTAGGTTTGTTAAGTTCTTTGGAAGTGAAGGGTCAGAGTGACCCCATTTCTTTTGGGGTGACTCCATCTTGTTAAACCCACCTTGCTGAGAATAGGTGCCATTTCAAGGAGGCGAGCAGGCCATAGGAAAGTCATGAGACCATCACCCCACTGGGACTGACCAATGAGAGAAACAAAGGAGATACCAGAAACCTAAAGTAACTTTTCTGTTGAGAGAAACAAAGGAGATGCCAGAAACAGCTACACTCCCTGTAATCTACAGTCAATGTGTAGCCACCTGAATGCATTCCTCAGCACCCCTCTACCTCCACTGCTAACAGACAAATAAAAACTCAGCCCAACTAACACTGGGGCTCACAACTCTGACCTGCTGTGCCGGTGAGATTGGGAGTCCTGGCTGGAGCCTGAATAAAAGCAACCCTCATGTGCTTACATCAGAATGGTTCCCTGGTGGTCTTTTGGGAACTTCATTGCTGGAGCACAACAGAAGGACTAACTTTAGAAGATAGGAGATTGAGCTGGCCCCATAGCACAATGGTTAGGTGTTGTACAGAGGAAGCCAGATCCCACATGGCTGATCAGGGTTTGAGTACTGGCCCTGGCAGCATGAAAAACACACTTATAGCATTGGCATGTGCTCAAGATCATGATGGAATGGAGAACTAGAAGAAAAAGAATTGTAGGGAACCAGCAGTTAGCATAATGGCTATGTCACTGGACTCCCACGTAGTCAACCGCGGTTCGTGTCCTGGACCCGGTGGCTTAAAACACGTCGGGTGCGTGTGCGTGTGTGTCCAAGGTCCCGAGAGGAGAATGGAAGAGAAGGGATTGCGGCGTGACCATCCCCCCTGGGGGGTGATTTCTCGCTTTCTGTCTCTAATGTCTCTCTCTGTCTGTCTGGCGAGTGCACTCGCCCTATAGCGAAAATCTCTCCAAAAAAAAAAAAAAAAAAACAGGATTGTAGCAAAAACAGACCCCATTGGAAAGGTTCTCTCTCTCTCTGTCTCTCTCTCTCTCATGTGCTTGCATATGCCATTTGGCATAAACAATAATAATAATAATAATAATAATAATAATACAAGCTAAGAGATTGGTCCTGAATGTATCCGGAAGGGTTTTTTTGTTTTGTTTTGTTTTGTTTTGTTTTTAGGAGCATATGCATACACCTGGGCCTTAAAAATTGAGAAAACTTCAGTAAACAGTAGGAGGAGGTAGTTTAAAGAGGTGATAATAAGCATGAGACAAAGTACAAAAAATATGAAGTATATTCTGGGGCTAGTAAGTACAATTTATCTTAATTCCTTGAATCTGTAGAGTCATAGTTTCAAAGTGCTTTTACACGTTATATTATTTGGGAATTAGAGCAATCATAGGGAGGTACATAAGAAAGGTATTACAAATATGAAGAAAGTGAGCTTTAGAGAAAGTGGCATATAAATTTATCAATTAGTAAATTGTGCTGAAAAAGAAATTATGAAGATTAATCTGGTAGCCATGAGAAAGAAAAATAGAAAAAGGATGGCAGTTAGGAGGTTACAGACATAGTCTAGGTGAAAAATATCAAGTCTGCATCAATGCAGGTTTACTTGCACTTGTGAAGAGATTCTTTCTGTACACACTGCAGATGCACAATGTATGTGATTTGTTTCTTGATAGGATGTAAGGAGTGAGAGCAAAGAGATATACCAAGGGCCAGTTAGGTGGAATGATGGTTAAGGTGGTTGGGTCCCTTATGGCCAACTGCATAGTTTCAGTCTCAGATATGGCAGTTTAAACACATACCAGGCACATATGCCTGCAAACCCAAAATCCCAAGAGGAGCATGAAAGAGAAGGGATTATATTGTGGTCATTCTCCCAGGGAGGTGCTTTCTCACTTCCTCTCTCTCTCCCTCTCTCTCTCTCTCTCTTCTCCCTCTCTGTCTCTCTCTGTTATATGCACATGCCCTAAAAAGCAAACTAAAAGAGAGAGAGAGAGAGAGAGAGAGATACAATAAGACTCAGAGGCTTATTACATGTAAATAAAACCTTGGTGAAATTTCTTAATGCCTTCAGTGTCAACTCTTGGTAAACTCTCTAAGGAACCTAATTCTACTTAATGATCATATTTGATCCAAGTATGCACCGATATACAACACCTAATGAGAAATTAGAAGTTCAAATGAATCAGATCAATAAAGATTTTGATTTTAAACTATGACAACAATGTTTGTGATACCCCTCACTTCAAGAAATAAAAGTTCATTCCCCTTCCCTTGTGCATGAACTATACTTAATAATTGACTTCTAATTAATGGAATAAGTGAGCATACTAGACTAGGAATAATAGGCAATCAAGTAATAAAAGGCATTGTTGCTTTCTCCTTGACTTGACTCTCTCTTGGATCATATACTCTAAAAGGGCTCAGCTGCCATGTTACAAGAATAACCAGACAGTCTTATGGAGATATCCATAAAATGAGTCCTTCTGCCAAGAGCTATGCAAGTGAATCATCACAGAGGTAAAGGTTCTAGTTACTATCAAGTCTTTAGATGACTGCGGTTATGGCTACACATAACCTCTTGAGAAATACTGCACCTGAACCCTCCCATCCAGGTTACTGCCAAATTCTCACCCACAGAAATTTAATAACAAATGAGATAATTTGTTAGGTAAAAATAAATGATAAAAAAAGGGAAAGTGAAAAGGTACAAAGGACTATTCTTCATCAACCGGCAGAGATTATGACTGAATCAGAGTTGGAGAGAACAGGGTTCTTTCCTGATTAATAACATTACATTGAAAGAGTAAATAAAAATTAAGTAAGAATAAAGTACAAACAGTCCTGGACCTGATCCAGCCAATTTTGATCAGTAATCTCTCTCCACAAGGAGAAGGATTTGATTCTTCTCCAACATTCAGATTCAAGTCATTACTATATTCAAATTCCCAGGCTATATATTCATTCTTCTGGCTTAACTGCAACTCAGTGACATGCTTATGAACTCATTTATAAATTAACACTGTGTTTTAATATGCTATATTTCAATTCAAAAAAGAATGGATTCTTCGTAATTTACAAAACTGTATAGAATCACTAGCTTCATATATTCATATGTGTGCATATTCATATTTTGTTTAGGTTTGTGTATAAACATGAAAAGATGTGCATTGCTCTTTAATTTATACAGAGCCCTATATTTTACAAAGAAATTTCAAATAATATTCATCTCAGAGCATTCCATAACAAAATAGATACATGTATTTAGGTAGCTCACTTAGTTATCTAAAACAGAATTTGTTAACATAAACATTAACACATACATTTGGGGCAGGCAAGTGGTGTAGTGGTTAAGGCATTGGACTCTCCCCATGGCCAACTGCAATTGGAGTCCTTCGTAATTTACAAAACTGTATAGAATCACTAGCTTCATATATTCATATGTGTGCATATTCATATTTTGTTTAGGTTTGTGTATAAACATGAAAAGATGTGCATTGCTCTTTAATTTATACAGAGCCCTATATTTTACAAAGAAATTTCAAATAATATTCATCTCAGAGCATTCCATAACAAAATAGATACATGTATTTAGGTAGCTCACTTAGTTATCTAAAACAGAATTTGTTAACATAAACATTAACACATACATTTGGGGCAGGCAAGTGGTGTAGTGGTTAAGGCATTGGACTCTCCCCATGGCAGACCATGGCTTGAGTCTTAGACCTGGTGACTTGCCTTCTCACTTTCCCTTTCACTCTTTCTCTGTCTCTCTTTAGTGAAACTTTAATAATAATAATAATAAGTAAAATAATACTTTAATTAAAAAAAAAAAAAAACAGGGACCCACAGATGAGGTGGTGGTTGGGGTGCTGAACTCCCACATGGCTGACCATGGTTCTAATGCTGGACCTGGTCGCTTGGTTTCTCACTTTTCCTCTCTCTCTGGTTAAAAAATAAATAAATATTGGGACCAGCAGTTAGCGTAATGGCTATGTCGCTTGACTCTCATGTAGTCGACCATGTTTCATAGTCCTGGACCTGGTGGCTTAAACTTACACTAGGCGCGTGTGCGTGTGTGCCCAAGATCCCGAGAGGAGAATGGAGGAGAAGGGATTGCAGCGTGGCCATCCCCCTGGGGAGTGATTTATCACTTTCTGTCTCTCTCTTTCTGGCGAACGCACACGCCCTATAGCAAAAACCTCTCCAAAAGATAAAAGAAAGAAATATCAATGAGGAATAAAATTAAATAAATAATTCTTTAAAAACTAATTTAAAAACAATATATATTTGGCTTACAAAGCCATTTTTTCTCCTGACCAGCAGTTAGCGTAATGGTTATGTTGCTGGACTCCCATGTAGTCATCTGGAGTTTGAGTTCTGGACACAGTGGCTTAAAATCACGCCGGGCACGTGTGTGTGCGTGACGAAGATCCCAAGAGGAGAATGGAGCAGAAGGGATTGCTGCGTGGCCATCCACCCTAGGGGGTGATTTCTTGCTTTCCCTCTCTCTGTCTTTCTGGCAAGCGCATGTGCTCTATAGCAAAAAAAAAAATTAAAAAATTAAAAAAAAAACACTTTTTCTAAAACGTGCTAAACATGTGTAGACAGAAAAATAACCAACTGTAAAAATTAATAATTAATGCAGTTTATTTCCAAGCCAAATATGAGTGACCTAAGTCCAGAGAAGGGGCACACATGCCTTTCTCAGGGGGATCATGTATAGGGGTTCCTTTTATTTGTTTTTGAGGTTGAAAGACAAAATTTAGTAAAGAGATTTTTCATTGGTTTGGCCCAAAAAGGCAGAACATGTGGAAGGGGGGATTTCCAACCCAAATATGAGTGACCTAGGCCCAGAGAAGGGGCATACATGCCTTTCTCAGGGTGATCATATACAGGGATTCCTTTTATTCATTTTTGAGGGTGAAAGACAAAATTTAGTGAAGAGATTTTTCATTGGTTTGGCCCAAAAAGGCGGAACATGTGGAAGGGGGGATTGTAAGTTATAGGTGGGTTCCACAATTCTTATGTTGGTGATTGGAAGGGAAGATCTGTGTAGGGTTTTTTTTAGGGAAGAATTAGTTAAAGAAAGGCTTAATCTACATCTCAAGGAAAAGGGAAGTTCTGTGTCTAGGGAAGAGATAAGCAAAAGAATATACAATAATTTGTTGAAATATACATCTCAAAGATACTATGCCAGGGATAGGATGTAAGAAGAATCCCCTTAATGGAAAATAAATGGTCTGTTAATGTTTATGGGCATGACTTCCCCAGCCCCTTTTGAAAAGATTTTGGAAAATAAGAAAAATAGTCAGACTTCTATTCACACGTGTAAAAAGAAAAAAGAAATGCGGTTTGTTTAAAGAACACTCTCAGTCTCACTTCTACCCACATGGGCTAAGACACACACAGGCCTGCCAGTCTCTCCAGAGTTTTGTACTTCAAGATAATGACCGTCCAGTCAGAAAACGTGCGTGTACGAGTAAACCAAAGACAAGGCCTAAACAGTAACTCAAAGTAAATGCGGAACTTCTCACTCAAGTTCCACAGTTCTCTATTGTTAAAGTGCAGCCTAGTCGGGAGGGCTCCACTCACCGGGGATTTGCGTTGGGTGGGGAATAATCCCACGGTCCATAGCTGGCGGGGTGAGCCACTGCGCACGCGCCTCAGGGGCGTGTCCCGCGCCTAGTAGCTAGGGCGCTGATTGGACGACCTGACGGAGCGGAGGCGGGGCTGGACACGCGGGAGATTTGAACTTTCTCCCCACGGAGTCAGTACTCCTGTGCAGTTTAGGCCCAACTTCAATCTTTTCCTGAGGGTTTCAGCTAGTGAACCCAGTGCCAGCTGGAGAGATGGTGGAAGGACCAGGCTGTACGCTAAATGGAGAGAAAATTCGGGCTAGGGTGGGTCTGGGCCAGGCGGTGACTGCCGTATGCGGAAGCGCTCTACAGAGTCTGGAGAGCAGGGCGTTACCACACGCAGCCTCCGTGGCTGTGACCTCCTCCCAGGTAAGCTGTTCTTATACCCGGCCATAGAGCCAGTATGAAAATGGATCAAAGCCTCCATCAGTTTCTAGGGTCTAAGTGTCATCTCTTTGCTCTGGTCCAGCTCTCTGGGATGCGCGTTTCCCAAAGTTGACCTTCACTTTACAGGAGGGAGAAGTCCTAGCGCGTCTGCGTAGTAGAGAAACAGCACCTTGGGTTGATGCTGAGTGAGATACCTAGGAGAGAATCCATTGAAGATGTTTTATTCCGTGAGACCTTGCTTAAACTTCATTATGAACCAGCAAAGGATGTTTTTCCTGTATCTACAGCTGCATCTCCACTGTTATTACAGGATATCTGCAACTGCTGGTGCATTTTTCTTTACATTCTTAAGATGATAAATATTTAACCATAAGATTTAGCTTCTTGCTGACTGAATATTCTGCAGTTGATCAGTATGTCACAACTGGTATATAATTCTAAACGTGTGCATAGAAAAGTTAGCAATAACTTGCCACTCAATCTTGCTGTCTAATGAAGGGGCAGTGAAACCTAGTTCTGATTCCTGTCAGTTATTTTCTTTCTTTTTAAAGTAGATTGTAGCACAGCATCTTGTCACATCCATTGCAGATGGTGTGATATATTCATTTGGTAAAACTTATTTATTTTTAAAAATATTCTGATTAAACCATAATACAGTAAAAGCGCTCTAGGTGTGTGGGAGATTGTATTTCATGGATGCATATGGCATAGTGCTGTACTTCAGTTTCTCCTGCAAAACTTTCTCATAGCCATTGGTTTAGGAAGAAAAAGTTGCCTGCTATGGAATTAGCATATTCTTAGACTTTAAGGAAATGAGGTTCTAAGTCTGAGAAAATACATTTTCAAACTTGGAGAAAGAATAAATGTTGAATCTCCAATTGCCCTTTTCCAAAAAAGAAATTATTTTGACTAGATATACCAGTATGTTCTCTATAGTTATTATTATATTACTATTACAGTGTTGTAGTGTCTCTTAAAATCATTTCAGGATACCATGGAAATGAATTTTAGACCAGTTCTTTTCTTTCTTTTTTTTTTTTGGAGAGGTTTTTGCTATAGGGCACTAGCACTTGCCAGAAATACAGTGACGGAAATCAAGAAATCACCCTCCAGGGGAGATGGCCATGCCGCAATCCTTTCTCCATTCTCCTCTTGGGATCTTGGATATGCACGCACACGTGCCCAGCATGAGTTTAAGCCACCAGGTCTGGGACTCAAACCACAGTCAACTATGTGGGAGTCCAGCGATATACCCATTATGCCAACTGCTAGTCCCGATTTTAGACCAGCTCTTAAAAATATAAATGTTGGGGACCAGCAGATGGCGTAATGGTTTTGTCACTGGACTCCCACGTAGTCAATCATGGTTTGAGTGCTGGGCCTGGTGGCAAAATAAATAAAGAATCTGAAAAAATTAATAAATAAAATAAAAATGAAACATGCAGGAAAAATGCCTGAAAAGGAGAACCAAGCATAATATTGGGTCATCGGGAAAATCATGACGTATAATGTGTCATGATTTTCCCGATGACTCAATAGGTAGAACTCTGGGTGTAAAATCTATGAACTGACTCTAAATACCCACTCACAGCATGTAGGAGCTTAGACACCCTGAGTAGGAAACTTAATCTTATTGAGCCTCAATTTTTTCATTTATATTCACTTCAAGTGGTTGTGAAGATTAAATGAGGCAATACATGTAATATGTGTTTTATAAACTATAAAACAGCATATAAATAGTAGCTTTAAAATAAAATAATAGGAACAATACATTTTAAAATGTACTAGAAAAGATAGAATAGAAAATGAAAACATCTTATTCACATTGGCTCAAAATATAATTTCTGTGCCAAGGATGGTGACTTCGTGAGTTTTAAGTGAGTTTTATATCTTATACATCATATCTGTGGTGGTTTCCAACTTACCAATTAGACCCAGTGTTCAGATTTCAATAGCTGTTTTATTACAGTGGGGCTATTTGAAGAAGATGAGGTAGAGAAAGTGTTTTCAACTTCCAAGACTCAACAGTTTAGTTTTGATTTAGTTAAACATACTCATGTTTAAACAAAACTATGCTCATATAGAAAAGTCTGACTTTCTCTGTTTGCCCAGAAGTAAAATAAGATCACTTTGAAAATATTTCATTTGGCTGTAGGCTTCAAGTACAAGTTTCTCCTCTCAGGGAGTGGGCAAAGAGTAGAAAAATAGTAACTTTAATTATTTCATATCCTTTTTAAAAATTGCTGGAAAGAAAATGGTATCCTTTAAATTGTCAAATAGACAGTTTTTAATTGAAAAAAATGAAAAGACTATAAATGTTTATAAGAATTACCCATTTGGGACCAGCAGGTGGCATAGTGGCTAAGGAGCAGGACTCTTAAATGGCTGACCTCAATTCACATCTACGACCTGGAGAGTTGAAACTCATGTCAGGTGTATGTGCATGCATGCCCAAAATGTTGAATGGAGAAGGGATTATGGCATGACCATCTTCCGTGGCAGGAGGGAGTGATTTCTTACTTTCTCTCTCTCTCTGTTTCTCTGGCAAACACATGCATCCTATAGCAAAAATTTCTCAAAAAAAAAAAACCAAAAAAACCCCCGCCCATTTAATAAAATTTCGAATACATTCAAGGCATCTAGAGAGGAAAAACTCTTTTCTTTCCTTTGTGGAGCCTCTACTTTAGTTGGAAAGATACACTAATACTAAATAGCATAAAGAAATTAAATGGATCAGTTCTTTGAAGGGAAGGTACATGATTCTCTAAAGAGTTCTAGAAAAGTAAGGGTGGTGTGGTGATTAAGGCACTGGATTCCCACAGGCCCTGAGAGAGGCTAACAATGGTTCAAGTCTCAGACCTGGCACCTAGAAAAATCACAACAAATCACTCAATTGGTCAATCAATCAATCAATGTTTTTTTAAAAAAAATTCTGATAATTTAGGGTCCAGCAGGTGCATAGTGGTTCCGTGGCAGGAGGGAGTGATTTCTTACTTTCTCTCTCTCTCTGTTTCTCTGGCAAACACATGCATCCTATAGCAAAAATTTCTCAAAAAAAAAAAACCAAAAAAACCCCCGCCCATTTAATAAAATTTCGAATACATTCAAGGCATCTAGAGAGGAAAAACTCTTTTCTTTCCTTTGTGGAGCCTCTACTTTAGTTGGAAAGATACACTAATACTAAATAGCATAAAGAAATTAAATGGATCAGTTCTTTGAAGGGAAGGTACATGATTCTCTAAAGAGTTCTAGAAAAGTAAGGGTGGTGTGGTGATTAAGGCACTGGATTCCCACAGGCCCTGAGAGAGGCTAACAATGGTTCAAGTCTCAGACCTGGCACCTAGAAAAATCACAACAAATCACTCAATTGGTCAATCAATCAATCAATGTTTTTTTAAAAAAAATTCTGATAATTTAGGGTCCAGCAGGTGCATAGTGGTTAAGGCAACTGGACTCCCACATGGCTGACCGCAATTCAAGTCCCAGACCTAGCAGCCTGCTTTCTTACTTTCCTCCTCTCTATCTCTCTCTAATCAACTTCAATAAAATAATGACAATGAATAAATTTTTTTAAAAAAAAGAAAGAAAAAGAAGTCTTCCCTGAGGAAGTAACAAAACTGAGGTATGAAGGTCAAATAGGAGACATATAGCTTGGGCTGAAGTTTGGCCAGCAGAACTCTTCAGGTCGAACCAGAACAAAGGAAGAGAGGTTCCAGTATAGAGGAGTGAAAGAAACCTGTGTGACTGGAAAAAGGAGAATGAGATCAAAGGAAGGTAGTTTGAAATAAGACGGGATTAGTGCAGCAGGCAGACCAGGGAGATTTTGTAGATCAGATTTGGGACTTTATACTCCAGCCTAGTAGCGGAAGACTGACCTTGAAAAGGAAAAGAAGACTAGAAGGAAGAAGTTTTTTTTTTCCCTTAGGACAATACAGCAGTAATCCAGGTGAGGAGTTTGGACTCAAGTGCTAGTAGTGATGGAAAAAAAAAAAGAGAGAGAATCATTTCAGAAGTAAAGGCAATAGGGTCAAGCAATGGATATTATCAGAATGTTTATGAATGTCATAATTTACATCAATCAACAGTAATATATTTTGTGTTAGCTTTTATGCTAGTTCCTGGATATGCAGAGATAAATAAGAATCTAACCTAATATTTTAAATAAACATCAACTCATTGGTATTTAGGCAAAGTATTATAAACATTTCCTTTTAAGTTTGTTGTGATTATTTCTCATGGTAAGACATGAAATGCTTTTACGTTTCATTCAGTCATGAGTAATAATAAGATTCCATAAATGAGAAATGTGAGGCTCAGTAAATACAGATCAGCTGCTCAAGATCACATGACTAGTAAAAGGTTGAACCAGGGCTTGATAATTCCTTTCACACTTTAAAGCCTACACTTAATTGTGCTGTAGCACCTCTCAATAATAAAACAACTCGGAAAGTGACTGATATATAATGGTAGGAACACAATAATGGTCAAAATGTAACAATGATTATTTATTAACCAGAGAAGTAAGACCTTTGTTTTTTGGCTGTACGTGCAACCATTTTTAGTTTTGTTTAATTTAGTCTCTTCTTTTATCTACTCTGATCATTCTTTTCTAATGACTTCATTCTCATGTTCACACTGTACAAGAGTGCAGCCTGATAAATAAATGCTTCATTAATGGCTGAGCAATTATTAACTTCACTTGGCAGCAGTTCCCAATAAGCTATTCCCCACAAATAAAGAACCCTACATTTAAAGCTATTTTGTTTGACACCTTTATAGAAAGAGGTATTAAAAATCGCAGTAGGTCTTTGTGGTTAGGATCAGGAATCTGGTTCTATGGACACCAGATTTGAAAATCAATACAGAATTAATCATTTCTTTGTGGCTGTTGGTAATCTTCCAAATATTTGTTCATGGCTCCACTTTCCAGGCCTTTTATCTAAAAGATAATAATTCTCTTTGTAAACATGAAGAGTCTTTTGCATTTTAGGTATATCAGATCCATAGGAAATTTCATTCAAATATGGTAGCTTGTCTCAAACCTCTGGCAAGATCGTTACAGTGGTAGACAATCCCATGTTTTCTTGGCATTTATGCTAGAGAGTTAAAGTTATTTAAATTTCTCTGCTACTGACTTTAAATGATCAATTTCTCGGGCCAGCCCATGGTGTGGTAGTTAAGGTGGCTGGATTCCACTTCGATGAACCCTCCAATGGTTTGAGAAGGTACATATTCATGAGTGCCCAAAATCCCAAAAGGAGGGAAATATGCAAAGTGGACTAATACTTGACCGTGACCCAGGAGAGTTGCTTTCTTACTTTCTTTCTCCCCTCTTTTAACACCCTTGTGAGTATATACACCCTCTGGGAAAATTTTGTTTATATATGTATTTGTTTATTTACATTTAATCACATATATCTTTATAGTTTACAACATTTCTTTTTCCAGCACAAATACTATGCATATCAGTTAAGACAAAGATATTACTATATACATTATCATCAGCAAATAGCTTCTCTTTTTTGTCAGTTAAACATACTTTTACTTTTTTTCCTTCCCCTTTATCCTCCCTCCCATAATAATTTTTTTTTTTTACCATTTTTTTTTTTTGAGAGGTTTTCACTATAGGGCGCGTGTGCTCGCCAGACAGACAGAGAGAGACATAGAGACAGAAAGTGAGAAATCACCCCCCAGGGGGGATGATCACGCCGCAATCCCTTCTCCTCCATTCTCCTCTTGGGATCCTGGGCACGCACGCACACGCGCCCGGCGTGAGTTTTAAGCCACCGGGTCCGGGATGCGAACCGCGGTCGACTACATGGGAGTCCAGCGACATAGCTATTACGCTAACTGCTGGTTCCCAATATAATTTTTTTCACATTTTATTGATTCACAAAGATCTTAATTAAACTAAATATATGGACAAAGCTAAAATCTAGTAACAAGTGCACGGTAATTTTCTTCTGAAGCTTTTTTTTTCTCTCTTCATTACCTCTTTTACTAAAGAGAGGCATAAACTAACTTATTTGCAAAAAAAAAAAAATATGTTTAGTCTCAATTTGGTCTGTTTTCTGCACAAAGCCCCTTAAGAATTCCATCTCTGATACAAGGCAACAGATATTATTGTATTATTGAACTTATGCAGATAGCCATTCTTCCACAAAATAAGAATGCTCACAAATATTTTCCAATTGCGCAGGGGTCAGGAAGTGAGAAGTTTATGTTTCAATTTTTAAAAAAAATTAACAAATTGCCAAACCTATCAACAACTCAAAAGAAAACAAAAATCCTTAAATCTGGAAGGCCTTGCATAGAAGAAAATCAGTAACGTTTTAGTCAAAAGTCATAAAATTCTATTTCAGTTCAGTATCATGTAATTACTCTCTTTTGTTGAATTTTCAGTGTTACTGTTGTCTGATCTTTCCATTTAAATCCTGGAAGTTAACATTCAATATTATTATTACTATTTCTAGACTTGTCTGTACCATTAAGTTGGCCATTTTCTTGGTCGTTTTTTGTCCTCTTATTTCTCTGTGTTGGTCATTAGTTTTCCTGGTGTAGCACTCCCTTCAGAACCTCTTGAAGGGCTGGTCTGGTGTTAGTAAATTCTTTCAGGTTTTGTTCATCTGAGAATGATTTTATCTTTTCTTTCCATATGAAGGATAATCTTGCCATTCTGCACAAAGCCCCTTAAGAATTCCATCTCTGATACAAGGCAACAGATATTATTGTATTATTGAACTTATGCAGATAGCCATTCTTCCACAAAATAAGAATGCTCACAAATATTTTCCAATTGCGCAGGGGTCAGGAAGTGAGAAGTTTATGTTTCAATTTTTAAAAAAAATTAACAAATTGCCAAACCTATCAACAACTCAAAAGAAAACAAAAATCCTTAAATCTGGAAGGCCTTGCATAGAAGAAAATCAGTAACGTTTTAGTCAAAAGTCATAAAATTCTATTTCAGTTCAGTATCATGTAATTACTCTCTTTTGTTGAATTTTCAGTGTTACTGTTGTCTGATCTTTCCATTTAAATCCTGGAAGTTAACATTCAATATTATTATTACTATTTCTAGACTTGTCTGTACCATTAAGTTGGCCATTTTCTTGGTCGTTTTTTGTCCTCTTATTTCTCTGTGTTGGTCATTAGTTTTCCTGGTGTAGCACTCCCTTCAGAACCTCTTGAAGGGCTGGTCTGGTGTTAGTAAATTCTTTCAGGTTTTGTTCATCTGAGAATGATTTTATCTTTTCTTTCCATATGAAGGATAATCTTGCCAGATGTACTATTCTTGGCTGAAATAATTTTTCATTTAACACTTTGAATATATTCTCCTTTCCTGGCTTGCATAGTTTCCCATGAGAGGTCCAACATTAACCTGATGGGATAAACTTTGTAAGTAATGTCATGTTTCTCTCTTGTCAATTTTAGTACCTTTGTCTGATGTTTTGGCCAATCTGGCTATGATGTGCCTTGGAGATCTTCTTGGGTTGATTCTGTTCAGGGTCCTTTTGTATTTCTTGGGTCTGGATATTTGAATGCCTTTTTGGTTTGGAAGGTTTTCTTCCAGGATTTCATGGGATAGATTATCAGTGTTCTCAATTTCTTCTCCTTCTGGGATACCAGTTATCCAGATGTGTGGGCATTTAATGTTATCTGATATTTCTCATATCTTATTCTCATTTTCTTTGGTTATTTTCTTAGCCTTTTGGTAATTTTTTCTAGGTTGGAGGTTTTATCTTCTACATCCAAGAATCCGAGATTCGATCTTCTGTATGGTCAGATCTGCTTTTAATACTTGAGAAAGGTTTTGATTTCCTGTATTGCAGCCTTCCTTGCTAACAGCTCCATTTCATTCTTTTTTATGGTGTATGTTCTTTAAAATCATGAAAGAACTTCCTCATCTCCTGGAACTCATTGTCTCTTTTCTCTAGTATCTTTTGAAATTATTGTTTCTCTTTCCTTGCATCTTGATTAATTTCATCACTATGAAAGTTCTGAATTCTCTGAGAATTCCACAAGTTCCATTGTACTGTCTGTGGGTGATGAAGGACTGTTCTTTTCCCTTGGAGAAGAGATATTTTCTTGGTTTCTCATATTTCTTGTGCCTCTGCAGTGGTTTTTGGTCATCTGATGGATTATATGTTTATCCTAATTTCTTGAAGATAATTCTGAGCATTAGAGGCCTGCTAGAGGAATTAACCAGCAATATCTCTGCAGTTTTGTTTCCCTGATGTTCACCAGGCAACTTGCACTTTTGTTGTTGGAACTGGATATTATAAAGGCTTCCCAGTTTCAAAAGAACAGTTGTACCTGGGCTGAGCTGCAAGATTTCAGTGGACAATTCAGAGGTATGTGGCAGGAGATGAGCCATGCTCTCTCTGCAGCTTCGTATTTCTCCCTGCTGCTCGCTTTGCAGTCTGTCTTCTCTGATTTTTAGACACTTGGTGATATATTCACATTTGGCTAATTTGTTGGAGGTTTCTGCAACTGTAAGCTCATATGCTTCACTTTACTGTGAGGCACTTTTATGTCAATTTCTCTCCACTACTGTGTTTTGCAATGTGGTATCCACAGAGAGAGGTTTGAATTCAGATTTATGAAGATGAGGTTCTCCCTTTCTGCAGCATGTTCAGTGGGGGTTGACTTTTTCTATTAGCCTAAAAGATTCTGATGTTTGTCTACTGTGCATATAGACCTGTCTAGACACTTAGTGTGTGGAAGCAGAGAAGCAAAGTGAGAAAGTCAGGTAAAAGAAAAGAAAACAAAGGGGAGAAAACAACAACAACAACAAAAATTAAAAAGGGAAAGAAGTTTTTTTTAAAAAAAGACAAAAAATAAAACTGTACACCACACGAAAGGAGCAGTCCCAGCCCCACTTCAGGTGTAGATGAGTTCTGAAATTAGCAAGATGGAGGAGAGGTCAGAGACAAGGGACAGTACTTACAGATTTTTAATAAATATATTAAAAAATTATTGAGAGAGACAAAGACAGAGACAGAAAGAAGACAGAGGCCACCCTACCTGGCTAGGTGTTGGGCTGGAAGGAGAGATTTGGAGCAGAGGTTCTTCAGTTAAATGAGCAGGGCCGAGCCCACGTCAGAGGTAGATGCATTCGGGCTAGGTGCTGGTCCGAAAGGAGAGGTTTGGAGCAGAGGCTTTTCAGTTAAAGAAGCAGGGCCAGGCCCACCTCAGATGTAGATGAATTCTGGCTAGGTGTTAGGATGGAAGGCCTGGCAAAATTTTAAAAATAAATAAATAAATTGGTTTTTCACAAGCCAGCATTTAAAGATAATTTATAACTGTTTACAGTATTCTTTTCAGTGCAGTAAACATGAAAATATATATAAAAGACAGCTAAGGAAATGTTAATTGGGCATTTAAAATAAGATTTAAACTTCACATAATGATTGTACCAAAAATAAACAAGCTACGTCAGTAGCTACCATGACTGTAAACTCTGTTGCAGCATTTCTTTTTGTTCTAGTTAAAGTTCATAGAGAACACACTTTAATGTCTATCTATTTGTGACAACTCATCCTCATTTTGAAGAAGAAAACCTAGCTGTAGAAGATCCCAGTGTCTGTTAGTCATGTGTACACAACATTATTTCTGAGTTTTGATCCTCTGTCTTGTCAGCATAAAATTATGCAACTGTGTAAGCATATTGCATAAAACTTTGCTAGAGCTTGTGGAACCTTATGGTAAGAAACAATATTGGAATGTAAATGAATGTTCTGGTTAATGAGCTTTGAAGAGTCAATCCTCAAATTTTAATTGTTGGGTAGATACAATATTTTAGTGAAATCAGTATGTAATCTGCATGTGTTTTCAATCGTCTTTCACAAAACAGGATATGAAACAGAGTTTATTTATAAAAGCTTTCATTTCATCTGAAACACGATACTCTAATTATTCCCATCATTCCTTAAGATTTGATACATGTATTTAATGTGCTGCTTCTCTTATTCATCTTTATACCTACTTTGCAGTGTCCTGAATACTTAATAAGAGTGGAATGGGGGGCCGGCAGTGGCGTGGTGTTAAGAGTGCTGGACTCTCACATGGTGGACTGTGGTTAGAGTCCTGGTCCTGGCAACTTTCTTTCTCACTTTCTCTGTCTCTGTCTCTCTCTCTCTCTCTGTCTCTCTCTGGTCAAATTAAAATGAATAAATAAATGCATAAATAACTAAATTTTAAAAACTGGAATGGATGGGGAAGAGCGAAGTTTTCAATAGTGCATAAATATTAAGGATTTAAAAATAAATTCTATTTGAGAGCTTTCCTTATGAGTATTGAGTATGTTGTGCATATTTTATGGAAATTCCCCCTTTCCAGTTTCTCTCTCTCTCTCTCTCTCTCTCAGAGTCTTACTGTTATCCAGACCATGCTCAAGCTCAGGATCCTCCTGTCTCTGCCTCCCAAATTTCTAGAATTACAGGAGCAGACCACTGCTCTCAGCCTGGAAATTACTCCTACAAAAAATAACAGTCCCCTTCTTCAAAGCAGGAGGCAGGGTGGCAATCATAGCACCTTATATTACCATTGAAGGAATGAGCTAATCCACAGAGATTATTTTTCCAGCTAAAAGAAATTCTTTTCATTCAAAAGGTTTTTCTTTTTCTTTCCTTTTTTGTTTGTTTGTTTTTAGTTTGCTATAGGGCATGGTGTGTGCACTGGAGGGAGACGGGGAGAGAGAGAAAGGGAAAGTGAGAAATCACCCTCTGGGGAGATGGCCATGCCACAGTCCCTTCTCCTCCATTCTCTTCTCAGGACTTTGGACACTCATGCACATATCTCTGGTATGATTTATCAAGCTGCTGAGTCCAGAACTTGAACCCATGTAGTTAGCTATGTGGGTTCCAGCTGCCTTAACCTCCATGCCATCTGCTGGCCCAGGATTTTCTAAACATTTTATAGAACATGTGTTATAAATTTCCAAATCTTAAATGGATACTGAAAATAGTTTTTCCTTAATGACTCAAGACCATCATTATCAACATCAGCACTACATGGTCAAGATTAAATTAGAGGACATATAGAACTCTTAGTTTAAGTGCCTACCATATAAACATCCCGGTAATTGTTCCTTAATCTTCTGTATCAGGGCCTTCTTATAAGAACCATTTATCTGAGGAACCGCTATTCCTTATTAAAGGTGGTAATTATTTGATGACCTCAAACAAGGTACAAGGCATTTGGCCTCTGGGTCAGTGTGGGTCAGTGTCCTGACCCGTGGGACAGTCGAACAGGTTCCCTTGGGGAGGGGGAGTGAGAGATGGGACAAACACATGCATACACAATACGAGGTGCTGATCAAGTCGTCTTCTTCTTCCTCTTTCGTTTATTGAGGAAAAATGACGAGTTATATACAAGCTGGTGGGCACCAATTGGTTGCCCGAAATGCAAATGAGATAGAACAGCATGAACCAATCATTGGTGTGGGTAGATCCCTCCTGTTGCCTAGAAACCCCTGGCCCCTGGGAGAGAACAGTTGGTCACATGATTTCTGAGGAACGGTTGGCTCAGTGAGGAGTTGAAGCCTAATGGTTTCCAAGATGGTGGGTAGCTCAAGATGGCAGATAGCTTAAAAGATGGCTTCCCTATGCAGTGCCCTCCACAGGTCAGTACTTGTAAAATCTTACAGAATTGCAGAATATGTTTTGAAGTGCTTAGAGTCCATTTTAAAAGTAGGCTCCTTAGGAGCCAACCAGTGGTGTGGTAGTTAAGGGGGCTGAATCCCACATGGCCAACTGCCCGGTTCAAGTCCTGGACCCAGTGACTTGAAAAAATGTGCTGGGCATGTATGCATGCATGCCCAAAATCCCAAGAAGAGAATGGAGGAAAAGAGATTACATGTTGCCATCCTCTCTAGGGGGTATTTTATTAACCCCCTCACCCTTTCATCCCCCGCATTTTTGCATCTCTCCAGTGAGCACACTTGCCCTATAGGAAATTTAAAATAAATGAATAAATTTATTAGATTGCTAGGTAAGTAACCACTAGTTAAAATTGTTGTTGTATTAATATTAGGGGTGGGGGAAGTATGTGAGAAAAAAAGAGGAGAAAATATGAAAGTAATATGATATTTTTTTCTTTGTGTAGAAAATATGTAACTGCCCTAGAGTTGAAACTTTTATCTATGGAAAAGTCTTATTCTGCCCTGTAAAGTTCATCTTCTTTGTTCACCCATGGATAGGCAGGCTAAATGGTAATCAGCACAATAAATCATATGCTGACTTAGAAAATATATGTTGCTTTGAAGATTTCATATTATTAAGCCACTTGAAAACGGGAAGGTGAACCCTTCTCAATCATACTTAAAATTGTGGCAAAGGAGATTTTCATCTCTATTTCAGAGTAAAAAATAAAAAAAAGATGAAATGTTGAAATAATACAGTAACAGAATTATAAGGGTCAACATGATAAAGTCAGGTATAATATATATATTGGCAATTGTGTATAGTTACAGGAAAGGCAATAAACTTGCAGAAATTAATTTTTTAGTTTGGACAACAGAAGCTTGTGGTAAAAGATGATAACCTTAGATTCTACAATAGGACAAGTGAATATCTTTTAAATGTTAGATTTATTGCAAAAGCTTTGCCCAGTTTGTATATGGTAGCTCTCAAAATAAGTGGAACAAGCAATTACTAGTATACCAGAATTTCTTCTTAAAATGCCATTTTTAAAAAACAGAGAAAAATATATGCAAGAGCTTCTGATAGCCAATAAGTTGAAAATTTTATTTTGTCCCAAATATGTTATCCAGACCTGATTGTTTTAGAAACGTTAGTGTGCTGGGGATCTACTGGCTTGGGGAAAGTGCCTATGTGGTGCATGACTGAATAAAAATATCTTTACCTATCATTTCCCTTAAAACCAAATGAAGTATTAGAATCGATGTTTTTTAAAGCAACCATTTAAATGCTAAGTAAACATATCAAATAAAACCCAGGGCACTCTAGAACTGGGTGCTAAACATATACCAATACCTTCCTAATAAAATATTCCTTAACGTTCTTTTTACTCTATAGGAAACTCTGATAAATAGATTATAGTATTTTACTGCCATATAGCTTATAGTAGTTATGAGAATTTAGTCCTTATATATTTAAAATCTCACTTTATTGCAGATAATTAGAAAAATGAAAGACTGGGGCATTAGTGAACTTTAAAAGGAGATGAAACAAATGGCAGAATAGAAGTTATTGTAAAAAATCTAGGAAACTGTAGGTAGAGAGACATAAGCCTATACTTTAAAGCCATACTCAGACCAGATTGTGGTGTAGCAGTAAAACAGGTGCTCTTGAGGCTGACTCAAATGGGAAGCTTCTGGGTTTTAATCCATAGACCTCCCTGTGTATGCCAGGCATGCGTGTGCCTATAATCAGATGCTCACTGAAGCTGGGGCAATTCATAGAGTTAGGACCCAGTTGGGAATTCTCTCTCTCTCTCTCTCTCTCTCTCTTTTTTTCTCTCTCTCTCTCAGAAGAAATAAATAAAATAACTTTTAAAAAAGTCTCTCTCTCTCTCTCTCTGTCTCTCTCGGAAGAAATAAATAAAATAACTTAAAAAAAAGCCACACTCAGTCTTACGAGGGATGTGAGAAGGGATCTGTTTAATCCCACAAATGTTTACTGAACCGCAGGCATTGTGTAAAACCCTCAAAGATATTAGCTAAATATGAGTTACTGTCTCCAAGGATCTTATGAACAGATAAGGGAGAAATACTAGTCACAGACAAATAATAATTCAGTGTACTAATACTATGACAGTGGTTTACAAAATACTATGCTAAATTTGGCAGGTAGAAAGCCTCAAAATTAATCTTGCCCAGTAGGGAGAAACTCTAGTACCAGAAAAAAATTACAAACTATATATTTGAACAAAAAAGAGGCATATTGACATTTCATTTTTAATTCCCAAACACCTCATCTAGTATTAAAAAAACTAATTCTTACACCTATATAAGCCAAGGTCACACAGCATCTGTAGCTAGAAGAGTTTCTGCTACACTAAAGTCATTTGATAGTTTCTTGTATTTTTCTACAAATGAATATTTTTCTTCCTGTGATCATTCTTCCACATGCCCTTCTGCCAACATTGTATTATACCAGTTACATTCATCATGCCATAAACATCTTTTTTTCAACATTTGTAGAGCCTTGACTTCACAGCTCTTGCAGCCTTTCTTTTTGGATGTCTTATTGTATGTGTTTGTAATTATGGAGACTAAGGTAAAACAATAATAGAATAAGAAAGACGTGTATTACATATTTAGATCTGGTTGGAGGTTCTCTTTAAGGCTCTGACAGTGAGGACATGTTACACTTCTCAATGACAGATATGTAAAGATAGATAATAGCCCCAAGCGCTGTAAGTACATTGGCCTTATATTTTTGGACGACTCCTGCCATGCCCAACAAAATTTATTTACAAGGGCATGTACTCCCCTTTGTCTTATCATAAATGGCCCAATAACCATAAAGTTTTGAAGGTCCATCCACTTAGACTTTCTTTTACTAAGTGGCCAAATTTTTCATGGTTAGATCTTTCTAAAATTTCTGGTAGTTGACAGTAGATTTGCAGACAGAGATGTCTGATCAGGGCAGTCTTTAATGTTTTTGGGGATGAATCCTGGAAAGAAATTTTTATTTTTATTAACCAACTCTCTTAGCACTGGTTATAGGAGATGTTTCAGCTGTACCGTTTATAAACTATATATGGAACCAAATTCTCCACAGTGTAGGTTCTGTGTGATCTTGAGGCAGTGTTGCTCAACAAGGGGCTCTGCACTCCCAACCAGGGACCCAAAACAGAGCTGACCCCTCACCACTCAACAAAACAGAGAGACAAAATTGTTGATGAGAGAAGAAAGGAGCATTTTTATAGCATAAGCCACATTGGGAAGACACTTGAATGTCTTTGATTGGACAGCAAACTTACAGGTAAGTTTCCAGAGGAAGAGGATGTTATGGGGCTAATAGCTATCTATGAAAAAGCATAAATGGGGTTAATTTTTAGCTGGGGGGCACAATCAGGTGATTAGTCTCTGAGAGAGGAGCTTGTCTTAGCTAAGAGGCACAAACAATTCATCTTCAAGACAGGAATTTCTCATTGTGGCTGGGACAGAACATGTCTTATTTGAAGCTCCAGGTTAGCCATTGGTCTTGGAGTTCCTATGAGAACTCTTAAACAAAGAGTGTCAGGCTGAAAGAAAAATAGTTTTTGATTTTTAACAAGGTGAGTCAGTCTGGCTAAACAGGTCCCTGTTACAGCAGGACCTTATAGACTCAGCACATAGTTAGAAATTCTCTAGGAAAAAAATCTAAGATAGTAGTCAAGATAAGCTAGGTTTGAATTTCTTTCTGAAAGGTGTTACTATAAACCCTGGATACTTCACTATTTGGGAAATCATGTTAGGTAAATTTTCTTTACAACCCAAATGATGTATAGCAATTAAATGTTTTAAAAAAAATAAGAAAAAGAATAAAAATAATAATAAAAAAAATAAAAAGCTCTTTGCTGCTGATGATGTGGATAGTAATGTCTTTGTCTTGACTGATATGCATGGTAATTGTGCTGGAAAAAGGAATGTTATACACTGTAAAGACCTGTGTGATTAAATGTAATATAAAAATAATAATAAATAATAATTTTTAAACATTTGAGCATTCAAAAAATATTTGGGGAAGTAGAAGCTGAGCTTTCAATTAAGAATTCATATTTTTGTCAGGTTTTTAGTGTTTCTTTTTATTGATTTCTTCTGAAAGGTATGTCCTGAAGTGGTTTACGTGGTTTATCATATAATTTAAAAATTATATGAGTTGTACCTGCAAATATTTTGGTTCACCAATTATAATACAATCCAGTGGCACAGTACTGGTGAAGTAAATTTTGGGTGTTTTAATCATGAGACCATTGTCCTTATTGAGTAGAAAGCTTGTCAGGGAAATTGTCTGGGCTTTCAGAACCCATAAGATGAAATTTAAGACTCAGAGAAAATTGGGACCAGCAGGTGGGGTGGTGGTTAAGGGCACTGGACTCCCTCATGGCCGACCGTGGTTCAAGTCCCGGACCTGGTGGCTTGCTTTCTCACTTTTTCTCTCTCTCTGTTCCCTCTGGTCAAATTAAAAATAAATAAATAAATAAATAGAGTTAAATAAAACAATTCTTTAAAAAAAAAGAATCAGGGAAAAATAAGATCTGAGTAAACAAAAGGTTCCATAGGTAAATACAAACTAGAATACTTCCTTTTAATAGGATTAACACCATTAACTGATGAATATTTAGTAAATTAACTGAGGGAGTGAGGCATGATCCAGACAAAACAAATGACAGTACAAAGATCCTGGTATCCCGTAGGCCAATGTGGCCAGATAACAAGAGGAAGAGTTGTAGACAGATTTTGGCATAGAATGGGAATCAGTATGGCATATAAGGTCCAATCTAAGAAGTTTTTTCTGTGATAGCAATAAAGTAGAAGAAAAATCTGACCCACATTACTATTTTAAATGCTCTCTCTCTGGATGTCGGATATAATTTTGGCTGAGGGTACTGAGGGTCAAAGCCAAATGATGTAAGTTCCAGTTCAAGCTGTTAATTTAGTGATGTGAGTAGATTTCACATGAGACAGTTGGGACTCACTTACTGTTTTATTAGGTGTTGTGACAGCACAGTTTATTTCATGGTTACCTTTTTGCCAGGAGCCACCAGGAAACATGGTAAAGTCAGAACTAAGAGGAAAGAAGGTCTGGGCAAGGAGCAGGTAGGTAGTAAGTGAGAATAACGTAGTCAAAAAGTGGGGCAGTCAGGTTTAGGGTCCTGCAGGGAGAAATAATCTGTGTCCACTGCTACAAGAATTCTTTAACTGACCAGTTAGATACTAGATAGATGTTGAATTTGGTATTTAACTTGTAAAACTTAAAAACTTAGAGGAAATGAAAACACAGGGGTAGCAGTAGTAACAAATTTCCTCCCAAACAAGAAGTAAGGAGAAGTAAGGAGGGCAACTATAAATGAGTGTGTGTGTTTGTGTGTGTGGTGGTGGTGGGGAGGGCGGCTATATGAAACGGGGTAAAAATTCATCACCCTGTCCCTACTGGGAGCCCTAACAGAAGTGAGAGACATCAGGGGGCATGGTTAAAACCAATTGCTAGTAAAGAATATTGGGAGGGGATGAGATTATTAACACTGAAATAGTGGAAAAACAAAACACTGAACCATTAATTTGTAAATGAAGGTTTAAAATGTTAGTAAGATCTTAAATCTGACATACTAAAAATACAAAATCTGACCCCCATTGAGGTGAAGTTGACTCATAACAGATCCATATCTGCTGTGTATATCATTATCTTAATAGTATCCCAGCTAGTTCATAAGAACTTTTCACATACTAATTCATCATCATAGGAGTCTACTTCGAAAACTACTACTGCCAGGGTCCAGCCTCGGCGTGGGTGGGTTATCTCGACGGAGGCGGCGAAGGTGAATAGAAGACAGAGGCCTCGATGCTTTCATGCACGTCCTATGCCGGACACACCTGAAAGATCGCTCTCTGAGGAGTGACAACTGCTAGGAATCATCGTGCCTTTTTATTGAAAATGTGATACATGCAAGTAAATGGGTGAGGGGCAGTAAAAGATTTACTCTAAGGAACAGGGTATACAAAGCATGGAAGCAATAATTATAAAACATGCTGTTTGTCTTGTTAGCTCAGGTAAAATCAATCACAGTTCTCAGGATGAGGAAGTCCATTTGTCTGCTGTATCTTCTTCTTAGATCTTGATTACTGGGAAGAGTCTTTTGAAGAGGGGGCTTGCAGGATGTTTGACAACTTCAGTCCCGGGCCAGGGCGATAACGTTGCTGGTT